>NC_092423.1:5688374-6004374 GCF_036169615.1 Heliangelus exortis | reverse complement strand
TGCCCTCATCCTTTGTTGTTTTAATTTGTTCTCCCAGAAGAATATCTCCAAAACAGCCCAGACAAGAAGCAAATGCTGAGATGTTTTTTCAGCTCTTGTAAGACCAGATGATTTCATCAGGTCACAAAGGAAAGCTTGGAAGTACCTACAGAGGTTGTGGGACCTGCTGGGGAAATACCAGGGGAGTTTTGCCATGGGGTGACCTGCACTTGGCCTGTGTCCTCCCCTGAGTGTAGGCTATGAACCACAGAGGGAATTGGGCCTCCCAAGTTCATTTATGGAACATTTTAGGCAGTAAAGGAGTTCAGAAAAAGCTGGGACAACTGGTTAATGGGTAAAAAAAAAGAACTCTTTTTTTTTTTTTTTTTTTTTTTTTTTTTTTTTTTTTTTTTTTTTTTTTTTTGTGCAGCTCCAGAAATGAAACACAGTTAAAAGCACAGAACAAAAACCACTAAAGACCAAGAGCAACAATAGAGTGTTTTCCTTCCTGTATGTTTGTTACAGTTCTTGCTGGCCACATAAAAAAAAAAAAAAAAAGCCAAAATAAAATCTGGCACACAGGTCATTATGTTCTTTGGGAATCAGAAATAGACTGAGTAGGCTTGGTAGGCAAACACACATTTCACAAGCTCCTTCTCATCACAAAGCCAATATTTGTTCAGCAGAGAATTCTTCCTTTGGGTAATTAATAATTTTTTGCTATTTATTGCACACTGGATGGAAGTTTTGGAATGTGTAAGGAAGGGGGGAAACCTGGCAGTGTTCCTTGCAGTTATTACACTGCTGTTGAGGCCTCCAACAAAAATCACAGCGCTGAGCGTACATTCCTTTCGTAAGCAAAATGGATCATCAGGAGATGGAATGGCTTCAAAGGAATGTGTGCATCATGCCTTTGACATTTTGCTACAGCTCGAGCAGGAGGGAAAAAAAAAAAAAAAGGAGCTATGGATAAGCACTTTCCTTAGGTTGTACATTTGTTCTTGCTCATCCACTGTAAAGGAAGATTTCCACTTGGCACCTGAGCGGCTGGAGCCTCAGCTATTCCTCTTCCAAGCCACACGTTTGAGAAAAGCCAGAGAGTTTACATTTGAGAGGAACAGGAGGTGAAGGAAATTGTAAACTCGAGTGAGATGTTATAGGGCAGGTTAGATGCTGGTGGGTAGACTAACAAAAGTGGAATGTTATTGCTAAAAGCTGGCTCCTTCCAAAAAACCCGTAACGTTGTCAAAGCCTCGAGTTTCGTCTGCTAGTTTCAGACATTCCAACATATGCTTCTTATTTTGTTTTTAATACTTACAGTCCATCCAGAGACAATTCATGGCAACTGTGGCTATTGTAACACTATATAAAACACAGGGTTTGATGACAACTGATATGAAGTGTGATTGGAAAAAATAATGCCCCCTGGTAATGATAATATTTCCTGCTCAGATTGGTCTCACGATAATAAGCCTGCTCCAGTGGTGTTTTCAGAGTTAGATCCAGGGCTCTGGTATTACATTACAGCTGCTGCCTGGTTATACATCCGTGTGAATAGGCAGGAATAAATACACATGAAGAAATACCACAGTGTCTGAAAACAGGAGCCACACAGCCACAATTTCTTTTTTTTTTTTTTTTGACTCTTGAGGGGCAGGTGAAGCATCATCCGCTTGGACCCAACTGACCAGGGAAGCATCTTGCCTGGTTTCAAGAAGAAAAGAGCTGCAGCCTCTGGAGGGTTTCCCTCCTGGAATCCTGGGCTCTTCAGCCCCCTGCCCTGCCCCAGCAACCAGCCTTGACCAGCTCGTCCTTGAGAGCTTGGAAGCCTGGCTCAGGAGGTCAGAAATAGCCTGGAGCAGGAAGCTTTGCTTTCAAAGGGTGGATGTGGATGAGAAGCAGAACTGCTCTGGATGGAGATGGGGAGAGGGGGGCCAAAAACCTGCCTGATGGAGGGGGTAGAGGATGGTTTGCTTCATCCTGTTCCAAGAGGAAACACGTTTGGATCCTTTGTTGTAGCTCTGCTCCCAGTCCAGCTCAATGGCTCAGAGAGTGCATTCTCACAGAGGAGAGAGGAATCATCACTGGATGGAGATGCCAGCATTGAGATGAGCCTGTTTATCTTGGGTTTCTTCATCTCATCCTTCTCACTCCGGGGCACTGAATTGTGGTGGTGCCAGTGGAGTTAGGGACGGTCTCTGGTTTCTGCCCTCTGGCTTTTAACATTTAAATCCTTGCTCTTTTCAAAAGGTCCCAGGTTCCAGAGGTCAGTGGGTGGAAGGAGAGGAAGATGAGGGGCCCGTTTCCTTGGCCAGAAGTTTGGGAAGTTCTACTTTGGGTCAAAAAAACATGGCCAAGAGGCTTGCACTTCAGGGCTGGGCCACTGCTAGGATCCTGGTTGGCTTTCTGTGACCTGCAGCAAATTCCTTCCTAGATTAAAGGCATCCAGCCATTATCCCATCTATCAATGGATGCAGATAAGGGCACCTCCTCACCATTTCTGTGTCTGAATCCTGCCCTATACAGCAGTGAAGTCTTCTATAAGGCTGCTCCCTTGCTGCAGGTTGGACACTGAAGCCCAATGCCTGGCTCATGCAAGCCTTGGGCAACCTGAAGAGTTCAAAGCTGATTCCTTCTGTTGAAGGTCACCACCACAGTTCTTAGGAGATAACTGCAGCCAGAAAAGTTCTCCATAAAAGATGTGACCAAAGGAGAAATTAATGAAGGAAGGAAAAAAAAGGCCAAAGGGAATTTTCTTAAGAATCTGGGGAAGAATCTCCTTCACCCTCATTTCTGTCCCACACAGCAAAACTGGGAGAAAATGAGGGTAAAACATCTTGGTTTTGAGAATGGTGTGAATCCTGCCTGAGACCTAAGAAACTGCACTGTAGGATGTCACCTCCAGAAAGCAAGGATGATTCCAAGATCCCTCAGCCAAGGAGTTGTGCTACCAAGAAGAAGGAACGAGATGATGCTGGTACATGCAGAGTCCCCCAGAGATTCAGAGGCTTGGCCTTGGTGACCTGAAACCACATCTCTGGCAGTTATCTAAGCAGGGGGATGTAAGACAAAGTTGGCAAACAAAATCTGATCTTGCTCAGAGAGGGAGGGAACTGAGTCACCCAGATACACACTAACATCAAGGGGAAACTTCAAAGAGGCCAAGACATTCAGGATCAAGGACTCCAAGGAAATATCTTCAAAGGCTGAACAATCTGACCCTGGGGCTGGGAAGAGTGGTAGTGTCCACACTCTCCAGTGCAATGGAGGAAGGGGAAATTATGCAACCCTCAAAAGGCTGCAAACATGAGCAAAGACACAAGGAAAGGGGGTATGGTTTAAGACAATTGGCGTCACGCTTTGGGAGCAAAAACAGCTGAGGTCCCCACAGCTCTCATCAGGGAGCAGGCAGGACTTTTTCTTGCCAAATCCCAAAGGTCTGGCTTGAGCCCTCAGCTCTGCTTCACAAAGCTTGGTAGTGACGTTTCCAACTGGGTTTTTATTCTTCCCAAAACTGTCTTTCACAACTCCTCCCCTGCTCTGCAAACTGTGGAGCTGCTGCTGCTGCAGGAGGATCTTCAGTTCCCATCTCTGTGGTGCCTTCCTTGCAGGGAGAGTGAGTGTCAGGGACATTACAAGGTGACTTACAAATGGAGTCTTCCTAGTTTTGTTTTCACATCCCTCTCCAGAGCAGGATGTTGCAGGGTAGATCACCACACTGTGTCTGCCTTTGTTTTTTGTCCTCAGAGGTTTCCTCCAGCCTGCAGTGGAGGATGTCTGGTCCAGAAGGATGCAGTTTGCTCTAAGTTCATTGGCCATTGTCATGGAAATGATCTTTGTCAAGGATCTCAATCCCGTTGAGATCCCAATCTCAAGCCACAGCATTTAGACAGGTTTTGAGGGCAGCCCTACAGCTACCTGACTTGCCCCAGTGCACCCAAATCTTACAGAAAAGGAGCACCAACAGGTTTTTTAGAGTCATAGAATGACAGGTTGGAAGGGATCTCAAGGATCATCTGGTCCAACATTTCTAGGTAGGATCATTGTTTAGATGAGAGGTCCCACAACCCAGTCAAGCTGAGCCTAAAAGTGTCTGGTGTTGGGGAATCCATCACCTCCCCTGGGGACATTTTTCTAATGTCCTGCTGTTCTCATAGTGAAAAAATTTCTTCTGATGTCGAGCAGGGATCACCCCAGGAGTAATTTGCACCCCTTTCCTTTTGTCTTTACCACGTGATTCCTTTTAAAAAGGGACTCTCCATCCTCTTGGTGCCCTTTAGGTACTGGAACATGGCAATAAAGTCTCCCATAAACCATCTTTCTCCAGGCTGAACAAACCCATTTGTCTCAGCCTTTCCTTGTACAGCAGGCTTCCCAGCCCTTTGATCATCTTTGTGGCCATTCTCTGGATGCTCTTCAGCCTGTCCAAATCTTTTTTCTAGAGCTGGGTTAGAAGAGTTCTGAGCAAGGATCACATCCCCCAAACTAATGCTGCTGGACACATTACACAAGCTCCATGCCCTGGCTCTGGAGTCCAGCTTCATCCAGCTGGCACAGGGAGCTGGAAAACTGCTACAGAGGAAGATGCTGGCAGGCACTGCTCTCTGGGGGTTGCTGCACCCTGCATCATCTTGCCCTGGCTGCTGTTGCTCCCCTTGATGCTTGGCACAGGGAGGCACCTTGCCCAGATCAGCCCTGGGCAGACACCAGCACCCAGCTCTGTGGGTTGGCTGTCTGGCTGTGATAAAAATCACAGAAAAGAGGCGGGTTTTTTGGTAATGGCTGTTGGGGTTTGTTTTTTTTTATTTTTTATTTTATTTTCCCTTTTATGTCTACCACCTTCTCCTGAGCACTGCCGTGAGGAGCGAAAATAAAATAATAATTCCCAATTAGAGAGACACAGAGAGGATTGTTCACCCAGCAGCCAGCAAAAAAATGATCCCATGGCTCTGGAACTAAGCAATGACTAGAGGCCAGGTTATGATTTTAGTTATATGGGCAGAAACTTGGAAGAAATCCACTTAAATAACTTGGGGTTGCCATGGTAAATGCCATCAGGACCCCCTTCTTTGCTGCTCTCAGCCTGCCACGTGCTTCCTGCACCCTTGCTCTGATTCATGGGTGCAGGTTTGGCTTTTCTGGTGAACCCAGGGGGTTATTGCCAGCCAGGAATCCAGCTCTTTTGCCATCAGTAGCAGCAGGATGCCAGCACCAGGACTTGGCTTTTAGCCAATATGTGATTTTTTTTTTTAATTCTTTTTTTCTTAGTGGTGAAGAGAGCTCTGATTATCCCAAGTGTGTGATGTTGGGGTGTTCCAGGCACAGATCTCACCGTGCTGATTTCTATTTGGGACCAAATGCCAGAAGTACAAGTGAGCTTGGTCTCCTCTTTTCTCATGTACACAACAGGGCTCTGAAACAAACTGCTTTCCAGCAAGCAGGGGCTGGATTCTCTGACCATGCATTGAGCAAGTGCAGAAAGTTGAAAGGAGACTCATTCAAGCATGCTGGAGGGATGCAGGGAACCTGACACCCATCTTGAGTCGAACTCATGGCTCTGCCCCAGGGCAATGTGGAAAGAGAATACTCTAAAGCTGATTAAGGTCAGGGCTGAAGTTGGTTGGTCAGACCGTGGGGACCATTTAGAGAGCCTGACAGCAGCACGGTGTAGATGGAGAAAAGCTAACCTGGCAGAAGAAGGAGGAGAAGTCCAAGTTGTGTGTGAAGACTGAGAGGATCACATCTCATGTCCCTGCTCTAGGGTATTTCCTAAGTAGGTTGCTTCAGCTCCCAGCATCTCAGCTGGAGATATCTGCAGAAAGGCTGCCAGGTGCATTCAGGAGAGTGTGTGCAGTGTGAGGCCATGGCACCACGGGTTTTTTTCTACCAGCAGCACCTAAAAAACTCTTTTCAGAAAGACTTACACCAACTCTGAAACCCCTGGCTAAAGCCTTGTCTCTCTCCAGGCCACGTACAATTTCTTTTCCAGCCCTGGCAGAGAAGACTGAAGCTGCTTTCAGGTGTTGCTACCTTTCCACCCCCAGGGTCTTGCATTTGGGGGTGTGCCAAGCAGAAGCCATCACCAGCCCTGGCTGGAGGGAGCCTCCACTTTCTGGGAACTTTGCATCCGCCCTGTCTTTTCTTGCCAAACAGCTGGGCTTGCATCCTGCACAACCATCTCCATCTTAATCCCTTTCCCTTTGGGTGGATTGAGAGCAGAAAGGAGGAAAATGAGCTTTGCCAAAAGAAGGAGACTCCCCAGTTTTGGTAAGCTACAGAGGAAACAAGAAAAGAAGATAATTCTGTTATTCAGATAGAAACCATGGCAGGACCATGAAAAGAGTTATGCCCATACCACAGTGATAAAGAAATGAGAAGATTGAGACAGGGAATACACCCTGCACCCTGAAGCATGCAAAAAAGTTGTTCAGAACTCCCTAAGGAAATAGGCAATCTGGTGCCTTTTCAATGCACTGGGATGCTGCCAGGTTGGGCAGCATCTCCCTGTTTTACCATGAGTTGCATCCCATCCACGCAACCCTAAATCCAGCAAACATTAGCAGCACAAAATGGGAATGTGCCCTTTGACAGAGGGTCTGGAACACAAGATTTTTTCCCAAATTGACACGGATTGTTCATCTCTGAAAGTGTTATGCAATTCTGAATGTTGCACATATGTATATGTGGCTTAATATTAATTTATCCTTTGGAATTGCATCCTGCCAGGACAAAGTGTAGTGATACAACTGTGGTGTAGGTGTACTGAGACAGTGTGTGCTAATGTCTAGTGAAAGTGTGTTGCAGCAGTGATTTAAATGACAAGGCTCTATGCTGATGATTTGGCCCAGTGTCTTCATAGCAGAGGCTGGAGGACTCTCATCCACAGACTTCCATATGAAACCTATAACTTCTGGTGGAGGATTTCCATTCCTTCTCACAAGCTCCTCTGGGCCAAGCACAATGTAAATTAAGTTGCTTTATTTAAGGACTAGAACCAAAACCCCGGCCAAACACCTTCTGCCTTCATTCATATTTGAATTTGTGGTTTGGGCCCATCTTCAGCTGTATAGTAAAATGCCTTTTATTTTTCTCTGTTACTGTGTAGACAGAGCCAGCAGGCAGGAGATAATGCTGAATGCATTGTGTCTCACATTCACATTCAACAGGTCCTCTGGTTTCCAAATACCCTTATGCAGAAATAAGTTATTTAGAGGAATAAGAGTGTGGGCATCAAACAACATTGTTTTCCTGTTTTCTAAAGTAATATTATACAAGATATGTTGTGTGATCAGGCACGTTGTCCCTGCTTATGGTAGAGGGTTGGAATAAGGTGATCTTTAAGGTCCCCTTCAACCCAAACCATTCTATGATTCTATTACAGGGTAGGAGAAGGAAAGCAGATCCTGAAGGGCTGAAAGAGAGTCCCTGGCAAGATCTGACCTGAGCCTCATGAGAAGGTGGGAAGGTTGGAGTGGGGATCACTGCTGCTGCCCCTGCCCACAGCCCATGGCTGTGACCAGCAGAACAACACAGAACATGAAGAACCAAGACAAGATCTGCCCAAAGATACCAAAACCACTTGACTTCACTGCTGTGCAATCTGAAGCACAGTAGGGATGTGGTGATGAGGAGAAGGCTTCAGATCCTGCCATTTTGCTGCCCAAAACCCACACACCTGCATTGGTGATGTGGATAGAGGGGGTCACATCCATCTAAGTGCAGGATTTCATGGTATTTCTACTATTTTCATGGTTTTTTCTTGTGCAGCTGCTCAGAGTAGTCAGACCAGCTATTTGCATATGGAAATAACCCCTAACCAGCAGGAAGAGAAGGAAACAGAGACAGATAGGACTTAAAAACACTGTTAGGCCCAGCAGTGATGTCTCAGCTTCCCCTGAATCAACTAACAAAGGAATTTTGTGCTTTTGTATAACAAAAGTGCCTGAACACCAAAGGGCTGAGAATCATGGGTTGGTGGTGGTTAGAAAAAAGTGCAACACAAAAATCCTTACCTGTCAGGAGAGTCTTCAGCTCAGAAGTACTTATGCTCTTGCAAATAAAAAATCCTTCCTCCTTATTTTGTCATATTTATGAGGAAAAATGGGTGCCAGGTGGTTAAATACATGGCTCATCATTTCCCAGAGAAGCCAGAATCAGAACTGGGACCTCTAATCCCTAAGAATGTTCTCTAAAGGAAGGGTTTAGATGGAGAAAGCATGGAAGACACCACTGGAACAACTATTTTGGTCATAGCCTCATGAGTGCTTCTACTCCAGGTGGAGTTTCCCTCTGTTCCACAGGTACAGCTGGAAAGAAACCACAGCATCCAAAAAATGGTTGTTATTGCTCTGCCTGGGTCCAGGAATGAGGCTGAGCAGCTCCACTGGCAGCTGATCTTTAAAAAACAACAAACTTTTGCCCCACTGTCTCATCCTTTTGCAGGTTTCCAAGTAGGATTCTCTGAGCAAAGGGGCAGGTTGGTTTCACACGTTTCTCAGAGAGGAAGAAGAAAATGGAAATACTTTTTCTCTGGGATTTGTGTCCCACCAGTAAGAAGATGAAGTGTTCTGGGATGCAGGAGCACAGATGCTTGGACACCACAGCTGGGACCATCACACACCAGCTATATAGAAACATTTCCTTGTTTCAGTTGCTCTGACTTTTGAGGGCACCAAACATGGGGGGTTTTAAGACACAGAGGGATTTAGATCAAGGAGGAAGAGTCAAGCTGGAGCAGGAATAGTACCTGAGTGTGTTGAATGGGTTTGTGAAGGGCACATGACCCCATGTCTGTGTCCTCTCCTCACACAGAAAATCTGAGATATAGAAAGTGAGAGGTTGGGCCTTTGAGGAAGAAAAGAGGGAGTAAAACAGCATTAGATGGGATATTGCCTACTGACTGATATTTTATTTGTCAGGAGAAATTTACAATGTGATGATCAAATCCTCAAGAGAAAAACCTGTGAATAGTGTTTGCTTCCTTCTGTGAAAAAATATTGGACCTTTTAAAAAGACATCATGTTTCACAGCTCAGCAATCCAGCAGCAGGTAAAGAACTGAAGAGAGGAGAGGAACTTTAAAAATGACCTCCTTCTTTCCTTTCCCCTTTCCTTTCCTTTCCTTTCCTTTCCTTTCCTTTCCTTTCCTTTCCTTTCCTTTCCTTTCCTTTCCTTTCCTCTCCTCTCCTCTCCTCTCTTCTGCTCTCCTCTCCTCTCCTCTCCTCTCCTCTCCTCTCTTCTGCTCTCCTCTCCTCTCCTCTCCTCTCCTCTCCTCTCCTCTCCTCTCCTCTCCTCTCCTCTCCTCTCCTCTCCTCTCCTCTCCTCTCCTCTCCTCTATTCTCCTTTCCTTTCCTTTCCTTTCCTTTCCTTTCCTTTCCTTTCCATTCCTTTCCTTTCCTTTCCTTTCCTTTCCTTTCCTTTCCTTTCCTTTCCTTTCCTTTCCTTTCCTTTCCTTTCCTTTCCTTTCCTTTCCTTTCCTTTCCTTTCCTTTCCTTTCCTTCCAATATCTCAAGGGGCTACAAGAAAGCTGGGATAGGGCTTTTGACACGGGTGTGTAGTGAGAGGAAAAGGGAAAATGTTTGAAAACTTGAAGAGCGGAGATTTAGGTCAGACACCAGGAGGAAATTCTTTTAATTTGATGGTGGTGAGACTGGAACAGGTTGTCCAAGGAAGTTGTGGCTGCCCCATCCCTGGAAATGTTCCAGGCCAGGTTGGATGGGGCCTTGAGCAACCTGGTCTGGTGGGAGGTGTCCCTGCCCATGGCAGGGGGGTTGGAACTGGGTGATCTTTAAGGTCCCTTCCAACCCAAACCATTCTGTGATTCTATAATTCTATGATAACTGGGCTCCCTTCCTTGCATTTCTGTGGACCTCCTGTGTGACAGCTGGCAAACCTGTACATCACTGTTGCTGAAAGAAATTTAGGTGCTTTAATCCACTTGAAATCCAGATCCTATCTCCAAATCACCAGGCTCCAGCTGCAGTGTTGGTCCATACTCATGAGCATGGTGAAGCATTAGGTACTGTGCAAATAAGGGTAATGGTTTTCATCCTTTAGCCTCTCATGATTTTGAAGGAGGGAAAAAAAAAATTCTTAATGAGTATAAAGTTCACACCAAATTGCAAAGAACCACAGGGTTTTGCAAAAGTATTTGTGGCACCTCTTCAGCCAAAAAAGGCACTTCTCATCTGGTGTGGGTGAAAATTGTATAAAAGGTGAACAGTGAACACTCTTCTCACACATCAAAGGTGTCATGCATAGACACCTGGACCAGACTTGCCTGGATGTAGCTATTTAAATCTCACTTGCTCCCCATGCAGATGGCTCTCCAGCTCTCCCCCTGAGCTCTGATGGAGCTGCTGGAAGCAGAGGAATAGCTCCCTTGGTGGCCCCATGCTGGCTGCTGGCTTGCTTACCCTCACACCGTGGGCTCCTGGACATTTCTGCAAGGGACTTTCCTTCTGGTGGCACCCACAGAATCACAGAATGTCTTTGGTTGGAAGATACCTTCAAGAGCACCCAGTCCAACCTTTGACCAACACTATAAGCTCACAGCTAAACCATGTCCCTAAAGACCAGGTCCACATGCTGTTTAAATACCTCCAGGGATGGTGACTCCACCACTGCCCTGGGCAGACAATTCCAATGTCTGACAACCCTTTCAGTGAAAAAATGTTTCCTAATATCCAGCCTAAACTTCCTTGCATCCATTTCCTCTTGTTCTGTCCCCCATCACCAAGGAGAAGAGGCTTTCTCCCTCCTCTCTCCAACCTCCTTTGAGATAGCTGAAGAGCGATAAGGTCTCCTCTCAGCCTCCTCTCCTCCAGACTAAACAACCCCAGCTTCCTCAGCTGCTCCTCGTAGGACTTAATTAGGTCCTTAATGAGCTTCATTGTCCTTCTCTGGGCACACTCCAGCATTTCTATGTCCTTCTTATAGTGAGGTGCCCAGAACTGAACATAATATTCAAGGTGAGGCCTCACCAGAGCTGAGTATAGAGGGATGATCACCTCCCTGTTCCTGATGGCCACTGAGTCCCTAATACAAGCCAGGATGCCATTGGCCTTCTTGGCCACCTGCACACACTGCTGACTCAGATTAAGTCAACTATCAACCAGGTCCCTTTCCAATTCACATCTTTCTGACCACACTTCCCCAGGTCTGTAGCTTACCGTGGGGTTGTTGTGACCCAAGTGCAGGACCTGGCATTTGCCCTTGTAGAACCTCATGCAATTAACCTTGGCCCATTGATCCAACCTGTCCAGATCCTGCTGTAAGGCTTTCCTACCCTCTAGCAGATTGACACACCCACCCATCTTGGTGTCATCTGCAAATTTACTGAGAGTACACTCAATCCCCTCATCCAGATCATTAATAAAGATACTAAAGAGATCAGTTCCCAGTACTGAACTCTGGGGGACACTACTTGTGAACGGGCACCATCCAGATTTCATCCCATTCACTACCACTCTTTGGGCCTGACCATCCAGCCAGTTTTTTATCCAGTGCAACACACTTGGACTTCTCCCTGCTGTGTGAAAAGAGGGTTGGCATCTCATGCTGTGGAGCTAAATCACTGTGGTCTTCCAGAATGAGCTTAAGTATGGAGTGATACCTGCCCAGCTAGGACCAAGCTTGTCTTCTCCCCTCTCTCTGAGCTGATGTCTGCAGAGCTGTTCAGCTGGGAAGAAATTTATTCCAAGGAGCTGGGAGAGGCAGAGGGCAATCAGTGTTAAATCCACCCAGGGACTGAGTGGTATGCAGGCAGCTCACATTCCTTGCAATGCCATCCTCTATAGTTGGACCAGTCCACTGGAGCAGCCAGGATGCCATGTATTGTCCTATCTAACCCCAACACAGAGGATCAAATATTTTCCCACCTAGGAAATAAAAGACAATCTGAAGATAAAGAGCAGATCTGTCTTAGCATGCACTCCCTGAACAGTACATGCCGTGCCCAGGTGACATCCTGTAATTTTCAAGGAAAAGACTGTCTCAATCCTCAAAAAAACACCCAGGAAACTAATTTAAATTTTTCTGTGACCCACCATGCTTTGAAGGACAGCTAACCTCAGGTCAACAACAAAGAGCAGAAAAGTGTTCTTCACCTGGACCTTGGCCCTGTCAAGTATTTTGAGTGCCTCGTGTCTTATAGGGAGGAAACCACTATAGTCTGACTCTCCACATCATGCTCCAGTGACAGCAGGCTAGATATTGAGTAGATGGAGCTCAAAGGAGAGAGAATTATGTGGCAGAGGGATCTGGACTCTCTGATGAGCTGAAATAACTAGTCAGACTCCCATGGACTTAACACTGGAGTCCTCAAGGAAAACAATGGGAGTTTTCCCGTGGGCTTGCACTGCAGTGGCTTAAACAAAGCAAGGGAAGGGTTCTTAGTCAGACACTGAAAGAAAGAAGTCTCCTCTCAGCAATTAAAATATAGAATTTTACTTGAAAGTGATTAATATTTCTTGTGTCTACTTATGGCCAAGCCATGTATCCCCAGCCCTACCAAATATGAACTTAAACACACAACACTCTCCAGAGTTGCTTCTCAGTTAATAATTTATGTATTCTGGCAACAGATCAATGCAACTAGAAACTAGTTTAGTAACTTACCTTCAGGGTTGTCTATCTATAAACACTGCAGATTCCTAAGTTAAACAGAACCCGATTGTTTTCCCGTGTAGTAGAGGCCAGAGCCTGATTTATACAGTTAATTTAAATGGTAATCTTTAAGAGTTGGGAAAAAACAACCTGTATCATTAAGGCTTATGAAAGAGGGAGAAACTGTTTACTATTGGGTTCAGAAATATGTGATATAAATGAAGATAAAATGCAAGTCTCACGATTAAAATGGCACTGGCTTGTGTTGTCTGTGCTTATAGAGGAGCACGTTTGTCCTGGCTGATTTTTCCTGAGGTTACCCTGCACCCACAGACCTGTCTGACGCCGGGATTTGGGTGCAAGCCTGGAACCCAAAGTCTTGCCTTTGCTGAGTGCCATGTCAGAAAGCAAGCAGAGCTCACCTTGCTGCAGTTGAAATGAAATAAGGGTGTCCAGGCTTGCCCCTTCTCCTTAATCATGTCTGGAGAAGAGAGGGGACAGCAGCCTTGGCGGGTGGCTCACGCACCAAAGCTCAGCTCCTATTTGGAAGTGCTTTGCCATGAGTAATTAACAGGCATCTGTTACAACTTGTTGAGCCTTATCTTCATTTTCATACACGCTATTTTGGAATGAAGTTTTATTTAGGCTCTGGCTCCTAAGAGTTGCTCAAGAGTCGCATTACAGGATCAGCCTTCCTGACAAAGGGGAGGGGATGCTTTGCGGTTAAGCAGCGCGGGGCAGGATTCAGAAGGCTTGTCCTGTCCTGGCTGCAGCCTCCTCACCTGCTCTGAAGCTGCTCACTTGACTCTTCACAGCTAAGCCTGCAAAGATGGAAAAGCTTAGTTAATATCTATGGAGCTTTCAGATATCCTCTTTCAAAAGCTGCCATGTAAATAATGATTTAATGGTTCTCAGGTGCCGCTGAATTATCCATCTGCTCCCGCAAACTGAGATTCATGGTGTCCCCCCCAGCTGCCCACACTCATTCTCGGGGGCAAAGCCTTGAAAGGCTTCTGTCCTATCAAGGCTTCACCTTGGCTAGAGTCAGGGCAACAAGGGCAGACACCTCTGGATAGAAAAACCACAGCCCATTGACACAAGAAGCCTCTAGATGGGATAATGAAAGATGCCCTCTTTGTGGGTCAGCCTGGAGAATTACAGCTGCTCACCCACACTCTGCAATCTTATCTCCAGGTGCTGCTCATGTGAACTGTGAATTCTTCAGCTGTGTGTGCACATGTACTAAAGGGAGGACTTCTAGAGATCCCATGAATGAATGGTATGAACCTTTGGTTTTTTATTTTTATTTTTCTTTATCAATGAAAAGCCAGCGAAGGCTCTTCAGAGGCAGGTGTGTGAAAGTCTGGAGGTACAGAACCACATGCAAAGCCTGTCTGCACTGGAAGTTACACTGCAGCAATGCAAGGTGTGAACACCAAGGCCTTGAATTGGACTAGTAAGGCTTTCTTTTATTTTGGGACCATGCTATGGAAGTAATTGTTCTGACAGGGCATGGGGTGGGAAGACACCCCAGGCTAAGCTGGGGAGCAGCACAAGCTGACTTGGCTGGGGGAAGTCTCTCTGCTGAGAGACCCTATAGATCTGCACATTATCTTTGCCTGTGTGGGCACCTTAGTTATGGATCATTTGCACAAATGCATCTCTCAGCATCTGAGATACCCTCGTGGTCAATGGAGATGCACTTTGGGGTGCAGTTCCTCTGCTATATTTTAGGCATCTGTTGCAGGAGGGGATGAATAGAGTGACCAAAATGATGAAGGGAGTGGAACATCTCCCTTACGAGGAAAGGCTCAGGGAGCTGGGTCTCTTCAGCTTGGAGAAGAGGAGAATGAGGGGTGACCTCATTAATGTTTATAAATATGTGAGGGGAGAATGCCAGGAGGACAGGGTAAAGCTTTCCTCAGGGGTGACTGAGAATAGGACAAGGGGCAATGGTTATAAACTGGAGCATAGGTGATTCCATATAAATATTAGGAAGCATTTTTTCACTGTGAGGGTGACAGAGCACTGGCACAGGCTGTCCAGGGAGGTTGTGGAGTCTTCTTTGGAGACATTCAAAACCCACCTGGATGTGTTCCTGCGTGACCTCCTGTAGGTGACCCTGCTCTGGCAGGGGGTTTGGACTCAATGATTTTTCAAGGTCTCTTCCAACACCTAACTTCCTATAATTCTATGAATAGCTCCCCAGGCCTCTGTGGGGCTGGTCTTTAATAACAAGTCAAATTGGGGTGACCAGCTTGAATGATGCTGCCTGAATACAGGCAGCTAAAGGAAGCATTAGGATTTCAGTCCATATCTCTCGAGTTGTCACTTCCTTACCATTCAATTTTAAGTTCCTCCAAAGAGAAATCAACTGGAAAAAAAAATAAATAAAGACTGTCATTTCAGAGACACTAAAATAAGTGGGAGTGTGAACATATGTTTGTGCCTTCATGGGGAACTACTCTGGAGTCTCTGCAGCTCTTTAAAAACTCAGTGAAGACCACGTCAGGTTTACCTCCCCTCCTGCGCACGCTCTTCCACAGGCGTAGGCTGCACACTTCTGGTTTATCAGTTGTAACGGAGGTGATTGGAGTGGAAAAAGATGGCAAGGAGCTCCAGGCTTTTGTACTGGGTATCATAAAGCAATCCCAATCATTTGGACTCATTTATCATGTGGTGGTTGGCCTGGCTGAGGGGTGAAGGCAAAATCCTCTCGGCTGACATCCATTAAGCCATATACGGTTTTACAAACAACATGAAGTGAAGGTGCTTTTCTTTAAATCATACTCTTTTATGATTTAAAAGCCTCTGTATTGGTGTAATAGAGCTGACAAGAAGGTAGCCCACCAGTCTAAACCCTCTGATCTTATTTGACTGAGAGCAGTGAAAGATTAGAGCTTGCTCTTAGCTGCACTGATGTCTATCTGGAGTCACTCCAGGTGACCGACCATGGATGAAAATTGGACATGAGTAGAGTACAATTTGGTCCCTGAGTGCTTCAAGATACATCCTGTTAGAGTGAATTACACACATGCATTAAAGGAAACATAAAGCCTTCAGATTTTGAGAATGAGATAAAAAATTCAGCTCCTCTGCTGGCTTTCCTGAAGAGGTTTTGAAAGGCTCTCTGCAGAGGTGAAAAGAGGGTGTTACGAAGTCTCTTGCAACTTTCCTCACCACCCTTGGTGGTTTCCAGGGGAGGTCAGCTTGTGTCACCATGTTGTGTGGTTTTCACCTTGCACATGGTGAGGGGCATGGAAGCAAATGACTCAGATGTGTGCTGGGGCCAACTTCTCCTTCAGACCATTCAGGGGGAATTCTCATTGTTCTTCCCTCAAGAAAAAAAGAAAGCACAACACTGAATATGCATTAGGAAGAAAGTCCCGAGGAGGGAGAATGATCCAAAAAGCCCAGTACTGTGATACAGGCATGGAAAAGGGATGTTGGTGGATGTGGACTCAGAGAGAGAGGGAGGACAAACACGTGGTTCAAATTTGCAGAAATCCCCCTACATTAGCTCTGTGTTTAAGATGTCACAGTTGTGTTGTGTTGTCACAGTTGTCACAGTTGTGTCACTCATTTACCAATGATTTCTGAGAAGAAAATAAGATGTTTAGGGCTCACCCTGATAAAGAAACCTCTGTATTTCTACATAAGGCACTGTGGCACCTAATCTTTAGAGACCAGTACTTGCAGGATTGATCCTGGAACCCCTCTTAGAAAGGAACCTCTCCCAGAACTGCAGATAGCTCTGGTGGAAAGGCCAAAGTGCTGCCACTTTTTTCTCCCCTACACCTAATTGCACTTCATTAATAAGCAACAACCCAGTTTCAAAAGGTGAGTGACCAGTGGCCCTTGCTGGACCAGCCTCCTTTTGGACCTGCTGCTCAGGGACATTTATGGGATAGGGAGATTTGAAGTTGTCCTTGGATTATGAAGCACATCAAATGCCTGCTTTGCACTTCTCTGGATTTCTAGCTTTATACCAGGAGCAGATTTAAGATGCATTTTATGTATTTTAAGGTATATATTAAGATTTAAAGTATTCAGTGTCCCACATTGCAGGCAGTTTGATCCCCTCTGTGTGGGTGCACGAGCACCACATGGGTGAGATCCCTCTAGGACATTAGTCAGAGGAATGGCTCATTTCTGGATGCTAAAAAGCTCAGTGTGACCTCAGTGTGACCTAGGCACCATGCCACCTACAGATTACTGCATCCAGGAGCAACTCTGGAAAGTAATTACAAATCTAGAAGCAAGGTGCTCCCAGCATCTCTAGACTTGGGTTTCTGCTAAATGAAGTCTTTAGGGTTAGCCTGTGCTAAACTCAGATTTATTTTTACATGGCTCTTAGTCTCTTTGATGTTTAGTTCCTAGCAGTAAAATGAGGATGTTAATATTTGGCCCTTTGCCTTCGTTTTTTTTTTTTTTTTTTTTCCAGACAGGATCCACCCTTGCTCTTTCTTGGACCTGCAGTAATAAATGAAAAATAATTGTACCCTTAATAGGCCTGCAAATTAATGTATCATGAGCAGTGTGGACTGCAGGACTTTTTAAAATTAATTATTGTTTTGTGTAGTAGATTTTCTAAATACTATGACCTAATAAAGCTTCAGAGAAATACCAGAATGCAACTTCTTTGTGCTCTGCTTGTGATACTGGGAAGCAGCTTGAGTCACTTTACCACTGAATCAAATCCCTCCTGAGCTGCCTGGCTGGCTGAGCCTGTGCAGATCCTACCAGTAATAGGAAAAATCCAGTTAAATCAGAAAATTTTACTCATTTTGAAATCAGAAGAAGCAGGAAAGTGACATTTGTCATTCTTTGGGGGGAAAAAAAGAAAACTGATAGAAAGGAAAAAGAAAAAACTTTTCTAAATATTGTGAATTTTGGTCTCTCTCTTTTGGTCATATCTTTTTTTTTTTTTTTCTTTTTTCTTTTCCAAAGACTTGAACAATCAGCAAAGATTAGTAGAATTGGGTCAATCAAATTGTGTGACTGGACATTGATGCTACTTTGACTGAGCAGCGTGTCTGTCTTAATTAAAGAAAACTTTTCCAGGGGGTAGAAATGCACTTGAGTCCTTGTATGTTTGTCTTGGTCACTTACTGAACATGGGAAGCTGTGGCTTTGCTTTTTCCTTCAGTGAGAGTAAAAATACACACACCACACATTTGGTGTTTCGTTTCTGTCAGTGGGGAGGGTAATTTTTCAGCAGACGGCTGTCCCTTCTTTTTCTTCTTTTTCCTCTTTTTTTCCCACCCCTTTTATTTTTATTCAAGAAGAGCATCTGATACTGATTGAGGATGCCAGAATGACACCTCATCTTTAGAGTCTAGAGGACGAGTGGGTGCCATGGGCAGCTGCAGGGTGAGTTTCTCCCCAAGTGTTTAACTCCAGCTTTGAAGGGACCCCCCAGCCATTTAGCATCCCCCGGTGCCACAGTGAGCATCTTCAGTTCATGATCCACAAGAGTTTGTTGGAATGAGTTGGACTCATAAAAAGGAGGCACAATGACTGCTGGGCCAGCTATGGAGCAAACATCTCTGTTTGTCAAGGATATCCCACCAGCAACACAACGAGTGTTGGTCCAGGGGGTGGAGAGATCTACCTTAACCCTCACCAGCATGGAGAAACCTTATCTGGTTCCATCCTCATCATCACAGGGAAACCCTTCAAGGAGGTCAGGCTTTTCTGGTTTATCATGAGAATAAGTGGGAGGAAAGCCTTTCCCTTCAGAAGACACTAAAAAAGCCCAACCCAAAACTACCCCCGAATCCCAACGTGAGTGTTTTTTTCTTATTTTTGGCCTCTCCTGAGTTTATTGCTCTCAGGATGGCATTCTTGTCACAGCAGTTGCACCAGACCTGGAAGAGATGGTGGTGAGGCCAACCACTGTGCTTTGCTGGGCCTTTTCTGTAGGAGGGGACATCTGCTAAAGCCAGCTGTGGCAGTGATGGAGAGCTGGACTCAGACAGTGATTCAGCTCATTAAAAGCACCCCGGGGGCTGCTATGGTTATTTGTCCCCTGTAGCGATGGCATTTTTAAGGCCAGGTCAGAACTCATTGCTCCAGGCTCTGTGCTAAGGCCCTTCTCTATGCCCTTTGTCAAAAGACACGTATTTAGCCTGTCCCTCATCTTTATCCACCATGTCGAAGGCAGAGACCTGTGTCTGGGCAGACTCCCATCCCTCCTCTTCCCTCCTCTGAACAAATGTGGTCAGCGTGAAACAAAGCCCAAAGCAGCAGCACGTTCCCCTCTGAGCAGCCGGAAAGTTTCAAAGGCACAAAGGGTATTTAGGCACCGACTTCAAAGTCAATAAGTTGGAGGCTGAAAAAAAAAAAAAAAAATTAAAAAAAAAAAAATCTCCCCCGTAGCCTTTATGTCATGCCACTTAATAAGTAATTAAAAGCTCAAAAATCATGAGTCTGCTGCTTTCATTGCTTCCTAAAGCACACTCGATACATCATCGCTCTGTGAAATGCTTCACATGTACCGCATCCTACTTTAAATATGCCAAACAGTGAAGTGCTTAGCATTACAAAGGCAGAGACATCAAGGAAGCTTTGATAAAATCTGCTGAGCAGACAAACATCTCTTTGGTTGGCACTAGCCAGGCTAGGTTTTTATTCCACAATGATTAAAAACATTTCGAGTGAAGGCAGCCAGGCTTGGATTTTAGACACAAGACCATTAGGTGACAAAGAGTGAAACCTTTCATTACCCGAGATGTTGGCTGAAGGCAATTAACCCCTTCAGCTTTTGAAGGGTATTGCTGGTGTGAGGCAAAGGTTTCTCAGAGGTAACTCTTTTCTGGAAAAGAAAAACTAAAAAAGGGATTGATGGCTCCTTCCAGAGAGGAGACTGGCGAGGAGATGCTCTGTTTCCCAGTCCCACGAAGACGTGAGGTATCTGAGAGATGTTTGCAGGGTAGGGCACAGCTTTTCTGAAGCAGTGAAGCTGACATCTGTGTTGCTGCAAAAAGCTGCCTGGAAAAGAGGCAGGGATTTCTTTTTCCCTTTCAGGCTCTGTTTGTGGTAGAGCACGTCTGGCTGTAAGCTCTGGATGGTGCTCAACATGGTGAAGCCCCAACAGTGACAGGGTGTGTTCCCCCGATATAAATAGACATTTAAGATGAGCTAAATTTACTCAGTGAATCATTTATTTGCTAAAAATGTGGTTTCAGGGTGGCCACAGTTATTTGCCAAATATGATGCATATTCTCAAAGGCTGCTGGATTAAATGAAAAAAAAAAAAAAATTTGGAAATGTTGAAACACTTCATTTCAGCATTTCCAGCAACATACACACACAGGCACGTATCTCAAACTGATGGTCTCCTGGGTCTGAGGAACCATTCACAAAATGGAGGAGAAGACAATAACATTTCTCTTCCCAGCTAAACTCCCCCCACCTCCCTCCCCAGCCCAGTGTTTTCAGCGTCTGATTGGGAAATCTCCTGTCACTGCAGGACAGTGCTCCCTACTGTGATAATTATGGGGTACTCAGACCTGGGTGCCTCATTTTCTCTGGCTGAAATTACTTCACTTTGTAAGAATAATTAAATGCCCGCTGGAGGAGAGCAGGGGTGACAATATTTTTGTGGTCAGAGCACTCCTCTGGGATGTGGGAAGTCTCCCAACAGCTGCCTCTGTGAGTTGTGTTTGTACGGAGTGGAACAACCCCAGAAGAAAAGGATGAGAGAGGCTGCAGATTACCCTACAGCCTGGTTGTTGGAGACGTAGGAGATAGTGACAGTGGAAAAGTGGGAAGCTGGTCTGGCACAGGGCAGGTAACTGTTTTGCTAAGTGAGGTGCAGTTGTGTGAGCCCTCGTGTAGGTTACCAAAAAAAAAATGAGGTAATTTGGTCCTTCCACTTCATCCCAGAATAAACACATTTTTTAAACCTCTGAAAACCTTTTAGGACAGGGAAAAGACTTTCTCCCCTGGATTAAGTCATCCAATGCCTTTTGCTGCCCAATAGGCCAACTGATAGACCTCTACATCTGAGTGTGGTTGCACCAGAGAAGCAAGGATAACTTTTTGTATTGGTGTTGTCATAAGCTCCTTTATCAAAACTCAATTTCACCAGCACTTTCCATTCTTCTAAGGGGGCTGTGAGAAAGCTCAGTGTACACAAACCAGTCTAGAGCTGCACGTCTGTCAAAGCAAACAGAAAAGAGTAAGTCAAGTCCCATTTTCTGAGCTTACAGCAGGAAAATGTGAAAAACAAGACTTTGGGAGTGCGTTATTGCTCCTCACAGTGTTGCCTGGGGGTTGTGCTTGGACCAGGTTTCAGTCTTCCCAGGAGAGGCAGAAAGAAGTAGTTTTTAAGCAAGCTGAGAGGATCAGCAATTGCTTGCCTCCAGGAGATAGGGATGTGAGCAAACTGTCATGTAACACAGGACACACTTATTTTCTGGCACCTGAAAAGCTGAGGTTTCTGCAGAGCAAGCCACCACATACTTGTGGGATTAGACATGTTAAGGAAAAGGTACTCTGCCAACCAGGCTATATATATAAATATATATATATATATCTCATGATGAAGGGCTTGTTCCTCTGCTCTGGTTGGGTGATAATAGACTCCATTTCACAGGAGAGAAAGAAGGTTCCTTTTTGCCTTCTCTTTTGTCCTTGTGTAAAACTGATAAAAACAAAGAGTGAGCTGAAATCAATGTTATCACTTCACAGAATAAATAGTAAGAAAGGTAAAAAAAAACCATGGAATCTTTAGTGCTCATGGACTGTTGCTTATGCACAATTAACTTGAGCTGAATGCAAACAGACTCTTTTGGGGAGGGTGTGTATTGGTAGAAATATTTAACAGGCTATTTAAACCTGGCTGCACATAAAGCCATGCAGAAAAACTCAGATAGGGGAAAAACTCCTGGATACAATACTGCTGTTCACATTGGTTTAAGTGGAGGAAGAAGGCTCACAAGCATCAAGATATCTCCATCTCCTGGCCTGTCCTCTGAATAGTGAGTTAAGGAGATCTTGTGGTCCTTTCAGGCCTGATGTTTTATCACTCTATTCAATGATGTCCAAACTAACATGGTCATTTGGTTTTTTGTACTTATGGTGTGGCTCTCAGAGCAAGCAGAGGTGCAGGTATTGAAAAGGGAGACCTGCTTGCATGCCAGTAGGGTGTAATTCTGTTCAGAGCCTTGTTTAGGCAGGGTTTACTCTTCTGGACACTGCATCAGCTGAACTGATGTTCTGAAGTGTTTCAGGGCTGGAGATAGTGTACATGGGACAGGTTTTGAGGGACCTGGGAGTCTGGATTGACAGGAAGCTGAACAGGAGCCAGCAGTGTGCTCAGGTAGCCAAGAAGGCCAATGGCATCCTGAGCTGGATCAGGAACAGCGTGGCCAGCAGGTCCAGGGAAGGGATTCTGCCCCTGTGCTCAGCCGTGGGGAGGCCACAGCTTGAGGAGTCCTGTGTCCAGTTCTGGGCCCCTTAGTTCAGGAAGGAGATTGAGGTGCTGGAGCAGGTCCAAAGGAGGAAACTGGGCTGGTGAAGGGACTCGAGCACAGATCCTATGAGGAGAGGCTGAGGGAGCTGGGGGTGTTGAGGCTGGAGAAGAGGAGGCTCAGGGGAGACCTCATCACTCTCTACAACTCCCTGAAAGGAGGTTGGAGCCAGGGAGGGGTTGGGCTCTTTTCCCAGGCAACTCTCAGCAAGACAAGAGGGCACAAGAGGTCTCAAGTTGTGCCAGGGGAGGGTTAGGTTGGACATTAGAAAGAATTTCTTTAGGGAGAGGGTGATCAGACATTGGAATGGGCTGCCCAGGGAAGGGGTGGATTCTCCATCCCTGGAGATATTTCCAAAGAGCCTGGATGTGGCACTCAGTGCCATGGGCTGGGAACTGCAGTGGGAGTGGATCAAGGGTTGGACTTGATGATCTCTGAGGTCCCTTCCAACCCAGCCAATTCTATGATTCTATGATTCTATGAAAAGGTTTTGGGCAGGTGCTCCACCAGCCATTACACCCTGCTGGCAGGAGGGCTGGTGTGCTGGCCATGAGGAATCTTCAGTGTGATGGAAGAGAGGACCAGCAAAACCTCTTGAGCAGCTCTGTCAAATCGGCCCCCAAAAGCAGTCCAGATCTTCAGGCAGCTCTGTTTTTCCTCCTGCAGGGAATGGATGTGTTTTTAAGTGTTCACTGGGTAATTGTGACCAAATACCACAAAGACATTCTCTTGAAAAAGCATTTCATCATCATAAAAATGGTGTAACACGATGCTTCCTAACCAAACCGTCCTGAGGCTTGTCTGTTAGGAGGTGAAGTTATTCCAGAAGAGTTACTTTACCTTAAATTCCTGCCTCATCTTAATCCAGATTAATTTTATGCGCACAGACAAGCCCTAAGGGCTTGACTCAAGGAGAGCTGCAGTAAATGAGAACATTTCTGCTGAACCTTGGATCAAGCCTGAGGTGCTCCTGGCTGCCTCTGCCTTAGTATTTTGGTTCAGAGCAGTAATACTCTTTCACAGCAGCTCCCTGGCTTGGTTTCCTTCACCCCATAGCAGTTCAGTTTTCAGAACAGCTCTGATGCACACAAATTCAAATTTCTTTTCTTTCTTTTCTTTTCTTTTCTTTTCTTTTCTTTTCTTTTCTTTTCTTTTCTTTTCTTTTCTTTTCTTTTCTTTTCTTTTCTTTTCTTTTCTTTTCTTTTCTTTTCTTTTCTTTTCTTTTCTTTTATTTTCTTTTCTTTTCCTTTCTTTTCTTTTCTTTTCTTTTCTTTTCTTTTCTTTTCTTTTCTTTTCTTCTCTTTTCTTTTCTTCTCTTTTCTTCTCTTTTCTTCTCTTTTCTTTTCTCTTTTCTTTTCTTTTCTTTTCTTTTCTTTTCTTTTCTTTTCTTTTCTTTTCTTTTCTTTTCTTTTCTTCTCTTTTCTTCTTTTTTCTTCTCTTCTCTTTTCTTCTCTTTTCTTTTCTCTTTTCTTTTCTTTTCTTTTCTTTTCTTCTCTTTTCTTCTTTTTTCTTTTCTTTTCTTTTCTTTTCTTTTCTTTTCTTTTCTTTTCTTTTCTTTTCTTTTCTTTTCTTTTCTTTTCTTCTCTTTTCTTTTCTTTTCTTTTCTTCTCTATTCTTCTCTTCTCTTTTCTTTTCTTCTCTTTTCTTTTCTTTTCTTCTCTTCTCTTCTCTTCTCTTCTCTTCTCTTCTCTTCTCTTCTCTTCTCTTTTCTTCTCTTCTCTTCTCTTCTCTTCTCTTCTCTTCTCTTCTCTTCTCTTCTCTTCTCTTTTCTTCTCCTTTCTTTTCTTCTCTTCTCTTCTCTTCTCTTCTCTTCTCTTCTCTTCTCTTCTCTTCTCTTCTCTTTTCTTTTCTTTTCTTCTCTTCTCTCCTCTTCTCTTCTCTTCTCTTTTCTTTTCTTTTCTTTTCTTTTCTTTTCTTTTCTTTTCTTTTCTTTTCTTTTCTTTTCTTTTCTTTTCTTTTCTTTTCTTTTCTTTTCTTTTCTTTTCTTTTCTTTTCTTTTCTTTTCTCTTCTTTTCTTTTCTTTTCTTCTCTTCTCTTCTCTTCTCTTCTCTTCTCTTCTCTTCTCTTCTCTTCTCTTCTCTTCTTTTCCTTTGCTTTGTTTTTTGTTCTGTTTTTTTGGGTTTTTCCAGTGGAAATGAAACCAGAAGCTCTGCTACAGTTCCTCATAGGTATAAATATAGGGCAACAAATTATTAGTAGCTGGTCCTTCAGACAGCTTCTGCCAGTGCAAGGTGGGGATATTCATTGTAGGAGGCTGGAATAAATCTAACGTGGAGTAACCACTGTGACCTGCACACAGTGTGTAGATGTGGAGCCCTCAGCACCAGTCTGTTTGATCTCCTGATACTCTCCTATTACTCTCTTGCTGATCTAGATGTAGCAATTACTTGTTCATCTAGATACAGCCTGTATGATGGGTATCACTGCCATATCTGCCTCCTTGCACAAGGCAAGATGACAACCTCTGCCTTGCCAATGGAGATATGAGGCATCTGAAGAGATATGGAAGTTGTAATCAGATCACAGTCTCCAGGGTGTTGCCTTACAAATGCTTATTTGTTTTTTTTTTTCTCCCCAAGTTAGCCCCGAGTGCCCCTGGAGTGTCTTAGAAAGGGAGATGGTTGGGATGTGGGGTTGGTGCAAAGGACAGACTCAGTGCTTGGCCCTGCTCTGTATTGTGCCAGCAGCTACTGAGATGTGGACCTCAGGATGCCCAAATGGTCCAGCTGGAAGTGCATCCACTGCCTCTCTGAGGTCTCAAAAGAAAAATTGGAGGCAATAAAGGCAACTTGCAAAGCCTGCCCTCCAGACGAATGCCAAAGGGTGATGAAGCACCAGCCCATCCCCCCATTTCTCTGAGCCTCATTTTCCCACTGGTACCAATGGATGGGATATTCACCTGGCTCACCTGCTGGCATGATGTCTCTTCAAGTAAGCTGGTGCCTGGGTGTATTCCTGGGGACAGTACATGGCATCATCATCAGTATCATCATCATCAGGGCCTCCAGCACTTCTGCCCTGTGCCAGCCAGCAGCAACCCAAACAGCTCCCCAGGACACTTTGCAGAATAACACAGGGCAGGAATCATTCCAAACACAAAGTTTGCCTGTGGTTGCTGTGTTTCAGAGCCTAGAGGGGGTTACTGGGCACAGGATCTGCTGTGTTTGTGGTCTGAGGGCTCAGAAATGGTCGCAGGCACTTTTAATTTACTTGCCCAGGTGTAGCATTATCCAGTGGCCCTCAGGCCTCAGGTTCTGTGCTGCTTTGTCAGCACCCGATCAAACAGGATGAGGTCCAGGCTTAACTGGGCACTACCTTATTTTAATTAAAAAAAAAATTAATTTTTTAAACTGGCCCTAAGTAATTTCCCTGACCCCGCTGTAAACACCTCCTTGGCTTGGCCTGCCTCTGCAAGCCTGGCTCTTTTCTTTTTCCTGAGGAGGAGTAAAAATAGGTAATCTTTACTGAAAGGTCAGCTATGTGGGCTAGAAGCCAGGCTGGGATCCCAAGGGGAGGGAGCCGGTGGCTTTCCAGGGAGGGCAGCGCGGGGTTGGAGCGGTGCCTCCATTGTAGCAGCCACAGCTCCCCCGGTGGGACCGGGCAGGACCAGCAGCACCAGCCCGTGACTGGGTCTTCCTGCAGGCTCCAGGAGGGGAAGAAAAAGTCCAAGGAAACGTACTGTCCCGGCTGGCCCTGCTGACGACATTTATCATTTTCAATAAACTCCGGGAGCAGCCAGCCCCTGTACCCGGCGTACTCTTACAACTTGTTTCTCTGTGAAACTGGAAACGGGACAAAGTCAATTACGTTGTTTTCCAACTACAAACCTCCCTGGGATGGTAAACTCAGATATTGGCTGCGTTTCGGGGAACAGCCAGAGTCCAGCTTGAAATTTTCTTACCCGGGGTGACACGGTCACAGCGCTGCTTTATTCCACTCTGGTAAACACCAGAAGGATTTTTATTCTTGAAAGCTCTGACCAAAAGAGAATAAATCAGTGCAGTGCCTCTGCTGCAGCCTGATGGAAACGAGACGTTCATCTCCACAGGCTCTTTGGGAGAGCTACCTGGTTCTTGTTGTGTTTGGCTGTTACCTCCTCTGCAGGGGCACAAGCGGAGGGAGGAAAAGTAGCTGAGGACTGGCACTATAGCATGAGGGTGGAGGGCAGGGCTGGATTAGATAAGCAGAAGCCTAAGACCATAAATACCTCCATGTCACTGCAACACAAACAACAGCAAATCCCTCTGGAGAAGCAAAGTGGATGTGTAACTAAAAACAAGTTGGAGAAAATTGCCCTGATTTGGGAATTCAAGCTTTAAAGCCTCGGAGAAATGAACGGTGCTCAGAAGTTTCCCAACTGTATCTGTTAATTACTGAAGATGTTTATTTTTAATCCAAGGCTGACTCCCTCCATCATAATACTTAGTGGGGGACTCACATGGTGCAATTGGTCAAAAATCAAAGCCATTTGAATGAAGCTTTGCTCTGTGAGTAAGCCAGCCCTCTGGGGATGTCCCTGGTTCACCCCTCGTGCCGTGAGGCTCCTGGGTCCAAGCTGGTGAAAATCTGAGCATCTTCTTTGTTGGAGTCACAGAGGCCTCAGGGTTTGGAGCTCAGAGCTAAAACCACAGAGGAAAGGGAATGGGTTAGGCTGGGTGAGCTCCTGGAGCTGTTTGGGGACAGCAAGGATGACCCTGTCACCTCCACCATGCTTTCCCCCATAGGTAGCTAAGAGGACACATGGTCCCTCTTGTGGGACACTGATCATACATCATGACACTGGGCACCAGCCAGTAACATTATGATTCCTGACTTGTCCCATCTCACATTGCACAGGAACACAAAGCTCTCCTCTCTCCATCTTCTCACCATGCTGCCCTGGTTGGATGCCAACTCTGTCTTGCCTAGGGAGGCCAAGGGGCCAGCTGCAAGACCCATTCCCTGGCATCAGTCCTGCAACCTTTCCTTCTTGCAGGGCTACATCTTCTGTGAGGGAGAAGAAGGAGGACAAGAGCTTTGCCACCCGAATTAGGCTACAAATGCAGCTGAGTCTAGAGAGAGGGAAGGGAAGTCTTGTACAAACCAGACCTCTAGGGCACACCTCTCATAGCAAAATACACAATGACACCACAACCAAGAACATCTATTTTAAAATAGGTATTACATCTCCAACACACATATTTCAGGTTTGGTTTGGTGGCATTTTCTTCCCCAAAATTGCTGGCCTTTCCCCAGGAGCAGGGTCAGAGAGTGAATAAATACCAGTCTGTTTTGCCTGTTGCAGACAGGGTGGTACAACATTTAAATCCACTTTTTAAGTCCACTTTTTAAGTCCACTTTTCCCTTTTTGACTTGGCTTGCTGGAGAGCACTGCAAAGTGAAGAAGTCTTTCTCTGTGAGAGTGTGTGGTGGCAGGGGGACACAGGGAGACAGATTGATGTCATCTTGGACATGTGCTGAAGGCTGTTTGTCCTCTAGAGACCCATCTGTAAAAAAGGTCTGGGTCAGCTTGAACTAGGATGAAGCTTTGTAGAGAAGTTTCCCCAGGACATATCCTCTTTCTCCTCCTGAACCTCCATCTTTGTGTAATCTGTGGATTTTGCCCATTTGGCCAAGATTTCTGGGCATCCCAAAATCCCAGAGAAGTTGCCATGGGGTATGGTAACCCTGCAGCCCATGGACACATATTTTGTACAGAAAATGCCAACTCCTATTTGTGTGCTGTGGTCACACCATAAGCCCAATGGGCCCCTTTGGCTTTTGCAGACCGTGACTGACACACCATCTGTCCCAATAGAACTGCCTCACTACAACAGAGAAAGAAGCCACACAAGTCAAATAAACAAATGCCTTGAGTTGCAATAAAGACCTGGGAAAATCTGCAGTCCCTTTCTGATTGTATCTAAAAGGCGTGCAAAAAACATGGCCATGAGCGGAGCTCCTGAAAAGAGACAGAGGGAGGAAAAAAAGGCATGGTTTGGCTTCCCTTCTAGTTCTTGAAAGCAGAGCAACAACCAGTGGAGATAAGCTCTGTCATGTGTGTATTATTCTAGGGGAAAAAAAAAAAAAAAAAAAAGAGAGAGAGAGAGAAAAAAATGGCTGAGGTGGCTCTGGAGTGTTCCTGCCTTGCAGCGGGGGCAATCAGAGAGTTTCCATGGCTCAGCACTCATAAATCCCATCCGTGAGTCATCAGCTCACAGGCCCCAGCAGCTCAGACCCTGCTTTTTTCTGCACAGACATGGGCTCTCTGTCCCTGTTTTTTTTCTCCAAGCCTCTTGGTGTAAGCCAGCAAGAAGCCTACTCTGCTTCCTCCACCAAGCATCTCAAGGCAGGTTCTCATGTGGAGATGTCACACTGACTCAGCCTTCTCCTGGGAGTCTCCACTGAAAGCCTGGGAGTTGAAGTTTTGTTCCATTCAGAGCTTGGTTTAGTTTGGTTTAGTTTATGTGTGTTGTGTGTCCAATACACAAGGTATTGCATGTCTTGTGAATCAAAAGACTGAATTCAGAAGGATCACCCGGGAAATTTTTAATTTTTTCTTTTCTTAAGGACTGGGAACCACTGCCCTGGTAGTGAGAGCAGAACTGCAAGCTAACCTCTCCCAAAATCTTTTTCCCAAATCAGGTAAATAGGTAAAGCAAAACAGCACTCAGAAAGAACAGAGCAAGTTCTTCCAGGCTTTTCAAACCCTGACTAGTTAAGCAGGTTATAATGGCCTTTAATTATTACTCCCATGATCTGCAACTTTATTTACTGCAGCTGATCAGCTCTTACAAAAGGACTGAATCGTCCCCTTGCGTTCAAAAACCAGACAGCTCTCACCCTCATCTCTGACAGCAGCATTCAGAAATATGTTTCCCTGGTAAGGCAAAACCAACACAGACATCAGTAAAGAGCTGCTGTGCCAAGGGGAAGATAAAACCGAATTCCCAGCCACTGCACTCACCAGGGATATAGTGTGTTCTCAACGAGGCAGGCTGCAGAGGAGATAGGGCCAGGAAGTGAAATAACACATCAGACCCATCAAGGGAGTGAGAGCTGTTGTCTGCTCTGATCTGACACTTCCTATGAGCAGGGATCGAGCTCCTTGTGTTTGTCATAGATGTTATCCCATCCTTCCAGTTGGGAAACTAAGGCATCCTGGTCTGGTGGTCCCTTTAGATACCTCTCAGAGGGTACTTCCAATGATGCAGGAGGAACAATGGAAGCAGGAGCAATGCTGGTGATGCTTGCAGTAGGAAATTAATTTTTCTGGGTCACCAGCAGCTCCTCTCCTAAATCTAGAAGTTGGCAAAGAAGTTTCTGTAGCAGATGTTTTCATCAAATCATAGAACCACAGAACGGTTTGGGTTGGAAGGGACTTTAAAGACCATCCAGTTCCAAACCCCTTGCATGGGCAGGGACACTTCCCACTAGGGCACAGTTTTGCCACAGTGATGGCCTCTCTCCTGGTTTGATCTCTTTGAACATGTCCCCAGCTTTCCCATTCTGCTGTACAACACCTCTGAAGCCAAGCATCCTAAGTTTACCGGTTTTACCGGATTCATCCCACTTCCCTACAGCACATCAACTTTCTCATAACACAAATCACAGGCTCCTTTATCTAGCCTTAGAGTAATAGATTCAGGGTTAGAGCTTAAAAGTCTCTAAAAATCGGAATTCTAGTGAAATACACTGACTCCAGACATTGCAGCAAACCACTCTCCAAGTTTCTCCTACTATTTGCTAAAGAACTTACAGTGTACATCAGTGTGGGGTTCAGAGACCTGGTTTCCATGAAATGACACCACTGCCAGAGTCACTCTTCTCTGTTCCTGGTCCCTGTATATATTCTGCTTCCTGCTTTCACCTGATACTGATGCAGCTTTGATGGTCCCTTTGTCAGAAATCTGCTGTGTTTCACCCCTTTCAAGCTCTGATGGCCCTGAACACCTTAGAAACATCCAAGGCTTAACCTACCCCATGTAGTACTCATCAGAGAGTATCCATTTTACACATTTACTAAGCACACAGCCTCAGGCACATTCTCATCTTCTGATAGGGCTTGCACAACCTTTCTGGTACCTTATCATCAGGAAGAACAGGAACAAGGTTTTCTGCTTAGACCTGACCTCTTCCCTTCCCCTTTTCAACCAAGGGGGATGGGCATCCTGGCTCACCATCTGCAGCCACAGCAGGATCGAAGTTTTACAGCAGAACAAAACCTTTCCACCACCACGTTGAGCTACAAGTGGTTTGGCCCAGGAAGGAAGAGCATCCTTTACCAAACATGAGTAAACTGGAGCTCACAGGGAGTCAATGAGTGTTTAAAGGGACTGCAATGCCTCCCCAAGGAGTACACCAGCCTTACTGTCAAGAGGAGAACCAGATTCCTACACTGGCAGGCTTAAAGCACTCAGGGGTTTTGTGCATCTTCCTCCAAAGCATCTCAGTGCTTCTCTGCTAAACCCAGAGCCCCAGTTTGTCAATCCCACTGAAGCAGAATCACACACATCCCCCCAAAGCTCCACTGCCAACCCTCCTGGGACATCCCTCACACCACCACGCTGCTTGCCTGAGGTGTGCTGGTTTTGTTCATGACCCAACACTTTACAACTGCAAACGTTTTAATATTCATGAAATGCCCCCCCCCTCTATCTTTTCTCCCATATGGAGATGAGCTCCCACTTGCTGCACCACGTTCTTGGAAGAACAGGCAGAATGGAATTAAAGATTTCAAACTAGCTCAGTGGAGGTGAAAAATGCTGCCTAAAGACAGAAGGGAAAGATTGTCAAGTGAGATTTAGAGATGCCATTGGCAGGTGAGGGATGATGGTATCCCATTCTGATAGCACATCTGATTCTAGCACTGCCTGGGAAGGTCTCTTTCTCTCCCAAAGGTTGTTTTTGTCCCATCCTCACTCTATCTGCAGAAGTATTCAGGTAGAAAAATGCCCTCTCCAGGTGCAGTCTCTCCAGAGTCTCTAATAGCTCCTGCCACTAATGATGAGATGAGGCAATGCACACTTTAAACAGCTCCCAATTTTCTCAAGCCAGACAGCTTGTTCGTGATCCTCTTACAGGTTTCTTCTTCATGACTCAGCCCTACACGAATGGCTACAAATGAACATCAAGATAAAACTAACAAAGTGGGTGCCAAACATTTTTTTTCCCAGGATACAATTTTTTTTTTTTTTTTTTTTTTTTTTGCCAGAGTCTCGCAGAGGTAATTAAAAGGTGTCAGCTTTTAGAAGGAATATCCTTGACAGTAATATGATATAATTCAGACTGAACAATGCATTCAGTTTGTTACCATAACACAGTGCTGTAACACTACACTGCTATATTCATTAAAGATTATCCTCAGGAAAGAATGCCCTGAGTTAACTGAAATAGGACAAAAACCTTCACACGAACACTGAGAGCTCTGATTAAATTTATTGGGCAAAATTCAGAGTAAGTCCTTATGTAAAAGTGCAATAGGGGGATTCAGAAGACCCCTATTTAGCCCCATGATCAAGACCTCATGGTTCTTTTGACCATAAACCACTTTAGCAGTGCCTTGCCTGTCTGAAAAGGAGGGAACTAAATAGCTGCAGCTACTTAGGTGGCCATTGCTGTAGCACAGCATTATCCTGTTCCTATTTATTGACACAAGACCTCACACATTGAAACCCTACAATTTTTGGAGTCCCTTTGGAAGTTTCTTTGATATCAACATGTTCCTCTTTTTGCTGTTATTCCATTGAGCTGGAGAAATTATCACATTTGTCTTTCTTAAATAGGACAGAAATGAAAAAGTGCTCTTTTCTTATGGCACCAGCCACTTGATGAACACCAGCTCCAAAAACCTTGGAGCAAGTGAGATGCAAAGCAGAATCACATTCAGTATCTTCCAGGTCTGCCCTTTATTCACCTTGGATGCCATGCTCTGAAACTGGATCTGAGCTTGCAGAGTTCCCTTGGGACACTGGAGCAGAAACACCTAAATAAAAGTTGAAGTGGGGGTGAGCTTCTAATAACCAGAAGAAATAATGAAATACATGTCTTTAAATAAGCAAGGCACATATTAAGGTGGATTTGCTCCTTTGTCTTTTGAACAACTTATTAAAAACACCAAGGCTAAGGCTCACATGCCTTACAGGTGGCCAAATCTCCTCCTTTCTCTAGATTTACATCTGAGCACTCTCACTGCTGGTGATGATTTGCCCCATCATGTTTCACAGTAAGCTGAATCCTTGGCTTTCCCATCTGAGCTCAGCCTGGATTAAAGCTCCAGTGAGGGCTGGGCTGTTTGACCCAGGATTATCAGTTTAGCTGTGTCGTGGGATCAGTGCCAAATTCCCCAGCCAGAACTTGGACAACCAGCCAAACCTGAGCTACATCCACCTTCAGGGCTGGCCAGATGTGTTATGTTAACTTAGAATGAGATTTGTGTTTAATGACAAAGTCCTGGGGTAACCAGTGGATCTAAACCCAAGGTTTTGATCCAGCCCCAGCTTCCTCACTGGGTTTTCAGGAGGCTGCTTTCACTGGAGCAGAGCACATCCAGGCTCCCAGCATCGGGTGAGAGTGGGGTCCCAGGAATGCATTTCTGCTGTGGAGCAGAAGTTGCTAGGAAACCAAACAAGCAACAAGTTTATCTTCAAAGCCTGGCACCTTGGAAACTGGAATTATCTGGGAGGAATATCCTTCAGTGGGAACCCGTCACATCTCATCATTCCTGGCAGGAAACATTCCAGGTTGTGACTAGGCCCTGATGTGTGTCCAGGGACTCTGAAGGGACCAGATTTCCAATACTATCACGGTGGAAAAAATGCTGAGCATAATTACTTTTCAAAAATATGAGCTGGGGGAAAAAAAAATCAAGCTATAAAAGCTTGGAGAGGTTTTAAGCAGCAGTGAAACTCGGGGAAGGCGTGTGGTCACATCAGTTATCAGTCTGGTCATAAGCACAAAGCTGTGTGTCACCAGGGAACTGAAGGCAGATCACTCCCTTTGAGCCTGCAGTTAGCTCTTATTTAAGTTTTCAGTCTGGAAAGCAATTGAAAATATCACCAACCTGCTGAGCCACCACAGGTTTAATTAAAATAACACCACTTTACCAGAAAAACCAAATAGCACTGATAGGTGACAATCCATTTCGTAGTCCTGAGCTTCTGCCACAGTGGTGGCAATTTCAGTATAGTCCATCCCTATGATGTGACATGTCCTTGCCTCTCAATGGCTCTGGTACCAGAATAGTCTGTGAGCAGTGGTATCTCAGGTCGCAGAGACAGGGTCATAGAATCATAGAATCATAGAACTGGCTGGGTTGGAAGGGACCTCAGAGATCATCAAGTCCAACCCTTGATCCACTCCCGCTGCAGTTCCCAGCCCATGGCACTGAGTGCCACATCCAGGCTCTTTTGAAATATCTCCAGGGATGGAGAATCCACCACTTCCCTGGGCAGCCCATTCCAATGTCTGATCACCCTCTCTGGAAAGAAATTCTTTCTAATGTCCAACCTAAACCTCCCCTGGCACAACTTGAGACCTCTTGTGCCCTCTTGTCTTGCTGAGAGTTGCCTGGGAAAAGAGCCCAACCCCCCCCTGGCTCCATCCTCCTTTCAGGGAGTTGGAGAGAGTGATGAGGTCTCCCCTGAGCCTCCTCTTCTGCAGGCTGAACAGCCCCAGCTCCCTCAGCCCTTCCTCACAGGACTTGTGCTGGATCCCTTCACAGCCTTCTTGCTCTTCTCTGCACCTGCTCCAGCACCTCAATCTCCTTCCTGAGCTGAGGGGCCCAGAACTGGACACAGGACTCAAGCTGTGGCCTCACCAGGGCTGAGCACAGGGGCAGAATCACTTCCCTGGACCTGCTGGCCACGCTGTTCCTGATCCAGGCCAGGATGCCATTGGCCTTCTTGGCCACCTGGGCACACTGCTGGCTCCTGTTCATCTTCCTGTCAATCCAGACTCCCAGGTCCCTCTCTGCCTGGCTGCTCTCAGCCACTCTGTGCCCAGCCTGGAGCTCCCCATGGGGTTGTTGTGGCCAAAGTGCAGGACCCGGCACTTGGCCTTGTTGAACCTCATCCCGTTGGAATCAGCCCAACTCTCCAGTCTGTCCAGGTCCCTCTGCAGAGCCCTCCTGCCTTCCAGCTGATCCACACTTCCCCCCAGCTTAGTGTCATCTGTGAATTTGCTGATGGTGGACTCAATCCCCTCATCTAAATCATCAATAAAGATATTAAACAGAACTGGGCCCAACACTGATCCCTGGGGGACACCACTAGTGACCGGCCGCCAACTGGATCAGCACCGTTCAGCACCACTCTCTGGGCCCAGCCCTCCATCCAGTTCATCTCATTGCTCAGCCCCATGAGAGCCAAGACACACATCTCAGTTTTGTGGTCAGTGCTCCAAGGGCATCTTTAGCAGACTGGTTCTTCTGGGTTTTTCCTCTGTCACTCCAACACTCCAACATCAGTCCTAGCCTCCAGCTAGGGAACATTGTCCCATGTGAACAAGGTTCACCTTCAGTCAGACATCTCCATGGGCTTGTACCAATGTGACTGTGACAGAAAATTCAATGTGCAACAGCAGCTTTCGTCAGAATTTTGAAGCCAACCAAAGCTGAAGGCACCCAGCTGATTGCAATACTTGGAAATATTAAAACTAATTCCTTTGGAGGCTGTGATCCTTTCCAAAACAGGGAACTGTGGCTCCAGGGTTCAAAATATAGTATCTAGAGGCCTGGAGAGGAAGCAAAGTCTAGTAAAGAGAACACAGATCTTGGAATTAAGGAATAGAAACACACATCAGACGAAGTACATAGAAGCCTAATTCCTGACTAATTTCCTCAGATTTATGTGTCAAACTGTCCCTCAGGATCCAAGGCCCAGTCTTTAAAAAATCAGCCACTCTGTCACACACAGGCAGATGTGGATGTGTGCCACTGCTGTTCACTGGAAAGAAACAGCACTGCCCCAGCACTGCTGGGGTGTCAGATGTGTTTTAGGACGTGTGGTTCTGAATTGTGTTTCTGCAGGGGGTGTCAAGCTGGGAGAAGTCATGTTGAGCAATGCAGGGATGGACCAGATGTTCCTGGATGGCTACAGATTTGTACAAAATTCCAAAGAAAAGGAAGCAGATAGAAAATGTCTTTGCAGTGAATGTTCTCATGCTTCTCCATAAAAAGCCAATTTTTCAGGGTGTATCTGAGCATCCTTGGCACTTTGAGAATTTTTCCTAGGCTGATGATAAAGTCCAAGTCATGCAGGTCTGCAACACCAGGACCATTTCCACCATTTGAAGTTCATTCCTAGGACAAAACAGATAGAAACTTGTTTGTTGCAGAAGTTCACTGGTACTGTTATATACTAAGAATCAGCAGTGGTGCAGGTCCCTTGAGTACTCCATGTCTCCCAAACAGTCAACCCCCACTTCACCTCCCTCCTTGCATCCAACATCACTTTGCTGATGTGCAGGTGAGAGAGAACCTCAGTGAAACAGAACATAACTGGTAGATAATGATCTCTTGCCTCTCTATAGCTACTACAACAAAACATTTCCCAATGTGGGTTTATTTCCCAAGTGGAAGATGAAGCTCTGACCCTGCCATAACACTGTTACCCCCATGGTGGGTTGGGTCAGTGGCTGATGTGCCTGAATGGGTATGGTTTGTGGGCTGCTGGAGAAGTTCTTTGTTGCTGAGCTCTTTGAATGCCTCTTGGTATGGAGCACACAGATATGCCCAGGCTGCTGAAATATGATTCAGCCCCTGGCTCTGTCACAAACCTCCTATTTCCCCTTGTGCATGGCCAGCAGTTGTGCAGGGGAACAGCTGTGCATGGTGGCACAAGCAGACCTGAGGCTGGACAGGGTCAAGAAACTTCTTTCTCTACCTTTTGCAACCTGGGTCTGGTCATTTGTGCTTTTGTGTTTTCTCCACCTAGGTGAGAAAGGACAATGTAGGACTATTTGGGATGCTGAGGAGAATCACCATTCTTGCTTTGACTCTTTTTGGTAGTGTCAGAAGAAAAAACAAGAATGGATTGGCCAGTGGGAGAAAACCATCTGTTTGCTCCTCAGCCTGAATATATATTCCCTGGGTAAAAAGCTGTAACAGTGAAGGTAATTGCTGTCCTCCTTTCCCTGGCTGTACCATCCCCTCCCCAAGGTCACCAGTGGACGGGTCTGTTGAGCATTCATCTGCTTCACACGAAACTTCCTGACCATCACAAGGGCTCTGTTTTTTTCTGAAGCTGCTCAAAGAGGTCGTAGAATCCCATCAGCAGTGGGGTGGTGAATCCCAGGTGGCAGGTAATGGTGAGGAACTGGGGGAATCACAGCCAGGCCCAGGAAATACCTGCCTGATATGTCCTCAGGGATCAGTGGGAACATACCTGGCTGGGGTGGATAGGCAGTTTTCAAGAAGGTTCCTGTTGTTCTGATATATGCTTGGCATAAATCCAAGGGTGTCAGTAGGCAACTTTTCACAGGAATGAGACAGGTATCAAAAAGCTCCCAGAGGTTTTCCATGTAACTTTTTTCCCTTACTGAAATGGAATAGGTCTTATCTTTCCAAGGAAACTGCCCAAAATTTGTTTCCTAAGAACATCCCCCTCCATATTGCCACACAAAGCTTAAAATAGATGCAGGGCTTTCCACTGAGCTGCCTGGGCAGAGAAGACAGGCAGCAAGGTCTAGCTGGGAAGTGCAGCCTTTGAGGGGAACTCCACATGGATGCAAAACAGAGAACTTGCAGATAAGACCTGTTGATGGACAAAGCAAACCCTCCCCTGGCTGACTGTTTCCTAGATCCAAAACATGACTTCTTCATGCTTACTCAATCTGTTCTCCTCTGTAAGACACACCAGGACTCCCTTGACTGCCTCGCTGCAGCTGTTTCAGTGCTTTTTACCCAAGAAGACCTGAAAGTCAACTGCTCAGTTTACCTCTTCCTGCAAACGGTGGCTGGGATCAGTGGGATCCACCAAGATCTGGTGGGATTTCCTCCCTGGAGATCCCACTATGCTTTTTCTGTCTTCCACAAAGCACTTGGAGATGGGTTTCTTTTGCAAAGCTTGGCCAGAATTAATGTGGTGCTCATGTTGCCATGCCAAGCCGAGGCTAAAGTAGGTGAGTAAACCACTAAATGCTGTTAAAAGCATTTGTCCCAACTCCAGTTCCTGCATCTGCTTCTGTCAGAGAAAGGATCTGCAGGACTGCATCAGTGACAGCCTTGGAAAGAAGAATTGCAGGTCAGAAGGTGGAAAGCAGAATGCTGAACATGTGGAAGGTTGTTCTCTGTGCCAAAATATCTCACTATGAGGTCCACACTGCAATGCAAAGCCACCTGAACCATTTTCAGGAGGTTCATACTCACAATGGCCCCTTGGCTCAGTCCTCAAGCCCTGGTACAATCACAAGGACATGAAGGACAGGGTTTGCTTTTAACAAAACATGTTACATGGACTTGCCTCTCCAAACTGCCCTCTGCACTCCTCCAAACCCCTGCAGATTGGTTCTGGGACTTGATGGGATTTGAACATTTAAAAGGCCACAGGAACTGCAAGGAGGGACCAAGGTGTCTGGACCCAAAGCAGGCTGTGAGCTTCTGGCTCCCCAGCCCCCAGGAGGTGATGATTTTAAAAGGGTCCTGCCTAGTCAGTGAAACAGTACCCAAGGGCCACAGGGAGAGAAAAAAAAATCCCTTCTTCCCCTGCAGACATAGACAACTATTGTCTGAGCAGCTGAGTGTTGAATTTGAAATTTTCTTTTAAGGAGAGGTTGAAAGAGAACAAGACCTCTAAGTGCACAGGTCTCTAGTTTTGCAGGAACACCAGGTGCTCAATACCTACCAGGATATTCACAGTCAAACTGCATCTTTGCCTAAATGATTCATCATTTGCTGGGGCTGAGTATCAAATGGATTATTTGGGCTCTGCAGCTTGATTGCCAAATGGTGGGGATTTCAAGAAGAGTTTCCTGCAGCTCCTGTGTCATACCTGCCAGCCCTGTGCAGATGTCTCAAGTGCCTTCAGACGTCTCAGACAGGACCAGATGCCTGCCTTAAAGCAGCAAAATTACAGCCTGGATGCCCAGTGAAAGCTCAGGCATGTAGTTTGCACACCCATGTGCATTTGGGGATTTTTATTCCTGTTCCAGCCCACAGGAAACATCTCGTTCTCACTGCATGGGTTGTGTCAAAATGTGGGGCAAAGGAAGGAAAAGGAAATCCCTGGCAACCTAAAGACCTTCCTGCTCTCAGACAACCCATGGATGGCTGTCTTGTTGAAACCTGAGATTAATTCCAGTGAAGGTAGCAGAAACTTTGCACAAGGGTTAAAAAAGAAGGATTTCAGCCTGCCTAGAAAACTCACTCACTAAAGCTCCCTAGAAATTCAAATACCAGATTGATAGGGTCAGAAAAAAGCAATCTTGGCTGCTTATCCAAAGGTTAATCACTGATCTTTTGTGCTGGTTGTTGGTAATATCTGCATCTTGATAAAAAAGAATCCTGTCATCAGCTTCTGCTGAAAGAGGGTGGGGGAAGGAGTTAACACAAAATCTGGTGCCCTTCTTCCAGCGAGGGATTCTTGTGAAGCAGCCTGGATTTTCATTGACTTCAATGTATTTTAAATTAAGGGGAAAATTTTGGGGAAGGAGAATGAATTGGGCTGAAAGAGTAGAGTCCCAGGATCTGTGACAGTGAGAGGTGAGACCTCATTTTCACTGGAAGGACAAGTGGGAAAAAAGATGCCAACCAAGCTCTGCAGCGTCTTACACTGCTCAATTTGTCTGGCCCATTTTTAAATAAAAGACAGAATTCCCTTGTTTGGATGTGCTTCCTGCCTGCTGTTATTTTTCAGAAAACTAAGATGCAAATTTTTCCTTTTGGCTTAGCCCTGCCTGACTCTGCATTCAGAGCCTCTCTGAGCAATGCAGAATCTGACTCAGACCATGAATTGTCAAGTCCAAAGCCCTTTGACTTAACTCTGGAAAACTTTATACAGCTTGGCTGAGATTCATACCGACAAATGTTAGACAAGTGAAAATAAGTTGCTTAAACCTGAACTATTCTCCTTCAGGTTCCCTTTCTAGCCAGTGGAGACGAGTCAGATGCTGCTGGAGACCAGTTCCTCTAAACCTATTTTAGGGTGAGATGAATCACTCTCTGAAAGAACCTGTTTTTCCCCACGGACTGTAAGGGGTGTCCAGGCTGGCTAGCTCAGACTTGTGTGCTTCACTTTCAGATAAATCCTACTCCACCTGTCTGTTTGTTTGGGGTTGTGCTTTACTGGTGACTGCTGCTTGGTGCTGCATTCTTGCTGAGAACCCATACATCCCTCCAACATCCCAACCAGACATCAAACACCAGGGTCTGGCTGATAACTATTCTGACCAGCTCAGGCTGGTCTTTCAGTACAGCTAAAACTGTGACATTTTGTGAGAAGAGAGTTATGAATGGGATCTCAGAAGCATTTGTTACAGCAGAAACCAGGAGAGTTGTCATGTGTAGGGTAAGCCCTCTGCATCAAAAACACTGGAGACAGGAGACTAAAAGCAAGTAACTCATCTGCTACTACACAGGAAGTGGTGTGGAAAGAGCTCATCCTCCTTGGCTCTCATGTGTGCTGGTTAATATCTACTGGGGCTCCAGTCAAGCCAAGTTATTCTAACACAAGTGTCTGGTCTGGGAATGGTAAGGAAAAATGATGAGAGGGTCAGGCAGACTCACACAGTCCAACACAGGCAACTTCCTGGAGTGTTCTTGTATCTACTGTTAATTCTAGGAAATAAAAAGCATTTGACACATCTGCTCTTAGTTATTTGCACAGGACCAAATTTGCCAAATCTGTTGTCGAAAGCTTGACACTGAGGCTGTCAACATGTGTGTCCTGCTGGATTCAGTTGTGCTGATGGAAATGTTCCCAACCTACTCTTTCCACTTCTTTCACCCCCATCCGGACCCTCTCACTTCAAATCTGCTGCTGGTTTTCTCCAGAGGTCAGTCCCTAACCTGTTTCAGATAAAAAAACATGCTACTTGAGCTAAGATGAACATGCTGGTGAAGAGAAGAGAAGAGAAGAGAAGAGAAGAGAAGAGAAGAGAAGAGAAGAGAAGAGAAGAGAAGAGAAGAGAAGAGAAGAGAAGAGAAGAGAAGAGAAGAGAAGAGAAGAGAAGAGAAGAGAAGAGAAGAGAAGAGAAGAGAAGAGAAGAGAAGAGAAGAGAAGAGAAGAGAAGAGAAGAGAAGAGAAGAGAAGAGGAATAACTAAAAAAAGTCCCCACCTCTCTCTCAGGAAATAGAAGGTGTGGTGATGGGGATAAGGTTCTTCTTCAAAGAGGGGCTAATTGGTTTGTGTAAACTCCATCAGTGTTGCTGGAGGAAATCCATGCTGTACAAGGCTTGTTTGGCTCCTCATTTCCAATTCCTATTCATGTATGCTCCCTGTTTGGTGGGAAATTGCAGCCATTTCCATAAACTCATCACCTCTTCTTCAGAGTGCTTAGCAAAAGAGGGAAATCAGATGCTCTGCACTTTCCCTCAATAGCTCTTTGCACATGCTCGGGCTCTAATAGGGAACTAAATGCTTTCTAAGTAGCATCTGATGCTGCTGGTTATCTGCTTGCTGCTCTGTGGGTTTATGGCCGGGTGCATTTAGATAATGGGTAAGGTTAGATGCTAATAGGAAGCTGCTTGAGTCAAGGTTGAAACACGGCTTCAGTGCTACCACAGGGATGAAAATCACAGAATCATGGAATGGTTGAGGTTGGAAGTGACCTATAAAAGTCCTCTAGTCCAAGTCTATTGTAGAAAAGGTCTCCCAGTGTTGCTTTCTCCACATCTTCATGATACTGTGATTTAATTGCATCAGGCAGCACGTGCATGCTAATGTGGGGAAGGGTTTGGGGGGCAAAACCACTAAAAATAGAGAAGACAAATGGCTGCATGAGTTAAAAATCAGCGAGTAGCCTCCCGTGTGAAGTCACTCCATAGGGTAAAGAGGGGATGAGACAGGCTGAAGGACTGGAAGGAGGAGCATTTTGTGCCTCCAAGTTCCCTGAGAGGCCACGCTCCAAGGTTTGGAAACCACCTGCAGTTCCTCAGCCGGGAATTCCCATGGGAAGGGGCTGCCACATGCAGGCGGGCTGTGTCAGCTTGAGTTGTGCCTCCCCTTGTCCAGAGAGGAAGGGAAAAGACCTGGGACTGAGAGGAACAAATTAAGGCTATGATAGATGAGCTTTGTCAGGAACATGGTAGCTTCCATCTCCATTGGCAGAAAAGCAATTCCCCCCCAGCTCAGCTGTCTGGGGTGGAACCCAACACACCATGGGCACCAAACCCACCATGGCAGGACCACCTTGTCCAACCACCCCAGTGGCTGGTGGGTTAGAGAAGCAATGCAAAACACCTACAGGCAGACTGGGCAATGCTTGGTCTGCCAAAACCTTCTCTTTCAGGCTGACAGCTCTTGGTGCTGTGGTAATGTCACCTTTAAACCAAGGTGAACCAAGAGTGGGAGTCAACAGGCTCCGAAGGCCACTTGAATCCCTCCTGTAGGGAAACTGATATTTAAGTGTGTCTAACACCTACTGATGTCAAATTTCCATTTGTCAAATGTCCACTGTCAAGTGGCTGTGGGGAAAACTCAGGCCCAGTGAAACTCCTCTTTCTAAAGTATGGGGATAGATCTGGTCCCCCCAAACGCAGCCCTCCTGCCAGAGGGAGAGTAAATGGGCACCTCCGTGTGCAGAGCACTCTCACACCTGTGTCAAGTGAGTGTTGGTCTTGCATTTCTCTCCCGTGTTATTTTCTTCTCATTTTTGCAAACCTCACCCAATCCATCCCATCCCCCATGGATTGCAACAGCAGTTTTGCCTTTTGGTTTTCCTGGGTGGAAGAACCAGGCTCACTGGTTGTCTCTATCCACAGCTCTGCTGTGATTAAATTATAATGATAATAATCAAATTATTATATATTTCTTTTAAATTAACACACACTAGTACATTGGGGACAAAATGTTTGAATTTCCTTCAAACTTCTTCGTGAAGTCCCTGTCTTCTCCTGGGTGGAGCAGAAAAACCCAAGCTCACATTCTTGTTTATTTGTGATCACACAACCACCCCCCACCCCATTTTTACAGGTTTTTTGCCTTATTAAGGTATAAGTAGCTTATTCTTACATGTCCTATGCAAAGTCCAGATGGTAGCTAGAAAGGGCAGCCCCATCAGACACCCACCAGCTGTCGCCTGTAGCCTCCATGCCAACTATCCCCAAAAAAGCCTTTTATTGCCTGCAACTCTTTAGTTTACACTAACATAATGTTTGGGATTTTTTGGAAGAACAATGAAGTTTTGATCTGATTCTCAGGATTGCTACTGGTTTAAAGAAGATGTTGGACAGCCAGTGACTGTAAGTGGCTATAAGGAATTAGGGGATTATAACTATTCCTTTTTCTTTTCCCTCTTTGCATAGGATAGGACAGGACTTTTTTTGCTAATGCAGCAAAAAACCTAAAAAATGAACTTGTGACTGCAAGAGCACAAAGACTACCAGAATTCGTGGAATAATGTACATTTTTGCACATTTTCACATGTACTTACTTGTACTTGGTACTTGGGTGTTGGGGGTTTTTTTTCCTCTTTTTTTTTTTTCTTACCTCTATCTCAAGTTCTTTATAATCACTTTAAAGAGGATGGTCACAGGCTCTGCTATCAGGCTAATAAAATGCAGTGGAGTCAGCAGACCTGGCTCTGTTGACTTTAAGCTTTAGATGGTGCAACAGCGAGTAAAAAAAAGTCCCTTATGACCATAACAAAGTTGCTAGGGTTAATGTGGCCTTTTGATGCCAGAGATCTTTTAGGATTCGGGTAAATCAGAGGTACAAAAAACTTTCTAAATTCCTAGCCATGTGTTCTTTGATTCACTGTAATCCCCATAAATTTAGGCAAAGCCAGATGAGCTATTGAAACCAGGATGCATGTGCCCCATCTGAATCCTCCCCTCAAGCCAAGGCTCTGTGCAGACAAGAGGAGGGTGCTGCAAATGCAGAGAGGCTTTCAAAGCTTCTTGGGGGTTCTTATGTCAGTGTTCATATCCCTCCATTACTGGGGAGGCTTTTCTTGTTCTATCCCACACTGGGGGAGGCTCCCAGGCAGGGATCCAGGGGAAGATGCTGAATCCAGGAGATGCTGCTACTGCATCCCTCTCCTCAGCATCCCCTGTCAGACACCTTCAATGTCCCCCCCTTGAGCTTCCTGGGGTCTGTGGGAGCTTTTTTGAGACCCCTGCCCCTCCTCACACTCACTAGAGCTGTGGTGTTTTGCAGTGGGCTCTTGGGGACAGCAAGAGGAGGGACGAGACAGCACCAAGCCCTGCACGGCTCCAGCCCAAGGCATCTGCTCCTCTTCTTCTGGGAGGCTCCAGTCTGCACAGGAGCCAGGGGCAGACTGGATGGAATCAGGCACCAGTCCTCCCAGCTCTTACAAAGCTGTTTTATCAGGAGAGTCCTGTGATAAGAGGAATTATTAGCTAGCTGCTATGTCAAGTGGTTGGGAAGGAGCGGGCGCACAAGACCTGAGTGGTCTTGGCAAAGAGAGAGATCAGTGTTATCCCAAGGAAACACAAACCTGGAAGCCCTGGGGGATATTAATAGAAACTGTGTGAAATCTGCAGCCCCAGAAACCCTGCTGGGCTCTCGGAGTAATTAGCGAAATGCAAAGCGCTGCTTGCCCGAGAGCTGGAAATAGCAGCAGGGAGAGAAAGTGGAGCCGTGGAAGCAGGAGCTGCTAACTGGTGTTCAACGATTAAAATGCTTTGTTTGGAAATGCCCCTGAGTGTTAACTACTCCACTGCTGAGAGATGCCCGGGGTTCGGCTGCCAAATGTCTGACTCTGCCCTGTTGGGACCTGCCTTCTGCACCCAGGTGCTTCCTTCCTTCCTTCAGGTGGTGGCAATGAAGCAGCCAAACTGGTTTGAATGCTGCCTGCAGTTGTGGAGCCTGTCACCACTGGAGTTGATTGGACCTTCATCGGATGCAAAAAAGCATTTTTTTTCCTCCTGACACCTCCAAAAAGCTGCAAAGGTCTCATGAGATTGATCTGGGAGTGTGACCAGTGGAGCAAAGGAGATGTGGGAGATGGTGACTCTATAGGTTCCCTCTTCCTGAGGGGAGTGGGATGGTAATTTGTCCCTTAGTGTCACTACCAGCAGTGGGTGTTGCAATACTGGTATCACAGAGAAAAGGGTTGTGGTTGTGAGGCCATTTTCTTGATCTCCAGTGCTCAAGGAAGGACAGTCGGGTTTGACCCTGGAAAAAGACACACAAAGAGGGTTTGATCAATTTAGTTGAGGCTCCTTTCAACTGGAGGACATGGAGAGAGTTCTTGCAGGGGTCAAGCTGGAATCTCAGGTCAGAGATGGAGCATCAAGATGGCATTCCTGGGTCTGAGGAGCTCTCCCAGCAGCTGTGTGTATAACTATGTGGCAAACTTGGATGAAAACCTTGGTTTATGTCTCGTTGCATGGGGTTTATGTCTTGGTTTATGTCTCGTTCCTAAGCTAGCTGGGAAGGCCAGGCAAAGCAGTGCAGTCATAATAATAAAAGTTTGGCCACACTGAGGTGGCACAGTGGATGGATGTGTGGGAAGCCTGTGTAGGCATCTCTGAGTGGTCCTTATGTTCTTGGGAATTGTCAGACATCAACCCCACTCAAAGTGTCTTCACCAGGAGCACAATGGTTTCTGGTCCTGCCCAAGGGACAACCTGAGCACCAGTCCTAATTACCAGGAAACTGAACATCTGAAGGCCACAGGCCCTTTTTTTTTTTTTTTTTAAGGCCCTCTTCTTAGTTTGGAAGGTGTTTTATAGACCACAGAAAAAGGTTGCTTCTGTTCTCTAAAGCCATCCTTTCCCAGCTGGCACACCAGCTCAAAGCATTTGAAGGAAGAGGGGTTGGTTTTGTAATTTTCTTCTCAATTCTCACAAAATAACCCCAAACAAAAAAAAACCAAAAAAACAAAAAACAAAAAAAAAAAAAACAAACCCCACACCCAAACAAAACCAACCAACCAACCAAAAAAACCCGAACCACAAAAACCAAAAAAAACCAAAACCCAAACCACAAAAACCAAACAAACCCCAAAACAAGGAAATAATATTTGCTTTTAAGGCTGGATTTCCAAAGATTTAACCCAGTCTTCAAGACACTGAGCCAAGAGCTAAATCTTAGATTCCCCTTTGGGTCCTGTACCTTCCATGGTGTCCTGCAGGACAGTAACCCAGCTGGTCTGCTCCTTCTGCAGCCTCAGCAACAAAACACCTGCTAAGTACTGAACTGCTTGAGATCCACCTCAGATTGAACTCTTCTTGGATGCTCTAACACTCTTCTGGGAGCCATGGTAAGAGCAGGTCCCTTCAAGGGGCCCAAATCATTGGAAAGCTGTGGGCTCCACTTTAGGAGCTGATGAAGTCAAGAGGGGATGCAGGCTGAGAAATCTTAGAAAATCTGCAGGAAAGCCAGGTGCCTAAATTAAACCTATCCCCATACCATGTGTCAGTCCAGAGTTCACCTTTTCTGAGGTCTGCCAAGCCCGTGGTTTGTGGTTTGCAGATCCTTCAGAGACATTTAGGTGCCTCACTCCCAATAGGATTAGTTGGGCACCTTAATACCAGGTGGGTTCTTTCTCTTACTGCCCAGACTATCACCAGGCTTTGGCCAAAGTAGGCCATATATACTCTTAAAAGCCTTGGAAAACCCTACGACCTCTCTGGGATCATTAACATCTATTCTACACTGCTAATGCAGTCCCTTGGCTATTTATTAATTTTTAATTTATTTGCCCATCTAGTGACTTCATCTTCTACAAGCCTGGCAGAGCTGTGCAGCAAGGAGCTATCATGCTCACAGCTTCGAATGTGGAGCTGCTATCAATGATTTACTTTTGCTGATTTAGCAGCATTTCTTATCTCAGAAAGAAAGAAAGAAAACAACAAAAAGCTGATCTGATTTTCTGGCACATAACTTGACAGCACAGCTGTCAATCTCCAACCCTCTGCCCAGAAGCTCAACTGGAGAAACCACCTGAAATAATTGAGAATTTGTGCAGCCAGGGAAGGGAAGCACTGTGCTTTTTCCCCCCTGTGACTTTCCCTCTTCTAATTACCAGAGCAGGCACACCACTGGTTAGCTGAAAAGGCAGGCAAGGTTTGGTTGATGTTAATTTTTAATTTTTTGGGGTTTTTTTTAGATTTGTGGACCTCCAGAAGGTTGAGCTTATTCCAGGGTCAGTAAACAGTGAGTTGAAAAATTCCTTCTCTCTGGTCATGGATTCACAATTAAGACCCTTCTTCTTCTGGAAGGGTCAGAAATCAGGCACAAATGCAGCACCTGAGTTTTAATTATTTTTTTTTTTAGATTTATGGACCTCCAGAAGGTTGAGCTTAATCCAGGGTCAGTAAACACTGAGCTGAAAAATCCCTTCACTCTGGTCATGGACTCATAATTAAGACCCTTCTTCTCCTGGAAGGGTCAGAAATGGGGCACAAATGCAGCATCTCAGAACTGGGCTGGAGGGGAAGCAGTTGGAAACTTTCAGGCTCCAAGCAAGCCAAGGACTTTCTCATGCTAAAGTTCAACAATTTTTTGCTCCACATCTTGCTCGAGCACCAAACAGCTACTAGAGGGTGGGCACTAACCTGGCCTTCCTTTTTTTCCTTGCACCTTGGCTGAATTATTGGGGAGATGTTTTGGGAAAGGCTTAGGCAGGTACCAAACAGCAACCTCTGCTTTGGGAATGGAGCTCTATGCTTTCCCCTCTTACCTACATGTTTTTTTAGCCAAAACCCACAAGAAAAAAAGAAGAAAAAAAGAAAAAAAAATTTTAAAAATCCCACAAAAAGAAACCCCAAAACCCTCCATCCACCTGGAATAAGGCTCACAAAAGAAGCTCGTTAAACTTTGATGATTGCCCATTCAAACGGAGCTCTGTTGGACAAAGAGATAGCTGCTGCTAAGGACAAGCCAGTTTTTCAAGACTCAGCTCAAAGGGGCTGCTGGCTCCATGTGGGAAAGCTTGGCAAGGGATTTAGCTCCACCAAGGAGCCTGATCAGAGAGCCAGCCTGACAAAGGGTTCTGGCATTTAGAGGAATCAAGGTCCCTCCAGCCACTTAAAAGGAAACTTGTGTAGAAGAAAGAACAAAGGAGCAGGATTATTTCTTTTTGTAGCACAGACATCCTCTAAATTGAAGAACCTGCATGGGGGGAAAAGAAAGCTTCTTTAGAGGAGAGGGGAGAAGTGAATGGTCCAGAAGAGAAACCCTGTGTAGAGTGGGAAAGATATAGGACATTTTGGGGGGTTTATGAATAAAGTCATCAGAATGTAAGGAAAAGAAAAAAAACCTCAGGCAGGGAAGGGCCTGCAGATGTTGTATTGTTTTGTCTCTGGAGTTATTTATTCCTTGGGCTACAGTGGGGAGCAATTGTGCTTTTTGCTCCTGCAAAGGCTGTGTGCTTGCACCATCCCACTGCGGAATCTCCTGAGGAGAGAGGAACACCAGGCTCAGGAAAGGTCAATCAGTACATCTGCACCACAGCATCCCATTCCTGGGGTACCGTGGCAGAAAACACATCCAGAGAGGAGCTGGGGAGTTCCAGAAAATCAGAAGAGCTGCAACCTACTGTAATGAAAGAGTCAGGCCAGGACACACCAGTTACCTCTCAATGGGTGCTTCAGTGGAGCTACTTGCCAAGTCACACTTAGATACAGCAGCAAGGCTTACACCTTTCCCCACCCAAACTAAAAGCCCTAATAGAGGACTTTACATTTATAAAAAGAAAATAAATCTTTTTTTCTCTTCCATTTATTCTGTTTTGGCAATGAATAAAGAGGAAAACCTCTGCTCCCACCTGCCTGAATCCAATGACAGCTCTCCTGCCACATCCATGCTGGGGAGCCTTTCCTCTGGGTGATGAGCCAATGCTGGGAATTTTCTTTTAAAATTGGTTTCTTTTAAAGGTTGCATTTTCAGTTATGAGATTTTAAAACTGTCATTTTTCTGCTCAGTAAGTCACTGTAATTTGGAAACACTTGTCAGAGGAGAACAGACAGTGAATTTCTTACATCAAAATATGTCTACCTAGATGTGTGTGTATATATATATATATATATATATGTTTGTGTCTAAACAGAGGTGTGTTTACATTTTTATATTAGTGAGTGTGTGTGTTCAGACGTTTATAGCTACACTTCTCCATAATAAGTGGGCATGCAACTTTTCTCTGAAAAAGGGGAATTTTTTGCCAGAAAATTCGCAGAAAACAGAAACTCTTCTCAGTCACCACCATTTCTCCCAGACCACCCATTGGTTCCTCTTTGGTGTTGTGGTGTTTAACCAAACCTTGGTGCCCAGGGGGGTGGTAGCACACACGTTTGTGCCAGCTCTCCACTCAGGAGACCCCCAGAAACTTTGGGGAACCCCAGTGCTGCACAATCCCCTCCAGAGCAGAAATCTCATGTCTGCAGGGTGGTCCCAGTTTGGGAGGTCAAAGTCAGTGGGTTAAAGCAGTGGCAGGGCTCTGAGTCCCTGCTCATGGTGTAAGAGGGTTGGCACTTGTGCCCACTGAGCAACCAGGAGGGCAGGAGATATTCCTGGTTTTAATGTCAACTTGAATTGAAAAATACTAGAAAATTTAGCCCTGGAGAACCAAAACGTTATTAATAAGGGGTGAATGCTCTAATCCCTGACTGTCCACTTCATGAGAATAGAATAGAAAAGAAGAAAAGAGAAGAGAAGAGAAGAGAAGAGAAGAGAAGAGAAGAGAAGAGAAGAGAAATAATATTTCAGTTGCAAGGGACCCAAAGTGATCACTTAGTCCAACTACCTCACAAATTCAGAGCTGACCAAAGTAAAATAGACAGGATGAGAAGTTGGGGTTGCTCAGGCTGGACATGAGAAGACTCTGGGGAGATCCTTCCAGTGCCAGAAGGAGCTACAGGAAAGCTGGGGAAGGACTTTTTGTGAGTGTATGGGGTGACAGGACAAGAGGAGGATGGTTTCAAGCTGGAAAAGAGGAGATTTAGATGAGATATTAGGAAGAAACTCTTGTCTGTGGTGGTGGTGAGACCCTGGCCCAGGTTGCCCAGTAAAGCTGTGGCTGCCCCATCCCTGGAAGTGCTCAAGTCCAGGCTGGATGGGGCTTGGAGCATCCTGGTCTAGCAGAAGGTGTCCCTGCCCATGGCAGGGGGTTGGCACTAGGTGATCTATAAGATCTCTTCCAACCCAAACCACTCTATGATTAATGGCATTATCCAAATGCCTCTTAAACACTGACAGGTCTGAGGCACTCCCTGCCTCTCCGGGAAGCCTGTTCTGGTGTCTGACCACCCTCTTGGTAAAAGAAATGCTTCTCAATGTCACATTTAGACCTCCTCATGTGTGGCTTTGAACCATTCCCACACATCCTATCACTGGATACCAGGGAGAAGACATCAGCTGTCCCACTGCTTTGCTCTTTTGCAGCAAGGAGGGTGGCAGCAAGCTGTGAACAAAAGAATTGTGGGGGGGGGGAGGGAACATGCAGCTCCTTTCTTCTGTCCTGTTTGCTTGCAACGTCACCCTCCAAGGAGCACTGGCTTTTATTAGAGATCCCTGCCTGCAGGCTGTGATCAGACACTGGCCATATGAACACCACATCTCCCTCACCACCCTGGTGCTGGCTCCCAGCCATCTTCAGATGTTTGCTGTACAGAGCATCCCGGGAAGCCTGGGGAGCCTGGCAAAGACCTCATGGCATCACCCTGGGTTGGATGGGGACCTGCAGGGTGGCACCCACCATTGAGCAGAGGTGATGGGTGTCACAAAGGGACTGATGAAGGGACCTTGTTCATTTAAGGCCACATCCTTGGGAGTGAATGCTGAGCACTGCTAAGTTCCCACCTGCAATTTAAGGGTCCAGAGTTCTGGTTTGGGTTACTAAAGTATAAATGTTTCTCGGGGAATGGTTCACTCCTTATTCCCTGCTCTTATTCCCCTAAAAACCTCAGTAGCACCCCACCTCCCTGGGCTGCTCTGTGAGCCTTGGCTATGGGAAAGAACAAGGGAAGAGGTGGGTTTGGGGAGGAGAAGACAAATGAGTATTACCAGTGTGATAGGAAGGTCAGCTGGAGGAAGGAGAGGTCAGGACTGAAAGAGCAGGGATCAGATAACGGGTTAGGCAGGATGAAAAAAAATAAAAGACAGGAAATTCACATTTGCTACAGGAGAAAAGGAGGAAGCAAGGAAGGGGGATGAAATGGGTGAGGATACAGTTACCAGCCAGAGAAGATGGGGGGTGGCAGAAGGCAATATTTCCCTTCAAAAATATGCAAATGGGCTTGATTGCAATGTTTCACAGACTGAAAGTAATGTCAGGAAATTGTTCCTCAGTAGAAAAAAAAATATACAAAAATCAACAGTAATTTTTATTAGAAATATTTCACTTCTCTTTGAAGGTTCTCTTCTACTTACAAATAACCTGAGCAACTCACAAAAACAAGAGATCACTGTGATCAGACGAAGTGTTTGTTTGGCCTGAAACAGTTATTTCATTAAAATACTGCTTTCCCCCTTCCTAGATAGAAAGTGTTTGTTTCTGGTTACCCCATAGCAAATACATATATTTTTTTCCTGTCTGACCACCCCCCACCCCTATCAGTTATTTGTGCAGTTCTGCTTTTCAGCAAATTTACACAGCTGACAGCCAAGGATATGAGTACTGCAGATGGGTAGGAGAAGGAAGTCCTGCTTAGCAAGAAAGGTGATCATTAGAGTCTGACCAAATTTATTGCCTGTAAACATGAATGGAGCAGGGAGCATCTCTGTTCCATGGGCATGGCCATGGAGTGGGAGGTTGCTGTGCACTCTGGATGGTTTTATTTTAATCCACCAGGCAGGCAGTTGGGTTTGAAGGCAAACAGCTTTCTGAGCTCTTTTCCAAGTCTCGTGTGTGTGTGTGTGAACACTCCAGCTTGCAGAGGAAGCTGGTGACAGATGGAGCAAGAGCTCAGCTCTTCTGCCGTGCTGGCCAGGGCTCCAACCATTTCTCCAAAAAATGAAAGCACCCTGGATTTAGACATCAGTAAACCTGGATCACTCAGGCAAGGCAGTGTGGGCACCTGTGACCTGCTGGGGCTGGGATGGCAGCTGGGTCTCTCCCAAGGCTTTGCAGCCACCCTGCAGAAATACCTGAGATACCCCCAGAGATCTGGAGCTCAAAGCAGGGCAAAGAATAGCAGGAAAAGTAGGAAAAGTTGCTGGTGCTGAGTGACTGCAGGTGCCCATAATCCGGATTACCCCAGTGTGGGCATCTTCCCCTGTCACTGACTCTGAAAACATCAGGCAAACACAACTTGTTGCAACAGTTTGGGTTTAAGGAGTGATGCTCACATCACCATGGGCCCACAGCAATGCATCATTGCTCCACTTCTTCTTGGACTTGTTTTCAGGCTGCCTCTAAAGCAGCCCGTGATCACTCAAGCAGCAGTTTATTTTCAGAACATCACCTTTTGCTTTCACACAAACTGCCTGACTCCCCACTAAACCAGGAGAAAGAAAAACCAACAGAAGACAAAGTTGTTGCTGCATAGAGCTAAGAGCAGCCGTGCAAGGATTTGCCAGGTAGACTTTGATTTGTATCTCTGCATTCAAACATCCAAACTTCTCAGGCTGGCAAACCCTCTTTATTTGATGCAACAGGGTGGGAAAAGGGGTTTTAGTTGTATTTCATCTCTTGCTGCTCTAAAATGTCCTGGGGAGCAGAGGCACTGCAGCACAGGCTGAGTGCTTTGGAGCAGTGTGATTAGAGAAGGATTTACTTAGGAGTAGATTTCTTTGCAACCAAATTTCTTTTCTGTTATTTACTATGCATATGCATTCTCCTCTGCTCACAGCACCAGTTCACAACTGATTCCTAAGGGTTTTATAGAAGATCATGTGATTTCCCTTCACTCCCTTCCTCTTGGGGCCACTCAGGTGTTTACAAACTGCACCCAGTGAAGAAGCAGTTTCATTTCTGCAGAAAGATTTCTCAATTCCTTGGACAAGCCTGTCCCAGCCAATGTTTTTATCTTTAAAATAAACCTCTTCAAAGTCCTCAGCTTCACAGGATTTTATTAACTGGTGTTCATTTTTTTGGTGTTTCTGAAGCCTTTATAATTAAGAGTAGCTACTAAAAGCAACAAAGAAAGCAATTCTATATGGAGTTGTTTCTCATCTTGGGAATTTGGGGACTTGCCTCCTGATTTTATACTAATTGGACCTTTCATGTGCTGGCAGTGGTTCTGGAGGTGTGATTTTGCCAGGGGCAGAGGCTGGCTGTGGCCAGGGAGTTGGAGTAGCAGGGTCAGGAGGAGCACAATCTGAAGGAAGAGGTGCCCAGATCCCACCATCACCCTGGTCCTGCCACCTCTGGGAGCTGAAGGAGAAGGTCTTAGGAAAGGGTTTGCCCTGGGTTTATCCATCCAGCCATGGTGTTTGTGCTCATGTGTGTGCATCACACACACAGAGCATCCAACCAGTATCCCCGTGGGGCTTTGGCTACACAAATAAATAGAGGGGAGTTTGGAGAGGCTGAAAATCTCAAGCACCTGAGGCCTTGGAGCTGCTCCTGCTCCATGTCAGGCAGCCTGTACCTGACTCTTGGTTTACTGAACTTAAAAGCACAGATGAAAACACCCTCAAAGTCTTGGCCAGCATAATTTTTCCTGCAAATAACCCCTGGCAAAAGGATAGTTGTAACTCTTATTTGTACCCTAGAGGGAAAGCAGCTGTGAGGGTATTGTGTGGGGTAGTAAAGACATTTTCTCTTGCTTTTTTAATGCACCTTGGGTTGCTTGACGCAAGTGATGCTATAAGCAGGCTGGGCAGTGTTACAGGTCCTTACTCCCCCTGTTAAGTCTACGAGTCATGTTGATCAAGAAACAAAACCTTTGTGCCAGGATGGTTTATTTCATTCTAGGAACTGCTCCAGACTATCCCTGCCAAAGCTCTTCTCTGATGGCAAAGTCTCCATCTTCCCTGGAGGATTTGGTATTGTTCTGCTTCCCTCACTGAACCCTTTCAAGTGCACATGAGCCTCTAAGGTGAGTTTGTTGCCTGGAGAGAACACCATGTGGTGGAGCAGTGTCCCTCTGGGCTGCTCAGCAAACATCTCCTGCAAACATGGCCTCCAGGGTCTGGTTTGTGGTCCCAGTTGGTTTTAGCTCCCCTGATTGTGGATTCCCAGGCCAAAGCCAGGGGATGGTAAGGGGTGCTGAAATGAGGAAGGTGTGCCAGGTTGGGAATAGAGGATTAAAGAGCAGAGGTGTCACCTCCCCAGGGGGAAAAGCAACTTCTGGCAGGCAGGGGGGTGGGGTGAGCATCTCCTCTGCTGTGGGGTTGCCAACTCCTCTGCTGTGCCCATAGGAACCCCTGATGGCTGAAGCATTCATGGGCTGGATGTGCCCCTTGTCATGTCAGGGCTCAGCCAATCACCTGGCTTATACCTGCCAGAGGTGTTTTGGGTGAAATGCAGGGAGTTTGTTGAGATGCCCTTGGAAAGGGATGGCCATCCCATGCTGCAGCACTGGGGACACAGCCCAGCTCCATCTCTCAGATGGATGTGGTTGTGGAGCTTCTGCTGCTGCTCTCAGGCTGTACCCCAGCAGCTGAGGGTGGTAAATCCCAGCAGTGTTGTGGCTTTAACAGCTCCAGCTGCTTATTAGGTTCAGTCTTTTCTCAGATATGAGGGAAAGATAACATAAAAACTTTCCTCAGCCACTGGCAGGAACTGGGCTGAACACAGGAGCTGGGTTCCCAGAGGACTTCAGCCCTTGCCTGCTCTCCAAACCAAGGGGACTTCATAGGTGCTCAGCACCAGCAGAATCAATTTATATTGCTTCACCATTCCCCCACATGCCCCACACCACAAACCTGCAAAAGCAAACTTTCCTTTTCCTTTATTAAAAAAAAAAAAAAAATTAAAAAAATAAAATTAAAAAAAAGAGAAAGGGAGAGAAGCAGTTTCCAACATTTCTGGTTGCAAACCAAGGTAAACTCTGGCCTCTGAGTCTGCAGCCAGGCAGACTGCAACAATAACACCCGCAGAAAAGGGTGTGCTCCCATTCATCTCAATGGGTGTTAACCTGGAAGGGTAATTATGACCCCTGATGCCAAGAGCTCAAACCCTTTGGCTGCTGAGCATCCTGGCCCATAAATAAAGCCTCTGGCCAGCTGTGGAGAAACCTGGGTGGGAGGCCAGCCATGGAGCTTGGACTTTTGGATGTGCCAGGAGTCTGAAGCACTTTGGCTCCTGCTGAGGCTCCCAGTTTCCACCAGCACCGGGGCAGAGATGTCCTGTGGAGGAGCAGGGTCTAAGTGATAGACCCTGATGAATTTACTGGGGTTTCTGCAAAAATGGTCCAGCAGTGATAGATCCAGCTCAGCTGCACAAAGGAAGGAATGTCTGGTGAATGCCTTGTGCTGGGTTTCCCTGGGAAACTCAGCTGGTGTGGATAAACAAGGTCCCAGGGTGCAGAGGAGGGAGCAGGGTGGAGGTGGATGTGGGGAGCTGGTCCTTTCCTCCTGACCAAGTGTTTGTGCTGGAGCTCCCAGTTGAGGTCAGGTCCACACCATCCCTGGAGCTGCAGAAATAGCCCATGTTTTAATAATCTAATTAGCTGAGACAGACAAACAGTAGGAGGAAAGGAAATGTATAAAGAAAGGGAATAGTTCAGCAGGCTCTGCTGCCTCCATCCCCTGCTTCTGCAGGGCTTTAGCCCTTATCTGAGTGAGAAAAAACACCCTTCAAATGCAAAAATGAAAAGAGGCACAGAGCCTTCTTCCAAGCAGAGGTGTGCAGCCAGGGATAAGATCTGCTCCAATCCATTAACTCTGGAACCTACTGAAAACAGCTCAAACCAGGTCCCTCTTACTTTTTTTCCGCAACAAAAACATGAGTAAAGAAGAGAATGAGACTCACATCCCATAAAGTGAGAATGGCTCAACCCTCCTTCTGTCACACTACAGCTGGACCAGCAAAGATCTAGGGAGCTGACATTGTCACTGGGTGCTCCAAAGGGGAAAAGTAGCACAAGCCCATGGTGAAATTAGTAGCAGAAATCATCAATGTGCCTTCAGCTGCTTTTTTCTTTTACTTTTTATGTTTCTTACGGTGCACCTCAGAGGGGCACAGCTGTGTCTAATGTAAATAGCTCTGTGCTCCTCTACTGAAAGTAAAAGGAAGGAAATCAATGACAATAATAAAATACAGCCCAAACCTTCCACTTACAGTCAGTGCTGTCTCTGCCCAGTTAACCCTTGTTCAGTTCTGGTTTCCTGATAGCCAGGGAAGGCAGGTTCCTCTTAATTTCTGCTCCACTATTTTAGTTTTCCCCTCTGCAATTACCTGTCTCCTCACAGCAATCAGGATGCAAAAAGCAGCCACTGTCCCCCCCTGTTTTTAACCTTACACTTACCATTAATAATTTAGCTTGTGCCATGGGGGTGTCAATAAGACACCCCAACAAACCACTGTCATGTCTGGGACTCTAGAGGTCTAGAGACATTACTAGTGGTATGCTGGGGTTCATGGCTTACAGACCAAGGTCAGGATTTTAATCATGTGTATAAAACCCAGATATGCTAAATATGAAGGTGAGCAGCCTGTGTTAAAAATGCCCTGATTTATTTTGTCTTCAGATAGACATGGGAAATAAGGCAGTCTGGGTAAGGGCCTGCTTCTTCCCATAATCTATTAGCACAGTTTAAATGTCAAGCTGCCATCCCTGTACACAGCCACCCAAAGTGGGGGAGGGCTTGATGTCCTCTCCAAAGATGTTGGTCCCCTTCCCCCTGACACCATTTCAGTAAAGCCCAGGCCTGCAGTGTGTGCATGCTTGCTGCACCTGCTAAGTGCTATTTTAACTGAAAAATACATAAATAACATCACCCTCATTTTAAAGAAGAGGAAATGGAAGCTCAGAAACCAAGCTCTTTGCTCTAAGTCATACAGTAAATGTTCTGGAGAACTTTCTGTATGTAAATTTTGCACCAAAATAAACATGTTTGGGGTTTGCAACGTTTGTCCCACCACACAAGTGTTGCACGTTGGACTGAGAAGAAAAATTCAGTCTCTGATAAAATTTGGTAATTTTTTATGTTTCAAAACACACGTCCCCACACAGATCTGGGCTTGGAAAGGTAGGGTTGCTTTGTAGGACATTTGAACATAGCTCATACTTCAGAAATTTATTCTTCCTGGGTTGCCATATAAATCATCCACAGATAATTAAAGGCCATAATCAAATGCTAACACCCCTTAGGCTGTTCATGGTTTTTTTTTTTTCTGGGGGACTGGAGTGTGGGAAAAGTGCCTGGACTCATGTGCTAAGTACCAGGGAATGGGAAGGGCTTCAAGGCAATTTGGTGACAGATTTCTCATCTTCTTTCTTAGCCACTCTGACTGTTGTGGAAATTTTGCTCAAAGAGGGGTTATCATCCCAGCTCCTTTTGGACTGATTTCACATGAAGTCTCTCTCTGGTGTTTAGGGATGAGGGAGGATGAATTCTGCTCTTTGTCTTGCTTTGCATCCTTATGCTGTGGGTATGATGAGTCCAAAGATGACTTTTGCTGTGACCTTTTGCTCTGCATGCTCAGCACTTGGGGTTGCTTTAAAAAGAGGCCAAAAAACCTGCCTAAGTGTGGGACTGTCTGATGCAACCACAGACCTTGCTGGTCTATAGCCTTTGCATGACTTCCCTCTTTCTTTGTACCTGCAAGGACCCAGCTGCCAAGGGATGCAGGCCCAGCACCAGTGTGTATAAACACATCCACACTCAAATTTCTCCACGAAATCCATTTGCACCTCTTGCATTGGGAAGTTAAACCTCTGTTGAGCTGTTGGTCCAGCTCAAGCCTCATCCAGCACCCAGTAGGTGAGAGCCTGGGGTTGGCAGCTACTCTGGGAAATAACATTTAATTCTCTTTTCTGCCATTGTCTTGACGCAGGACAGCAGCTCCGGTGCCCTGTTGTGGCACTTGGGAAAGAAGCCCTCTGAAGAGGCGAAATCCCAGGAAAGGAGAGATTTCTGCAAGCAGCAGAACCTCCCATTTCAGAGCTGTTTCCTGAAGCAAAAGGGCAGCGAAGGGGGAGGGGGGAGCAGCCCAGATCTCTTTGAAAGACAAAGCATGCAAGGTATCCAGCAGCTTTTCGTGCCAATTGCAAAATCTGCCTCTTCCGATGCTTTTATTCTCTCGTTGAGTCAGAAGAGAGAACCCACACGCTGCCCCTCTCACCCCCTTTGGTGTTAAGAGCTGGGTCTGTGCCGAGCAGCTGCAACTTTATTTGCGCTTTTATCTTTTGTTTTGTTATTTAACCAGCCCGAGAAGCTCGAAAAAAAAAAAAAAAAAAAAAAAAAAAAAAAAAAAAAAAAGAGTGCAAAGAATCGCACAGCTTTCAAAAAACAACTCAGAAGATGCAGAGGAGTTCTGAGGTTCAGCTCCAAGCTGGTCAGAGTTGCCCTGATTTGACAGTCTGACAGTAAAGTGGGCAACTGGAAAGGGGAGTTGCTAACAGCCCATCACACTTCTTGCCCCCATGAAGTGATTTACAAACCCATTCTGGATGTGGAGGAGAGGAAAGAGCTGACCCTCAGGTCCACAGACCTCCTGAGAGGTTCCCCAAAATGAGAAGCTGCTTCAGAAAACTTGTGTGTGAAGGAGAATAAGACGAAGGCACTGCAAAACTGAAGCAGTGAGGTCTTTGAGGTGAACTGAAATACACAACTGAAACCACTGTGCTGTCTGTCTTTGACAGCTCTTCCTCATTCCTCCTCCCTGCAACATCTCCAGAGAGGCAGCTGGGCCCTGGCACAGACCAGGCAGTTAGGATGAGAAACCACAAGCTGTAGCTCTATTTGTCCCTTCTTGACCTAACCCCAACTCCTCAGTTTCCCAGCCTGCTAAGTGAGGGATGGAGACACAATGAGCTTATCAGCTGGCTAGGACCTTGTTTCCATCAAGACTGACAAGAGGTGTCTTAGAGGTCTTCAGGAGTTGGGTCCAATAGTGTCTTAAAAGATGGAGTAGCTTGCTGCTGTCAATGGAGAGCTACAATGTGACTGGGCAAATTGGTAGGGAAAAAGTTTTACCAGGGAGATGCTTGTAAATATTTCAATCACGTAAAAATGAAATGTTTCTGTGATGTAGAAAAGCCAAAGGACAGCTATCTGGGGTTGCAGTGAGGTTTGAACAAGATCAAAGGTCCCTTGAACTCATCCCTGCATACAAAGAAAGAGAAACTCCTGATATCTCTAGGTGGACCAAGCTGAGACAAGAAGCATTTACATGATGCTGCTTTTACAGGTGACAAATTGGATGGGTCAACAGATTAGGGATTTTTAATCTAGGGAAGTGATTGGGGAATGAACTTTTCATGTAAATTTAAAACATGTGCCACTTACAGAGATGGAGAGCATATCTAGACCAAACAGTGGATGTGTTTCCTCACTTGAGGTCCTGGTTGCCCAAGGGTTGGGGTGAGTGGCCAGGCTGGAACACCCATTTGAGGTCTCCAGCCTGAATGCAAAGATGGCAGCAGTGTAGCCAGAGCCTTTGTGCATGGATGTCAGGTGTTCTCCAGCTGGGACAAATTTAATTACACCAGGTATTAGAAAGGGGGAATCCATCACAGGAACATTGGGCAGGAACATGAGGCCACACCTCGAGTCCTGTGTCCAGTTCTGGGCCCCTCAGCTCAGGAAGGAGATTGAGGTGCTGGAGCAGGTCCAAAGGAGGCAACTGGGCTGGTGAAGGGACTCCAGAACAGATCCTATGAGGAGAGGCTGAGGGAGCTGGGGGTGTTGAGGCTGGAGAAGAGGAGGCTCAGGGGAGACCTCATCACTCTCTACAACTCCCTGAAAGGAGGTTGGAGCCAGGGGGGGGTTGGGCTCTTTTCCCAGGCAACTCTCAGCAAGACAAGAGGGCACAAGAGGTCTCAAGTTGTGCCAGGGGAGGTTTAGGTTGGACATTAGAAAGAATTTCTTTAGGGAGAGGGTGATCAGACATTGGAATGGGCTGCCCAGGGAAGTGGTGGATTCTCCATCCCTGGAGATATTTAAAAAGAGCCTGGATGTGGCACTCAGTGCCATGGGCTGGGAACTGCAGCGGGAGTGGATCAAGGGTTGGACTTGATGATCTCTGAGGTCCCTTCCAACCCAGCCAATTCTATGATTCTATGATTCTATGATTCTATGATCTTCAGCTGAGGTGCTTACCTTGGGCTCCTATTGCAGTCAACATAAAGGTTCATCTGACTTCAACTGACCTCAAGTTCCTGGAAAATGGAGTTTAAGAAGAAAGGCCGGGCTGGAGAACTGCTGTGGAGATGAGTTCACCCTTCATAAGGAGTAAATCCATGTAGTCTGGGTGACCATGGATAGCTTTTCCAGATTCTTTCCTCATGAAAGCAAGTCCTAAGTGACTTGCCCAGGGCTGTGGTGGGGTTGGGAGAGAGACCAGCTCTCCAGACTTGCAGATTTAATGCCAGGAAAGCATGGATTCCTTCTAAACACAGAGGGAGAGCTGGCTGCAATTTAGAATTTTTGTCCCCTGGGAAATGTCCACATTTGCTTCCTATTTACAATTTTGAATCTGAACAAAACCACAAAATTTTAAAAAGTTTGATGGAGTAAGAATGAAAAAGCTCTTCAGCACTGAAACTTTTCACTTTGATAATGTCAAAACCCAACATAACAAAGGCACATGTGACATAAATCCCAGCACAATAAAACACAGGTTGAAAATGTTTCAATTAATATTGCAATACAATACAAAGTGAATCCCCACAAGGTGCAACAGGATCCTCCTAAGTCATCAAAACATTTTAACACTGCTGAAGCTAAACTGAGCAAATGCAATTTGTTAAAATGTTTCAATGAAATATTTTCATGGAAAATGATGTGTTCTTGTGAACGGTTTTTAAGGCAGAGGGTGATTTTTTCAAAAATGTTGAGGAGCTCTGAGGTGTGTGTTTTATTTTTCTGCAAAATAAATACAGTTATATAAATAAATAAATACAGTTCCCATGTTTGGCAAGAACAAGAAGTCACCAGGTATTTACACCTGCTCAGAGGTAGAAACAATTCCTTAGGCCATTTTTTGAGGCCCATCACACCCCTTCTCTTATTCCATTCAGATTTTTTTTTTCTTTTTCCCAAAAAAACTTCCATGTGACCTGTTTTGATAGAACTGAGGGCAACATCTAGAGGAGGCAATGTCATCCTCAGACCTGGAGAAGCCATCTCACCACTGTGACATGTTATGCATCTTTTATCCCCTGTGAGTCACCTGTCAGGTCCCTCCTTCCTCGTGCCATATTAACAAATGAGCAAACTAATTATTACCTCTGGCTTGGCCAAAGTCACCCTTCTGTTCTTTACTGTTGGTGACTAATTGTAGCACCTACTTGTGCTCCAAACAATGGTTGTGTGGTCACACGTGTTGGCTGGATCCCCATCTGGAGTCATCTCTTCCCTCACCACTGCTGACTAAGACATCCTATGCTGCATTCAGGATATTTTAAACCCAAACTAAAGCAAGTCAGAATAGAAGCTGGGAGAGAAACCTATGTCCATGATGGTCTTCCAGAGTCACAGTGTTTTTGCAGTTCCTAGAAGAAGGGAAAAAAGAGAATTGTCACCTCTCCTTGTTGGATCTCCTTGCTTAGCTCAGACCTTGCTCTCCAGTCCTTTCACCTGCCTTGGTTTCCATGAAGCCCAGAGTTTACAAAAAGCCATCTTCTCTTTTTCAGAGATGGATTTATTTCCACAGTAGGTGAAGCAACTCCTGCGTATAACACAGACTTGGAAGAGGCATTTAACACACTCCTGGACCAGGATATCAGAGATTGAGGGCCTCATAACTTCCAGCACCTGTACCAGGGACAGCTGAGTCCTGATTGGGCATCAGAAAAGACAAAATGCCCCCTTTCATAGAACCATAGAATGGTTTCTGTTGGAAGGGACATTAAAAATCATCTATTTCCAAACAGTTGGAAAGATGCCTAGATCTAAACTCGATAATCTACTTTGCAGCCTCAGCAAGTGCATTGTGAGGCTCTGCAGATGTCAGCCTGTGGCTGGGTGTAAGAAGTTTGCAGATCTCATCAGACAGGGGCTGTGACAAGTTGCCAGGTAGCTGCTGCTCACCTGGATGGGTGGGCAAGGTCATGTTCTCTCTGAACAGAAAGGGATTAAACTCACACAATAACTGCCATGAACCAGTACCCAGACATAGCAAGTAAAGAGGGAACAGGAGCTGTGGTCCATGTCATGTGGTGCCTCTCTCAGGAGAGTGTTTTTCATACACTGCTCTTCCCACATTACTCCTTTATGGAAGGGTTATATCACCCACATCTCCCCTTCCCACAGTATGCAAGCAGATATCTCTTCACCCCATGTCCAAAGTGCTGCAGGACACCAGGGAAGCTAGAGGAGGGAGAAAAATCCCCAGCAAACTGAGGATAGGAGTTAAAACGCAGCTGGGACTGTCCCCTTCACATCCATCAGGGAAGGGGATGTTATGGTGTCTTCATGATGGTTCCAAGAACCAGCTGAAGAAACACAACCCAGGAAGGATACAGGCAGAGCAGGAACTCTGGGGACCTGGGATGGGCCAGGTGACCTCTCAGTGCTGGCAGATAAAACAGCCTGAGGTTTGGTTTGGGTCACCCAGTTTGGCCCAACTTGTGTCCTTACAATTAAAGGCTCCTCTCCCAGAGCATCCTTGCCCTTACTGCCTGTGAGGAAACCCCAGTCCATGCAGTCCCCTGAACCATGCTCAGGGGGAGATCTACTCACACAGCAACAGAAACTATCCCAGGGACTGAGCTGCCAGAGAAAAGTTGTGGGTCTGGTGCTCAACATCTGAGAAAGTTTCCTGGCCCTGCTGAGTCTGCTGACTCAGGCAGCCTCAAGGTGCCAGCTCTGCTTGCTTCCACCTGGGGCCCAACCACCACACATTCAGAGGTTCATATTCAAGTAGACCCTACAACACTGTGGTCATCCCCTTTTGTAGGGAAACTGAGGCACGGGAATGAAATGGCTCACCCATGGCAATTTTTAAATCTCACAGGGAGCCACAAAGGAAAACAAGGTGTCCAAAGGTCCAGGTCCTGCCAGGACACCAATCCACTCTCCCCTGGGCAGCAACTGCTCAACTGGGGATGCCAGGGCTTTGCATCCATGCTCCAGGAAAGGAGCAGGAAATGGCAGGAAAGTGTGGACTGAACAAGCAGTTTTGTTTTATGGGATCACACAGTTCATCACCCAGGCCTGGCCCTGCTAAACCCCTGGTGCCAACAGAGAGGAGAGGACTCAGTAAGGTTCCTCATTTCCCTGCAGGACACAGTGGGGGTTGTATTTGGATGAAAGCTTCTCCTCCTAGAGCAGCCTTAAGTTCTCAGAAGGAACAAGGCTGGAGCCACCTGGAAGTACAGTTCCAACATTGAGATGGCTGGAACCAGAAGTCTTCAAGTGGTTAAAGAGAGTCTGGCTTTCTTTTGACATTTGTCCCATCCTTCCAGGGGTTGCCCTTTGCTCACAAAATTCAGTGATACAAGATGTAAACCCTACCCTGAACTTCCCCAGGGCTCATCTTTATAACACAGCCTGAGAGCAGTGGGGAGAGGAGAGGCAAAGCATCACCCACCACTGAGAACACTGTGGGAAGAAGGCAAATCCATGAAAGGAGTAGCATGAAATAAGACAGTGTCCAGGAAAAAAAAACAAACCAAACCAAAAAACACACTGTATACTCCATTGTCCTTCTCATTATATTCCCCTTTTCACAAATTTCAACCTCATTTTTCTGTGCTGAGGGCCAGAAAGCAGGTGGTTTCGACCTGGAGTGTTTCTCCTCACCTCTGGAAGGACCCTTACATTTTTCTCTGCCTCTGCACCCCAGGAACACAGCAGCACCCTCCCTCACCCTGCCACCACCTCTCTTCCTCCCCCTCTCCCCCCCTTGCTGTGGCTTAACACAGAGGAACCTGAAAATTCCCTGTGATGTTTGAAACTCAGCCAAAAACTGAAAGCGAGACCCCGCCACTGGTCCGAAGGCCTAAAAAAAAAAAAAAAAAACAGCCAACAACCAAACCCAAACCAAAACATATGGCATTAATTCTGCTTTCCCACAGTTCTTAAAACTGCAATTAAAAGCAGCCCCCACCAAACAGAGCCCCATAACTCAGCTCCATGATTTATTGGAAGAAGGAAGCTTTAGGGGAAAGTTGGCGAGGAGCAGGAATTCCACGTCCGGGTGCTGGGCTCCATGCACACAGCCCATGCACAGCCCACTTTCTTTTAGTGGTGTGCCACTAGTGGAAGAGGAGGATCAGAGAGAGAGCCTTTTCTTTGAGCAAGCTTATCTCTGGCACCCATTTGCCTTCCAACAAGAAGCCAGCCCCTGCTTCTGCAATCTGGAGGAGATACTGCAAGGCAGGAGCCATAAGAGGCTCCCTGGGAATCATCTGTCTCCTGCTGCAGTCTTCCAGGGGGGAAAAGAAAATACCTGCTTCTCCCCCATCAGTAGCAAATAAACGTGGCCTGCGAGCTGCCAAAGGCTGCCAAAGGCTGCAAATCTCCTCTCACCCAAGGAGATGCTTTGTCATACTTGCTTTCTCGAAACCAAGGCCTTTCAACTCTTCAGCTGTGAGCAAACATGAAAGTCGAGCTGTAAAACTCAGATCTGGGGTTTTAAATAGTCTCTAGGTTTTTAAAAGCTCAGTAGTCTGGAGGGGAGGTGGGGAAGGGAGAGCCATTCTAGCTAATGGGGCAGGTTAGGTTCCTGCTAATGCCTGCTGTGATGATCCCCTCTAATGGTTAAATGCAGTAGCTGAGTAGAGACAGCATCACACTAATTTCCAGGAGACATTTTATAATATTTTTGACCTGAGACTTGCACATCACTTTAACTTCTGTGATAAAGGCACACTGTAGCCAAACTGAGACTTGAGGCAATGCCAGGAAAGAAGTCCAATTGGAGGAACCTTCTTCATTTAAAAGAGGATACAGTAACCAGACCACAAGCATCAAACATTCATCTCCTTTGCAAAACACAATCTCTGCCTGTTGTCCAGCTCTGGCTGCCACCTCCATACTTTCTGATATAAGAGACTGCAGGAGCAGTGGTCTCTCTGGTGTTTGCTATCACACTTGTGAGCAAAAACTCACCCCCACCACTGAAAAGGCAACCTCAAGGTGCCTCCCACCTGACTCCATTTGGTTAGCAGGAATACTTTGCATTGCAACCTGTTGTCACACACCAGTTTTTGTGGGTGGCTGATGACATTTTTACAGCAGACTTTCAGGTGTAGGAGAAGATTGTATTCACCCCACGTGGAGCCTTAAGCTGCAAAGCCTTATGGAGCTGTGTTGTACAGCTCTTGTGCTGGCAATTAGCAGAGTGGGGTACTCCTCCTACAAAGAGACCATTTGCTGAACACCTGCCTTGATAAAGATCTCCAAACATCATTGTTGATGGGGAATTGTCACTATGCAACTTTATACCAGAGCAGGTGCAGTGGAAAGCTGGCTGCTGTGTCTAGTGACAGGAGACTGAAGCTGTTTGGTTTGCTTTGCCTGGCAAAACAAAAAGTGAAATGTAAGTGGAAATAAGGCTTTTTTTCTAATTGTTCCAGGGATTAAGTTTTTTAGCTGGCTCTTGGAACCTTTGAAGGAGATGTGTAGAGCCAAGAGACCTGCAGGGTCTGAGGGTGGACTTTATGAATGAAGAGCAGCTGTCAGGACAGGGATGAACCTGGGGTTAGACAGTGAACCTTGGCCAGAATCAGTGAATATATTTTGAGCTGAGTTAGTTCCTCAAGGTCCCCTTCACAGTCAATGGATAAACACATATGTGCAGGGCATGATTTATCTTAGCTGTTACAGATGTCTTCTTTAGGCCAGGACAAATGGCCCCTGACTGCATTGATTTGATGTCCACTAACAGCAACCTGAGCAGAGGACACCAAGTTCACTGCTACTGTTGTCTACATGGGGGCCAAGAGATGCTTCCTCACCCCTCTGCTCTGTCCCTCTGTGACAGCCCAGCTGAGGTCCCTATACAGAAGTCCAGATGAAGTGCTACATCTTCATAGCCACCAGAGAGCTATCTCTAGTGAAGCTGAACCACTAGAGATAATAGAGGAGTGAACAGAAATACTGGTGACTGCAGTGATATTACAATATCTCAGATATCTGGCCCATGTGCTTCCCTCACAGCCTTTGGAGAAGGCTCCAGGGAGATGTTATTGCAGCCTTTCAGTACTCAAAGGGGGCTTATAAGAAAGATGAGATCAGTCTTAGTAGGGCATGTTGTGAGAAGAAAAGGGGTGATGGTTTTAAATTAGAAGAGGGGAGATTTAGATGAGATATAGGGAAGAAATGTTTTACAATGAAGGTGGTGAAACACTGGCAGAGGTGGCCCCTTCCCTGGAAACATTAAAGGTCATCCCAGCCAACACTCAGGTTGTACAGGGCTTTGAGCAACCTGATCTAGATGAAGATGTCCCTGCTCACTGCATGGGGATCAGACTACATGACCTTTAAAGGCTTCCTTCCAACCCAAACATCCTGTGATTCCATAAAATGTCATCAGATATGAGGGCAGGAAAGTGGGGCATGTTGGCAGAGACTGCTGGGTTCTTAAGCCTCCTTTATGGTCTTCATCTGAAGATATTCAAGGAATTTCCCAGAAATTCTCTCGACAGGTCCTTTAACACTGTGGACACCTGGGCTCTCTTCTCCTCTCTTAACATGTAGGACTCATATCTAACAAATAGGACTTTTCACCTAGAGCCTGATACTGATGGAAGGAGGAAAATACAGCCAATATTGCATGGAGGAGCTGCCACAGCTGTGGATTACAGCTGAGTGTTTGGACTACTGTGTTCACTGCAAATGTGAAGGACAGACTGGGATGACTGGGATCTAGACCACTTCTGTCAGATAATGCTACATTGACTGGTGCAAGGATGAAGAGTAAGGACAGGGAAATTAAAACTGGATTAGCTCTGAGGTTGACTCATTAGACAATACTTACCAAAGGCAAAGGCAAGCCAGAGGGACATGTGTTCTTCATCCACTTCAGGTCAGCAGCTCCATGGAAGTTCATGATGTCCTAGTGCTGGTCCACAGGGCTTGAGTTTATAGTGAGATGTGGTGGTGAAGAGAGTCTGTGTGGTCTTCCAATGTAGGAGTGAGCCAGGAGAGTGCAGGAGGCCAGATCTTCCTTCCAGTGTAGGCAGCAAGAGGTGTAGCTGAAGCAATGCACCCAGTTGTAGGGCCTGGGCTTTTAAATGAATTTTTCAAATCTTGAAAAGGTACAGAAAGAAGTGAGGTGAGAACTGCTGAATCTGCCACACATCATGACCCTGAAGAAGCTCAGATCTGTTATTTATCAAAGACAGAGGATTTCCACCCTTCTTGATTTGTAGTCCCTGTGAATTGTCCCTTAAAGTGCAGCTACTGGCAAATTCCAGCCTATTGGCAGCTGATATCCTTTTCCCAGCCCCTTCCAGGGAAGCCTCAGGAGGGAGACCAACCAGGAGGCCCAGGGCCATAGCTTGCAGACCACCTCACCAGAGCATCACCTCTCCCAGCTCCTGTTGGACAGACAAAGCCAGAATGCAACACAGAGGTCTGGAGGGAGAGAGATGCAAATGGAAAGCAAGGTGCAAACAGATGGTGGCAATGAACACAAGGAGACCCCTGCTCCTTGACTTCTTCAAAACAGGTTTCAATATTTTCTGAGATATTGTCTCAGCAGCTAGGAGAGACCTCTGGAAAAAAAATTCCATTTGCTGTTCTTAGTCACCTTCACTGACCCTTCTGAAATAGCCTTTGGACCCACCATTACTCACAGACCACAAATGGAAAACCACTATTTTGGCAAGAAATTACAGGAGAACAAAGAAGACTGTGACACTCTTCTGACTGTAGTGTGATGGAAGAGTGCTTGCTTTGCTCAACAGAAAATATACAAATAATCAGAAAAACATGGCAACAGGATGACAAAACGATGGGATAACATTTCCAAGAATTACCTCAAAGTCATAAATCAGATCTCTGGACTGTCAGCAGTAATCCAGCTGAGCAGCCAAATTGCCCCATCACGCAACATCTTTTATTAACCCTTATTACCCTGCATTATTTATTTTGAGTGCTCTAGAAGTAGACACTGCTTTACAGGTACAGAAGAGACCACACCAAGCAGTGCACAAATGTATTTGTTGGAGCAGAGCTATGGATTAACCATCATGGTACTGCTTCAGGTTTCTTGCTTCCTTTTTTCATTTTATTGCACAGAAGTCAAACACATTTTAAACTCTGGACTTCAAGTCAACCTGTCTGTCTGAGACCACAATTATCTCAGGATCAGAGTCTCTGATGGGTTTGTTTGCTCTTCCAGGAGGGCTAAATTCAGGGCTGGGAAATGACTCTTGAACTGGCTGGAAATTTTTCCACCAAACTTTTTGGTCTTTGATTGCTTGTGGGGGGGTGATGCCTTAGTAAAACATGGATTTTGGCACACCAGCCATGCAGCCCACATGGGTGGAAGGCAGCATGTGTGTGTGCTTGAGGGTAAAACTTCCTCACTCCTTTTCCTTATTCTGGGAAACAGGGGTAGGGTGGGGTTAAACAAAAGACTACATTGTGGCTTTTGTTTTTCTTTCTGCAGAAGGAAAAAAAAAAAAAGTCTTGGATTTGCTTTAATCAATGTTTACCCCTGTATCATTGTCTCCCAGGATGGGAAGTGGATACAGCAAAGCCCACAGGGAACATTTGTGCCTTGTGCTGCACAAGATGTATCAAGCTCCAAGTGGGAATGGTTATCCCTCATGTTCTGCCATCCTTCCCAGCCCTCCAGGCTGATGAGTGATGGTGTTGGAGAATGAATGCTCAGTGACTTCTCCTCTAGTCCACCAGCCATCCTAGGACCTTTAAGACATTAAGGGTTCTTATACCTGGGACATGATTTGGTGGTCAGCAAAGCTCATACCTCAATATCTTCCAGCTCTGCCTGTGTGTGGCCAGAGTTGTGTCATAATAAATAGAAGTAAGGTATTTTGTATCCTCATTTGCCAGAATACTGCTTGTTTCATAGGTATTTAGAATAACTGCTGCTGCTCTGACCCATCAGAGGGCTGAAGTTCATATGGTGGTGAGAGAAACAAGGAGCTGAGCAATTAGAGCAATTGCAGATTTACTTGGGATGGTGTTTCCCTCCTTTGCACACCCTGATGTGGTTACTGAGGAAAATTTCTTTCCCAGTACATGATTTCTTCCAATCCCAGTCAACGTTGGGAGGAAAGACACGGCACAATCACTGCCTCAGATAGCAGTGGTTTCTCATCCAGCCAGAGCAAGCCAAGAACATTTCCCACCATCAGCATCAAAGCTCCCTTCTCCAGATGTCTGGAAGGAAGACAGCATCTGTCTGTCTGACAGGAAGTCTCCACATCTCCCAGAGATGTAGGAGGGGTTGCCTCTCTTTTTTTTTTTTTTCTTTTCTTCTACCATTATTACTTTAAACTTAAATATAAGAGAGGATCCTTCAGTGATACCAGCCATTCACCTACCAGTGGAAATCCATGTGAGCTATTAATTAATAACTTAATTGCTAATTGTTTCAGTACTGGGAAGTGTGCTTAGACCCTCCCAGTCTGCCCAGGTACACAGCCCTGCCCTGGGGAGTTACTGGCTCGTTTCTGACAGCATGGAACAAGGTTGTAATGAAGTGGTGAAAATGTGGAGGAAGAGGGAAGTTGGGGCGTCTGCTCAGGCTTAGCAAACACCAATACTCATCCTGGCATGGCAAAGGGATGAAAAATTAAGACTCAGAACAAGGAGGCATCTTTGCTTATTTGTTTCCCACAGGTATCGTAGCTAAAGGCATCTTGAAGAGGAATATAAAAAAGACATGGGACATCATTTCCTGAGATACAAGAATTCAAATAGGCTATAAATTAATGTTCAGGTGGTGAAGATGTAAATTTATAGACCTCCCCCTACCTGGGATTGAAGTCTTCCTTGGCCAAAAAATCTTCAGCATGATCATAAGTAAATCACATCAACTCCTCAGCACCTGGGCTGCCTAGCTGGGAATACCAACATATCCAAGCAGGCAGTGCCAAGAGAAACAGGAAAGCGGTGGTAGCCCTGGTAGCCAGGGCTGGCAAGAGCTGTGGCAAGCAGTACTATACACAGGAGCAATGCCATGACTTGCACAGCCTGCCTTTTCCTCTGCCCAGAAATCTGGTGATCTCCTGTGTCACATAGGGCTGCAGAAGCTGCCAAAACCATAATCCCAGTTTTCTCTGGGGAAAAACAAGTGGATCTGGGAGCAGCCTGGAGCCATTACCCAAGAAGTGATTTTTTTCATTTTGGGGGGTAAGGTGTAGTGGTGGTGGTTCACATTTCATCCTCCTGAGCTGCTGCTGCTGCCACCACCTCTGCCCAGTGGTGGGATGCAGCCCTGGGAACAAACCCATCCAGATTTCTGCTACTGAATGCTCTTCTTTGAGCCCTTACTTCCACCCCCCACATGTGTCTGATGCTAATGATGTGTTGTAAAAAGCTGACCAGACACTCCTGCAACACAACCAGCACCAGAAGCAACAGGTCCTCCTGGAGGTAGCATCTCCTCACCCTCAGGGGCTATGATTTAATAAGATGGAGGCAAGAGAGCTTCTTGCACAAAGCCAGAGCCAGGTCTCAGCATGTCCCAGCCTCCTTGGAGCAAGGAATTTGCTGGCACCCTGAAGAGTCACATCTTTGCAGCAAGCAAATGGGGTATAGGCCCAGAGGCTTAGATCCTGTAGACCCTTCACTCCTCTGGTGTGAGCAGCCTTCAAGAAATCCAACAGTTTTACAGAATTAAGCCCACATCTCAACCCTTAAATGAGGAGGTGAGCACTGGCAGTCTCAGAGCAGGCACACACACGTGTGTTCAGCCTTTCCAGGGTCACAGCAGGAAAAAGCTGATGTCAGACCAGACGTAAGTGATAGACATCTAAAGAGAGGCAGGAAACATCTCTCTGTGTTCCTGCTAACCTTAGAAAGCAAGCACTTGGATTGCTACACAGAGGATTTGTAGCAACAAGGAGAATGTAATTAAATAACAGGGATGATCTCATTATTGTAATGATGAGGTGTCACTTAATGAGGAGAATCCAGGACTGGGAGCTGAAAACTGGAGTCCTAATCTTGACTCTGGCTCCAAAGTTCCAGTAGGTCACATAAGGCCAGCCCCTTTTCTTCAATGTGTTTTTATGAAACACACAGCATGAGGAGACCCTGGTGCCTGCAGAAACTCTTGTAACAAAGAGAAGAAAATAAAATTAAAAATTGCCTTGTCCTTTTACCTTCCCCACAGAAACTGGGTTAGCACAATTTTCCTTTATGTAAGAGCCAGGGAGGCTCTCTGGCAGATGATGCTTCTGCAGCTCTCAGAACCACACAAGGTCACTGAGGGAAATGCTAAGGCTTGCTCTGATCCTCAGGCTCTTCCAAATGTAGATCTGAGTGACCAATTATCAGACCCTGCTATGGCATTCCTGGGGTAATACAGACTCAGAGAAATAATATCCCCAAATGATGCTGATTCCAGTTTTTCATACATACATATATATATATGCAAGTGGTGAGATGCTGGCACAGGTTGCCCAGGGAAGCTGCAGATGCCTCAGACCTGGAACTGTTTGAGGCCAGGTTGGATGGGACTTTGAGCAGCCTGGTCTGGTGAGAGGTGTCCCTGCCTATGCAGGAGGTTTGGAACTGGATGATCTTTAACATCCCTTCCAACCCAAACCATTCTGTGATTCAGTGATGCTCTGTGTGTGTTTATGTTTAATCAGGAGGCTTAAGAGGGTTTCAAAGCCATAACACAGGAAAGATGCAGTCTGTTCTATTGGGGACCTGATGATACATTATGTGGATCAGAAATCAAATCAATCCAAGGGTTGGATCTCTTGACTCCATCCATCCATCCATCCATCCATCCATCCATCCATCCATCCATCCGTCTGTCCGTCCGTCCCTTCCTCCCATCAGTCTGTGCCTGCATCCTTTATCCTTGGTACTGGTACTAAGTTTGGTAAAATCTAATTAATTTTTCCTTCTTCCCCTCCTTATTTCTTGCTTTTGATGTGAGGCACATTCTGGTTTTTGAGCCTGGAAGCCCTTAGGGGTGATGCAGGCCAAACCAGGCAGGACAGTGGGTTCTGCAGTGCCTTGAGCAGGGTTGTTCACACCCCTGAAATGCTCCTTTGGGTTTTCTGATTCCTTACCCCTCAGCATGTCCTGCAGGAGTTACCTGACATGGCAGCTTTGCCTGCTGCCAAGGCTGTGGTGCCAAGCAGGGCCTCCTTGGCAACCAAAATGTGCACCCCAGATGCAAACAGCTCCCATCAGCCCTGGAGGTGGTTCTGGGCCACCTGGTGCCACCTCACATCCCAGCAGCCCTGTGTTCAGGATCTTGTCCTGCTTGTGCCACCATCCTCAACCCCATCCCTGTGCTGAGGGAGTCACCCCAGGGCAATGTCCTCTCCTGCAGTGCAGAACAGAGACTTCTGCCCTGTGCAGCCCTGGGACAGTGTTCTCTTTTTACATCCCATGAAAAAGCTGGAGCATGGAAGGGATTTTTCCCTGCAGCCTGACCTGCAAACACTTAACAAAGTCAACAGTTTTGCTCTATGATCCCTTCCAGAATTACAAGAAGTTCAGACCAGAGCAGCATGTGTAACAGATTTCAGCTCAGTCCTGCAGCTTTATCCCCAAACTTTGCCTTTCAGTTTCACCGCTTGCTTCTCAGGCTTCCATGATGCTGCTGGGTTTCCTTTGTTTTTAAACAAGCCAAACACAGCAATTAAAACCTCTGAGCTGCTTCCCAAACACACACCATGCACACAGAGACCACTGGGCACGTCCATGAGAAACTCTCCTCCATTCAACAAACAGCCTGCAAGACAAAATAAACCACCCGAGCATCCCGTGATCAAGACCACATTACTGGAATCCAGTTTTTTGATCTTTTCCATGGCAGGATTCAAGACTCCCAGGCTGCCAGCTCTCAGGCTTTTTCCATTGCAAGGATCCCACAGTCTTTTTTTTTTTTTTTTTAAAGAAGGTTTCTAACCCTTGCATTTGGGAAGAAAATCTGAAAAGCCTTAATATACAAGTTTTCTAATCTTTAAGACAACCTTGCAATCTGGGAGAGGACTAATGACTCATTTTTGAATTTCCAATGTTAAAATATTGGTAATGGTGCTAATTGCTCATATTAATATCACCATCCAGCAGTGAGTTTAATGAGGATGTTAATGAGCTGCTCGCTGTCCACAATCCACAACCCTATTAAGTCTGATGATGACACCGTAAAACACGTTAAGAAAAGTTGAAAGCAGCTCTCACCTTTACCACTTAAATCAAGTAAATGTCAGGAGAAGTTGTGACTTTTTTATCTCCTGGATTCTGAGTCTTGATCTAGGAGTTGGGTCAGATGTGACATGCAGAATGTGGACTGATTCTGCTAAGCCTTAATTGTAGAATTACAGAATCACAGAATAGTCTGGTTTGGAAAGGGACCTTTGAAGGTCATCAAGTCCAAGCCCTTTGCAGTGAGCAGGGACATCTTCAGCTGGATCAGGTTGTTCAGAGCCCTGTCCAACCTGACCTGGAATGTTACAGAGATGAAGCATCTACCATTACTCCAGGCAACAAGTTACAGTGATTCACCATCCACATTATAAAAAATTTCTTCCTTATATCCAGGCTGTATCTCCCCTTTTCTCTTTTAAAACCATCACCCCTTGGGCTATAATTTTTTCTTTTTATTGTTATTTTTATTACTTTAAGGATGTGGGTATTAGTGACTACTTGACTACTATTAAGTGACTATTTCTGCTGGTCCCAGAGCACAACAGCTCCAGCAGTGCCTGTGCCTATTTCCTTCCCTGGAGCTCAGACTCAGATCCCTGAAAAGAAAACCTTGTGAAACCAGGCTGTGAAACACAAGGTTTCCCTGTGTAGCAGCCCAGGCTGGATTCCCCTCTCCTTTCCATGGGTGTCTGTAGTGCTTCAGGAAGGTTAGATATGAGCTAAACAATGTCTGAGTGGTTTGAAAGATTTCAAATGACTCATTTCCCCCATCCCTTCCCCTGTGGAAAAGCAAACCTTAAACCACTACATGTCTTTGTGAAACTTTTCATGAAAAATTCATCCGGTTTTCTGGCTGCCTATAAAACCACCGGAATAAAATTGGTGTTTCTATTATTGCTGTTGCTATATGAAGCATAACTGATTTCTGACAGCCTCATTAAATGGAGGGAAAAGTCTAGTTTTCTTTAGCCAGGAGGCAGCTCCAGAGCTCCCCATTTACAGGATGAATTGGTTAAACTTTGCAAGAGGGAACCCAGAGAATTTCCCCGTAGTCTTATTTCTGTTTTCCCTAAGTGGGAAGTGCACAAGTCCCAGATTCTCTATTAATCATTTGAGGAACCACAAGAGAAAGAAAAAGATGTCAACAGGAGTTCCTCTTCCCTCACATGCTGGCTTGGAGGTGGTTGTGGTTGGAGAGAGGTGAGTGAAAAAGGAAAAATGACACAGTGAGGGGGTTTAATAGGAATCCCAAAGTAGGAGCTGGTTCCTAAAGCCTGGCCTGGCAGTGGGGGTAGGTGCACAGGCAGACACTTCACCCAACACTGAAACCACAGCATGGAGTGTATTTAGTACCAACCTATTGTTGGAGGTTGGAAACAGTGGGAGATGGATGGCTCACTGCTCCTTGTGGGTCAGGACAAGGTCATTCCTTTGGGTGCCTGTGGAGAGAGGGAGGGATGGAGGGACAGAGGGATGGAGGGGGATCTGTGTACCCTTGCTCCCAAATGACATCTGAACAGGGCACCCCCATCCCATATTGTCCTGTCCCACCACCCTCTCTTCTCACTTTTCTCACTCCAAAACTCACACATCTCAATCCTCCTACTCTAAAACCTTTCCCATCGCTTATCTTCCCCAGTCTGGGTCTGTCCCACCCAAGCCCATCACCTCAGTCTCTGCAGCACCTTTCCCCCACCCCCTCCAGCTCATTTCCCATTTCCCCCACAACCAGAGCAAACAAAAAATGTGCTTGGGCAAGAGAGAACAAGAGGACATGGAGGTGGAGGAATAAAACCAGACACATGGGCTTGTGCTTGCACTTTGAAAAATGCAAAACTCCCCTCCCCGAGACATGAATGGAAACATCATCAGTGCAGGACACTAATGAAGGTGATCACTAATGAAGGATGAAAGCAAAGCAGGGAGGCAGGAGGGGTGGGTCACACAGCTTGTTTGCAGAAGGGATGCCCTGTACCTGTGGCTCACATGGGACATGCCACACACTTATTTGAAGTGTCTGTGCTGGAGTGACCCATGTAGTGACACCCTGCTGCTGAATCAATACCTGCCAGGACACATTACCTGTTATTAATGAATGTGGTTGTTAATCCAAACATATTGTATTTGTGAAACCTCCTCGTCTGCCCAGGGCTCTCTGGGATGAAGTTTTGCTTGGCTGAAACTTCCTGAAGGGAGACCAGCTTCATGGAGGAAAAGTCTTTATTCATGGGGAGCTGGTGCTGCTGGCCTGCTGTTGAGGTGTCCTTGCTTCCCCAAAGGCAAGTTTGGGGAGAGAAAATCTGCTTTACAGGCCACAGATTGTGATTTAGCCATTTAACATGAGCATTTGAAGAGGGAACCAGAGCATGGTCACCACGGGCTCTCCTTGTAGCAAAGCAAGAAACCTCTCCACAGGAAGCTGATCTCAAGGCTGTGAATGGATCTGATCTCCTTCCACAGCCATTGATGTTCACCAGGATGCTGGGCTACTTGTGGAGATGCTCCCAGGGATGTGGGATGTGTCCAGGCAGAGAGGAGCTGTGGCACCTGCATGTGGGGAGGACCAAGTGCTGAGGAGGCAAAGGGCAATGGTCAGATGCTGTTAGTGGGATCTGGTGCTGGGGCTGTGCTGAGCTGGTTCCTCCTATCCAAGGGATATTCCTTTTGTTCTCACATCCCCTATGAGGTCCACTTCTCACTCTTCAGGTAGGATTCAAACAGACAACCCCATGCTGTAGTCTTTTCTACCCCAAAGCTCCTCTTCCCCTCCTTGGCAGGGCTCAGGGCCACCCTTGGAGGCTGCACCATAGCTCAGGGGCTTTGACATCTGGACATGGTGACCCAGGAGCCTGCTCTGCAGCTAAGCAGGGTTTGCTGCCAGGCTAATAAAAGCCCCTATAAAAGTGATTTGACATTGTCTTGAGGTCCTGGCTGGGTGGAGAGTGTGTTTGTGTGCATGGGGTGCATTCTCATCATGCCATTGTGTGCTCCATGGGATCCTAGCAAATGCAGCACTTCCCATGCCCGGGGTTTGCCCTTTAATCCTCAGCCACAGGGAACTCCTCTTGGTATGAGTGAAAGCTTTGCAGGGAAGGCCTTTATTTTACCTTTATTTTGTAGCAGAGCTGGGTCATCTTCACCTCCCAAGGAGGGAAAGGAGACAGACCCTACAGGTGGGAGCCTCTGACCCTGGCCAGTTTCCTCTTGAAGCTGGCTTGAAAGAAGCCCCAGTCACCATCTGTTCTCAGGAACAAAACTGTCAGGCTCTCAAAACACAATGCACTGACATTAAGAAGACACAAACAGAAAAATCCCACCCAAAGAACTTCATAAGAAGAAGTAGCAGCAGCAGCTTTCCTGGACACTCTCTAGCACTCCAGCTGATTAATTTTGTTGGGGCTAATCGGGTGCCACAGCTTTAACCCAACAGCATTGTTTTGGTTTGGGCAACAGCTCTTCATGGGAGCTTTGTTTATAAGAGGTCTTCAACACAGGAAGGACCTGGAGCTCTTGGAGTGAGTCCAGAGGAGGCCATGGAGATGATCAGAGGGCTGGAGCAGCTCTGCTATGGAGACAGACTGAGAGAGCTGGGGTTGTTCAGCCTGGAGAAGGCCTAAGGAGACCTTAGAGCATCTTCCAGCACCTGGAGGGGCTACAGGAATGCTGGAGAGGGGCTTTTCATAAGGGCATGGAGTGATAGGACTAGGGGGGACGGTTTCAAACTCAAAAAGGGGAAATTTATATCAGATATTAAGATGAAATTATTTCCTGTGAGGGTGGTGAGACACTGGCACAGGTTTCCCAAGGAAGTTGTGGATGCCCCATCCCTGGAAGTGCTCAAGGCCAAGTTGGATGGGGCTTGGAGCAATCTGGACTGGTGGGAGGTGTCCTTGCCCATGGCAGGGGGATTGGAACTGGATGATCTTTAAGGCTCCTTCCAATCCCAAGTATTCTAGCATTCCATGACTCATAGAAGTCATAGTCATTCCCCATGGGAATGCTGAAGTAACGGGAAGAGAGCAGGTGACAGTGGAACTCAGATGGTGGGAAGCTTCTGGGGACATGTAGCCACTGTATCTGTGTGTGCAAAACCCAGCAAACCCCCACAACCTGGATGGACTCCAGATGGCTCACCCATGTGTCACAAGCCCTCCAGTCTGTCTGCTTAAGGAAGTCAGGTTTCATTTGGATAATAAAGGGCCTGTGTTTCTAGCAGAGGAAGAGCTGGATTTAATCTCCCTAGCTGCTGCTTTAAAGTGACCAGCACGAGAGGCTTGGGTGCCTCAAGTGAACCAAATCCACTGAAGAACCTCAGATGAACCAGATCTACCTTCTACAGAAGGGAAGGTGAAGGGAAGAGCTCACTGAAATACTTATATTGAAATATCCTCCTTTCTTGCTGAGATTTCTCCCTGGGGTTCTGCTCCAGAGCAGCTGTGTGCTAAGGACATCAGAGGGCTGCAGGGGTTCATGATTGTGCTTATGTGTCTTGGAAAAGCCTATTCACTGGCCTGTGTATTTAGATTGCCCATAAAGCCATCACACTACTGCTTTGGATGTGAACCACTGCCAGATCAGAGGAGCAGAGCCCAGAGCTTTGTCCCCAGGGGATGCTGAAGCCAAGCTGAGGCTGTAGGAGAAGCAACATGGGCCACCAACTTATGATAGGTCTGAGTTCAGAGAGGGGAATCAAGCAATCCCTTTGGGTGAGTTTTCTGCTTTGATTCCTTAGTTCTGAGAAGCACAGATGGAGAAGGAGCAAGAGACAGTGATTTGGGTTCTAGAGAAAACTCAGATGGGAAGTGCTTGTCCTTCTGCTCATCTGTTCTCTCTGTCCAGCAGTTGTGCCAGCAATGGCAGGAGTCATCCCAAGGCCTCCTATTGCTCAGTGCTGCTCCATCCACCACCAGGTAAGGGGAACACAAGTTTTCTGTAACTGTACAATGATAAAAACACTAAAGGGAAGGTGGGATGGAGTTAGAGCTGTTCCAGGGGAGCTCACTATGTGTAAGAGGGGAAATAATAGGAAAAAAACCAATTAGAAACTCAAAAGGATCTTCCTAATGGCAGAAATCAATTATATTGATTGTGTTGCATCATGAGGAGGCTTTCCCTTCCTCCACATCTCCTAAAGCATGTGTCAGACTGTGTGGATGTGCCTGTGTGTGTGAGAATCATACCACACAGTTGCCCTCCAGTTTCCCTTCTCATATTTAAAATGGGCAGAGTTCCAGTTTTTAAAGTCTGAACAAAACCTAGAGCCTGATGCTGATGTGATGCCCAAGTTTGGAGAGAGCCAAAAAATCTCCTATGTCTGTCCTCCAGGTCCCTCCTCCTATCCTCCTGGCCATGGGATGGGGCTCTCCACTCCTCCCAAAAGCAGAGGCAGCTCAGGTTGGGCACTGCCAGACAATGACATCCACATCAGAAGGACACTGTGATGACAAACAAAGTCAGACCTGGGGGATCAGGAGCATTTTCTGCAGCTGTGATGAAAGGAGCTTGGGAGAAATCACCTTTTCAATCCAGCTCTGTCCCAGAATGATTCAGGTTCTTCATTAAAAATCCTGCCAAGTGTATGCTACTGACAGATGAAGAGGTAAAAATGCAGCAGCCACCTCCTCTTGACCCCTGGAGAAATTCTTGTTCTGTCTTGCTGCTCCAGGTCAGGTTTTGTCTTTCCAATCAGACCCTTTCCATCCAAACATGGGGCTCATCCAAGTACTCACAGCTCTGGGTCACTTCAGGTCTACAGCTGCACCTGAAAACTCTCTCTTGATGGATTAACTTTTATATTGTGGGGTTTGGGGAGCCCAGAACCAGGGCTGGGGAAAAGAAGAGAGGAATATACTTACTCTGGGGTTGTTTTGACTTGTGGAAGGTCTGAAACTCAGTGGAGGAGAAGTAGCAGAGTGTGTGTAGCCTAGGGAACTTGACAAGGCCAAACTGGCAGAGGATGTGTCCCATCAGGTGTCCCCATCCTCTAGAAACTTTCTTTAGGCCACAGTTGACCAAGCAATCGCTACCACATCACTCTGCTCCTTGCACTGACACAATTCCCCACATCTGTAGCAATCAGCTTCTCCCCAGGGCCTGATTCACTCTGCCTGAAGTAATTCCAAATCCTCCTCCCACTGCTGTTGGCTTCATTCCAGGTGTTCCCCCCAGGCTTTGCTGCACTTGGGTGCATTAAAGTTCCAGGTATCTGGGAGACTTCCTCTAGCAGGGCAGGGTGAAGCTCATCATGTCCTGATATCTCCTGGGTATTTCCCAGGAGTCCTGGGATGTATCTCAGGGGTCAGACTGCTGGGTAGGGGTGACACAGGGCTCATACCCCATGTGGCAGCACTTTGCACTCTCTATGAGGGCTTGGGACATGTGCCTGGTCCCTTCTCACCTCCAAGCAACAACCAGGAGATGTTCAGAAGCCCATTCCAGATGGAAGCCATTTACACAGAGGCTGAATCCCAAATCCCCCCCCTTCCTTCCCTGGCATTTTAATCCTCCCCTTGGTGACCCACAGCTCCCTCTGATGCTCCCTGTCACAGGGTACATGGAGGGCAAGGCAGTGCTAAGGAGATCCCAGGTGTTTTGGCACCAAGGGAGAGGTGACAACAGCAGTCTAGGACCTCACTTTTTTTATTCCCCAGGGATTCTAACATCAGCTGGCTTTGGGCTAAAGCAAGGAGGAGTTGGGAGGTCCCTGAGAACAGCCTTGTTTGCATGCTCTGAGCTTCAATTTGCAGCCTGGCTGCAGGAAGCAGCAGGAAGCCATCCCAAGCAAGGAAAGTAGACCCATCATCTGGCTCCAGGGAAATACCCACAGAGTGCCCTCAGGAACAGAAATCCTCACCAAATTCCCTTCAGTTATTCCTAGGGGAAAAATCACTTTAACCATGGGGCACAAAGGCATTCTGGGGTGAAGCTAACCCTGGGGTGACTCAAAGGCAGGCCTTGGAACCATTGGCTGTTATTCCTGGCATTTACCAGTAAGTCTCAGTGGGATTTAAAATAATATCCAGCTCCAAGATTCATCACTAAATGATTTTTGGGAGGTTTTACTCTTCCTGCAGCCTCCTTCTGACTCCAGCCCAGGTGTTATCCCAGCCAGGTATGGTGCTCCTTCATCTGCAAGGTGACTGTACAGGTGCCTTTGCAGGGGGATTCCTCCCATGTCAAGAGGTGGAGAAACCACCAGCTTGAGGTGTCCATCCACCCCTTTCCATTGATTCAAAGAAAACTAAGATCCACATGCTGCTTGTTGGCCATCTCATCTCCATCCCCAGGCAGGAGAAGAGCTTGGGTTTTGGTGCTTGCCCACCTCAGGGTGGGTGGCACCACAACAACTCGGGTATGCTTATACATTATGCATATATGTATATTTACATATTAATTATGAATATTCTTATACTGACACTGGTAGTTGCCTGCCACACACACTGCTATGTAGTCTAAACCTTAAAACACATAATACACATATCTCTTACTTAAGGTTAATTGAGAGGGGAAGAGAGAGAGAGGAAATTTTGGTTCAGAGATGGACAAAATCCAGTGAAAACCTGAGAGGAGCCAGGAAAAGCAGAGGGAAAGAACAAGCCTGCCCATGCCTTCTTCTCCCTTTGCACCGCTCATTAAACTTTTCATTTTAAGTGTTGCCTTCATGCTCAGTGCAGCACTTACACAGAAAAATGCTTCTGTGAGTTAGGACAAAGGCTCAGAATTCCCTCTGATGGTTACAGGAGCAGGCAGAGGAGAAAAAGGCTTTTAGAGAAGCTGGGACAGAGGTATTTGGGTTGGAAGGGAGCGATCTGCAGATGCTGGGTGAGGCTGTGGAAGTGCTGGCTGGGGTTGGGTGAGGTCACTTCAGCTCTGATCAGTGCCACCAATTTGCAGCTGAGCTCCAGAAGCCAAAGGCACAAGTGCTGCTCTCCTGGCAGTGCTCAGAAGAGATGTGTTGGTTGGAGCTGGACCCAGGGAGCAAACCTCCACATGAGCATTTTCCTTGTGGCTCTGAAATGAAAGGGGAAAGCAAAACACCCCAAGCTGGAGGAACATGACAAGAACTTTGCCTTGGGCCAAGGATTAAAAGAGGCCTCACCCCCATGGAAGATGTTACCCAAATAATGTGACAGTGTGCACTGGAAGCTAATGGTCACTTTGTTTTCCCTTCTAGGACAATCTTTTACTCCTCTGGACAGAAACTGAAGACTTGGTGAGGGCTGTGTGAGGTCTCTGCTTTGCCACAGACCATCAGTGTGAATGCCATGAAGGTTCCCTTGTCTATGAATCAGAAAAGAAAAAAACACCCCCACCCCCCCCGTGCTGTGAGGCTGTTGTGAGGATAAAAGGGTTAAAGAGCAAGTTGTCTTAAGGAGGGCTTTACACAGGCCTGTGGAAAAGTGCAAAAAGAATTAATTCCTCCCCCAGAACATTGCCAAAGTTTGAGTTTTGCAACTGGAGCTTCTCAAATTTATGCTGGGCCTTGGTTTTTTTTGAGGGGGGGTGGAGACTCAGGTTCCCATTGATGGCATTTCCCCAGCCCAGGGCTGAACCACTTCACCACAGAGCTCAGCAGGTGGGAGGTAGGGGGGGGACAGCCCCCCGTCTCTTGAGGTGCCTTCCAGATGGAGATCAGCAGGGAGAGAAACCCCAAAGGCAAAGCCAAATCTCATGCCTAAGGCTGGGCCATTTTTTGTCCTGCTGCAAACAGACTCATGTCCAGGTTACACTGCCCTAAAAGATCTGCTCATCAACCCACCCCTCCATGGGGTGAGAAAAGGCAACCTCAAGGCCCTCTTCATTTCCTGGATTTCCCTCTCTCTTAGTTAAATCACCAGGATACTCTGGATTTCAAACCCTGTAGGCTTCTGGGCTTCTCATCCTGGGGTTTGGAGGCAGAGCTGTCTCTCATTAGCCAGGCTGTTTGCATAAAAACAGGAGCAATGAGTTTGATTCCTGAAGGTGGAAGCTGCTGTCGTGAATATCTGAACACCCTCAACTCACTTGGTCCCCCTGGGGGCTGAGTCCTCAGAGCTTCTTGTGACTCTGTGCAGGCATTTTGGGTGGGAAAGGGGGAGGCTGTGGTGGGAAGAAGCAGAGGAGCAATCATAAGAGGCAGGAGGTAATGACCCATGTTGGGAGGCAGCCAAGAGAGCAGAGATAGCATATGGAAAAGGCTCTTTGAATGCAATGTATGTTGCTGATCCTTAGGAATAATCAGCAACACCTCTTTACATGCTGCACGTTTTAGCAAAAATTGAGAATAAAAGATCCTCTCTGCTGAGGCAGCAGAGTCCACAATTGCTTTCTTTCACTGACAGCTTCCATCAGAAGGTATACACCACAGAGATGTATATTGCATTATATTGTCCCACTTCTTTTCTTGGGATAAATGCCCACAATCCTCTTTTCAGCAGTGGGGAAACTGAGGAACAGGCAGTTCAGCTACCTTGCCCTTGGCCATAGACCTTGTCAGTGGCAGCACTGAGACCGAAGGCTCAGGAGCTACATGGACTGCTGCAGCTTTATTCCTGTGCTGTGTCAGAAAACATTATCTCTCACTTTGATGCATCCAGATTTTCTTGACATAAATTGCTGAAATCGCTGAGAGAGGCATTTATTTCAAAGTTCAGCACATTAAAAGTAGGGAGAGAGGAGTTGAGTAACTGGAAAAATCAACTTGGAGTTGCATCACCGGGAGCCAGAATGTTTGTTTAGTCCTTTGTGAGATGAAGCAAGCTCCAGTTTGGCCTCATCCAGGCATGATTAGTCAAGAGATAAGAAAGGGTTTCTAGAGGGATCCCTGATACTGAGCAATTTCAGCCATGAATATATTTTGTAGAGGAGGAGGAGAGGGAGAATATTAATGGCCTCTCCTCTGCCTGACCTAGCAGACAGTCAGATTGGCTCTAGGACAGCTTTCAAAATGACCACTTTCTCCCAAAAGCTGTGTTGCTCCATTCCTCCCCATTCCCACCCCTCCCCAAAATACCACTGCAGTAAATTACAAATGGAGGGACTTTGCAATAAAAACAAAACAGAAATCAGCCCCATAAGATCAAAGGCAACTTTTATCTTCCATTTTCTTTGGGGTCCAAAACTGACAAGAGCACAGCTGCTGGCCTGAGGTTGCAGATCTATTGCTCCCAGATGATAAAATAGCCATAGCTTCAAGGTCCTCTCAGTTAGCTTAAGCCAAATATTCTCCCCTGCCTCCAACTCAAGCAAAGCTGTTCACTAAACCATCCCCACACCATCCCTGCCTTCTGTCCTAGCACAGAATGATGCAGGACAGCAAAGTGTAAGGATTAACTCCAAGACTAGTGATTTTTTCTTCTTGTCCCACAGTGACAGCTGACCTTGCTGGTACTTCTGACTTCATTTCAAATCTTACACCATGCCACCCAATGCATTCTGCACCAGTCAGGGCAAATCTTTGTTGGCCTTTAAATCACTCTTGGCCTTTAAAAAACCACAGTGTAAATGGAAGAGTGAAAATCCTGTTGTCACTCTGCCTGTGTCTGGAGTTTTAGGGGCTTTTCTTCAAATCTGAGATTTTGTTGATGTCTAAGAATTTAACTTCTTACCCATCTTGTATCCAACCTGAGCCTTGCTCAGGTTTTGCCAAAGACTTTTCAGCTTGATGCATGCACAGGTGTATAGTCACAACGAGTAAATTCTGAGCAACACAAGTAAAAACTCTACCAGGGTGGAATTTAAATTCACCTCAAAAAAAACACAGGGAAAGAAAAGAGTTACCACCTGTCATGTCTTTGGGGATAAAGCTCAGAAGGGGCAGAGTTTTGGCTTTTAGAAACAACCTAAAAAAGAAGAGCTGCTTAGGTTTATTTAGCCTATTCCAGCCTGCAGCCTTGCCTGGGGAAATTGAGGGGCTTGGCAGCACAGCTGAAACCATGCAGAGAAGAAAGAGTCCAAGAAGAAAAGCAATTACAACCCAAGTGGTCCTGTGCATGGCTGCTGGGGGCTGCTTTCCTCCAGCTCTGTGCAGTGTGGCTGAGCTGTGGCATCACTGCCCACCCTCCTGACCTTCTACCACTCCCAGATCCTCATCATCCTCATGACCCCAACCACTCCTTCTGTCCCTCTGAGGGCCTGTGGTGTTACAGGCTCCATGTCCTGAGGGGGGATCAAGATAAAAACAATCCAAGTCTCAGAGAAAGTCTGACATTAAAGAAAGAAGAAAGTGCAGATCGAATTGGCAAAAAAACCACAAGTTCTTCAAACTGTTCGCAACCATTCAACTGTCCTGCTCTGAACTCTGGTTTTAGAATCAAGAATTCCCCTCCTTGTCTCAGGTACAGACATCAGGTTTTGGGTTTCAGAATGGCTGTATGATGAAAATACTACCAGGTGTCCAACCACTTCCCTGGGAGAGCAAATGCCCAAGAATTTTAAATAAGACACTGGCACAGGTTGTCCAGAGAAGCTGTGGCTCATCCCTCCCTGGCAGTGCCCAAGGCCAGGTTGGATGGGACTCAGAGCAACCTGGTCTAGTAGGAGGTGTCCCTGCCCATAGCAGGGGTGTTGGGACTAAATGATTTTTAAGGTCCCTTCCAACCCAAACCATTCTGTGGTTCTATGATAAGATTTGTCGCTGGTGAGCCTTTCCCACAGATGCACCCTGTTTTTGAGAGCTCCTATTAAGAGGGGGATTGGAAGCTGGCAAAGGCTTTGGGTTCTTGGTTTTGATGTAAGCTAAACCAGCTCATTTTGTTCTGCACAGCTTCCTAGCCCTAGTTTAAATATGCACATTTCAGATGGGGAAGGGGAATGTCTTGCCTTCCTGGAAAGAGGGTTGCACTGACTTCCTCCTCCTTCCCTGCACCACTGGTGTTTCTCAGCAGCAATCTCCTCCCACAACAAGGCAGAGATATTGGTGGCTCAGGCCACTTTTCTCTTAGCCAAAAGGAGAGTTCTGTGGACTGACAAGGGACTGCTGTGGTTTGGAGGTTGTTCCTTTGTTGACACAGGCACCTTCTTGTGCAGCACCTCGCACCATGGCTGCCCGTGAAGGGAGTTCCTCTTCATTAGTCTCATGTAAATGAAAAAGAAATGTGAAGTCAGAGCAATAAGCACTGCAAGGAACTTGCTCTGGGCTTTTCCAAGGTGGTTGGCTTGGCTTTAGATGTGCCATCTCTCTGCCTAAGGGAAGGCTGAAGGGAAACCTTCAGTACCTGAAGGGGTTAAAGGGAAGATGGAGGGAGAATTTTTACAATGCATGGAATGATAGGATGAGGGGCAATGGTTTCAAACTGAAAGAGGACAGGTTAAGATTAGATATTAAGAAGAAATTCTTCACTGTGGGGGTGGTGAGACCCTGGCACACGTTTCCCAGGGAGATTGTAGATGCTCCATCCCTGGGAGTGTTCACAGCCAGGTTGGATGGGGCTTGGAGCAGTCTGGTCTAGTGGGAGGTGTCTCTGCCCATGCAGAGGGGTTGGAACTGGATGATCTTTAAGGTCCTTTCTAATCCAAACTGTTCTGTGAGCCTATGACTATGAAATCACAGCTCCTTGCTGGCTGTGCAGCACTCACCAGTCCCTCCTCCCAGCTCTCTGCTTGCAGAAGCACTACCTCCACATCAGATCTCAGGACACCTGAGGCACCTTCAGGCTCTGTTTGGTCCCAAGACTCAACTTCCAGATGAAAGGTTGCTTCAGGCAACTCAAAAAATTACCTTATTTCCAAATGAATGAATGAATTAATCTATCTGTCAATTAAACACAGATATTACCCTCCATGCAATGAGAAGCAGCCCCCTGTGAATGGAGATTGTTCAATCAGGAGAAGGGATTTTTGATGAAAGGAAACTGAGTGTGATTTGTTTCTCCCCCTGACCTTGGGAGACTTTTACCTACATTTATTTCTCAGACCTGAATTAGCACCATAATAACACAGGGCTGGAAAATTATACTTAAACCTCCCAGATCTTTCTGGGTTACAGAGGCTCTTTCTTTTTTCAGTCTAACCTAGTTTTCCAGTGGAACATTCCCAGCCTCTACAAAGAGACATCCCAGTTTTCCTCCCTGTATAATTATACAAAGTCTGGCCTATATTCGTGCCCTTTTGCTCAGTCACCTTTAATGTCAGCCAGAGATGCTGCTCCCTCTGGAGAGGTAAAGAGCAGGAGGAAAGATTGACACTTCAACTCCTGCCCCTGCCCTGAAAATGGGCTGAAAAGAAGTGGTCACCACAGTCTGTGAAAACTCATCTCAGTGTGTGGCTGTGCTTTACTTGCCAGACTCAAACTATGTCCCACAACCAGGAAGGTCCCATGGTCACCTCTCCATGGGATGGGGCAAAGATGTAGAGAAGGTCTTTGAGAGACAGAGTGGTGCCATCATGACATGGGATGGGTTTTTCTCCCCACTGCATGGTCAGGGATAGGGTAAACTTAAAACTCTCAGCCAGGCAAGCTTTACAGGCTGATTAGCTCAGAAAAAAAAATCTTTAATTAGAGGAGCTCTGAACTGCTGCATCTTGTAAGGCAGGGAGAGAAACCTGGGTGCTCAAGGCTCCGCTCCACAAAATGTTCAGAATTGCACGTCTTGAAAACCAGTTCAATTCCTGTTTAATCTTGTGCATGCCACCAAAGAAATATTCACAAGGTTTTTTGCTTGTTTGTGGTATTTTGTGGGGTTTTTTTTTGTTTTTTTCTTTTTTTCTCAAGGGACTAAAAGGAGATGCAGGCTAGGAAATATCCACTCACCACAACAACATAGGATTCCATTCTAGGTAGATTTGCATTTTCTGGACATGCAGGAACTTCTCCAAGGGAAGAATCCCAGGGGAGAGATTGGGCTCCTGCAGACCTCAGCATCAGTTACTTCCAGCTTTGGTCTCATTTCCTCTGTAGCACAAGTGTCAGGAGAAAAGCAGATTCAAACCACTGGCTTTCCAGTCTCAGCCAGATCTTTCAGCTGCTTTCAAGGGGCTTTGAGCCAGGCTGCACTTTGCCACATCAGCAAAAGTGGAGTTTGACAGAAACGATGCCATGTGTGATCAGAAATATCTGCGGAGTTAGCGGTGACTACAAAAGTCTTCCTGGCCCCTTGCCCTGCTGGGCAGGAACAAGAAACCTCGAGCTCTGTGCTGGGCAGACTGGAAAAGATGGAGACATTTGCTTGGTCAGGGTGGCTTTCTATGCTGTCAGGTTTTTGCTGACTGGTTTGGGACTGTCATCTCCAGTGAGGAGCACCACGACCCTGCAATAGATAGAGGGGCATGGGACGACTTTGCCATAGTGCTGACTCCACTTTGCAACTCAGTTGTGGGTCAGGGAAGGTTTCTCTGGCTCCACAGTCTCCTGAGTCATTTTATTTTAGTGTCATGAGAGACAATAAAGCAGGACCCAAACCGCAGCCTGAGCACTGAGCCCAGAGAGCTGAGCTCTAGAAATGCTGAGCTCCAGAAATGCTGGGCTCTGCTCACCCTTGGCTGGGGGCCCAGGAAATCTGGACACTTCTGTCCTGGGTTAAAACAACCCCTTTTTTCCTAACATGTTACTGGCAGCCCCCAGAAAGCAAGAAATCGTGAGTCAAAATAATGAGCAGCTCAGTGAAAACAAAGCTGGTTTTAAATTAAACAAACGAACAAAAAAACCCCAAACAAACAAACAAAAAAATACAATCAAAAAACCCCCCCAAAACAGGAAAAGGGACTGTATGATGTTTTGCATCTTCTGGTTGCTGCCCACAACCAGTGTCTGCATGTGTTGCCTTGCATGGGAAGCCAGGTCTGATGCCAACCCACCTGAGATCAAATGATAGGAATGGAAAATGTGAGGCCTGCCTGAGGGTGGAAAGAAAAGCTGAGGGACACCCTTTCCTGGAAGGGGACACACCAGATTATTTTGGATGGTTTTGCTACATTGCACAGTTCCCTCTACAGGTCACAGCAAGAAACACTGGGCAACCCAGGGGTGAGCGATGTGGTGGGAAGAAAAATACAAAGGCAAAAAAAGAGTTAGTGGCTGGCTGAGGAAGGGGTTTAGATTCTGGCTGGGATGAGGTTTGCTCAAATGATGCCTTAGTTTCAGGATGCTTTGAAGTAATCCCTACCAAAGGTTTACTTTTGGTTTTAGGATTGCAGCATCACTGGTTCCTATAGATCAGAGTGGATGCTGACCAGGGCATGGTGACCATTTAAATGTAACAATCAATGGAGATTCTGACACCTGAGGTACCACCAGAGAATCATTACTGTACTCAGTAATAATAATAATAACAACTGGAACCATCCCTGAGGCTGTTGGCCATTGCTATGGGACAATTATTGGGTGGCAGTCAGCTAAACCCCTTGCACATTTTTCCCTCCTGCAGGCAGACTCACACTTCTGAGAGGAATTTGAAGGATGCCCCAGCAAAAGACCTGAAGAAACACAACACCATCACAGAGGTGTGAATCTTCCCACCCCGTGCTTGATGGGTCGCCTGTGTTGTCACCTCCCAGGCCACCTCAAGCTTCAGCTGTAAACTTGACTGATGACAGCAGCTGGCAAAATTCAGCCCACCCAGGAAAAAGAGGCACCTTTTGAAGCAGAGAGGTCAACATGAGGCAGGCGTCTGGTTCTCCATCTGCTTCTCTTTGGCCCCACTGAAAATCCCAGCCTTAGTGGGCAGCAAAGAGCCAAGGCTGCCTCTGGCATTGGCTTCCACCAAACCTTATCACAGGTGAACTGAGAAGGTTCTGCTTTGTCTGACACCAAGGCCTGTGTTGCATTTCTAGACAGGGCAAGTTGCTTAATGGAATTAACCAGCTCACTGTGTGGAGTTACAGGTTTGGATGAGTTTTGCTCCCAGACAAAGGACATCTCCTTCATTCCATTTCTTGGGATCCCTCTGTGGAGCTCACCTCACAAAACACATATTTCTCGGGGCAACAAGTCGTCTTTTGCAGCCCTAGGGGTCTTTAAGAGAATCAAGAATGTATTCTGTTCCCTCCTCAAAAGAACATTTGATTTAATCATGCTTTGGCTGAGAGCAGATGGAAATTAAGAACCAAAACAAAACAAAAACTCTCCCAAGAAAGAAAGCTGGGGAGGGACATTTTACAAGGACATGTCATGATAGGACAAAGGGGAATGGATTAAAACTTGAAGAGGGTAGATTGTAGATTTAGATTACATATTAGGAAGAAATTCTTCCCTGTGAGGGTGGGGAGACACTGGCACAGGTTGCCCAGGGAAGTCATGGATGCCCACTCCCTGGAAGTGTTGAAGTCCAGACTGGATGGGACTAGGAGCAACCTGATCTAGTGGGAAGTGTCCCTGCCCATGCAGGGGGGTTGGAACTTGATTATCTTTAAGGTATTTTCCAACCCAAACCATTTGATCATTCTATGAACACATCCCAACACCAGCAAACCAGGAACTGGTTGTACTGCAGCATGAAGTCTGTCTTTTCCCAACTCTGTGGCAAGCAAAGAAGTAATCCTCCCTTGAAAAAGGGAGTCACTGGGCATTTCTGGAGTACTCTTTTCCCCTTATCTGTCCTCCAGCTGTATGAGCTGGGCTGTTCCCTGATGTACCCAGTGATGGGATCATAGAGAGGTTAGGGGAGGAGAAATCCTTTTTTCCAGCCCCTTGTGCTGTGGTTGCCTGGCTACTGATTTCTGCAAGGTGAATGCCCCATCAGGTGGGTGGGGGGCTGCTTAGGGAAATGTATAATAAAGAAAGAATGTCTTATCCATGGAGTTATCATCCAGTTAAATCACACATTCAGTTAGCATTCCCCCTGTGCTCAGCACTGGTGAGGCTGCACCTCAGATCCTGGGCTCAGTTCTGGCCCCCTCACTATAATGAGGACATTGAGGGGCTGGAGCATGACCAGAGAAGGGCAAAGGAGCACAAATCCTATGAGGAGAGGCTGAGGGAATTTGGAATGTTTAGTTTGGAGAAGAGGTGTCTGAGAGGAGACTTTATTGCTCTGCACAGCTACCTGAAAGGAGGTGGTAAGGAGGTGGGTGCTGGCCTCTTCTCTCAAGTGAGCAATGACAGGACTAGAGGAAATGGCCTGAAGTTGTTCCAAGGGAGTTTTAGATTATATAGGAATATTTTAACTACTGAGACAGTAGTTAGGTGTTGATACGAGCTGCCCAGTGAGGTGGTGGAGTGACCATCCCTAGAAGCATTTAAAAACTGTGTAGATGAGGCACTTCAGGACATGGTCTATAAAGACATCGATAAATATATTTTATTTTTTGGAGGGGGGTGGTACTGACAGTTGGATGTGGTGACCTTAGAGGTCTTTTCCAACTGTGACAAATCTGTGAAAATAATGATTTTTAGACTGGATATTAGGAAAAATTTCTTGACTGAAAAGGTTTCAGGCCCTGGCACAGGCTGCTCAGAGGAGTGATGGAATCACCATCCCTGGGTGGTATTTAAAAGCAGGGTTGACATGGTGCTGAGGGATATGGTTTAGTGGTGGACTTGGTAGTAGAGGGTTAACAGTTGGACTTGATGATGTTAAAGGTCTTTCCCAGCCAAAATGATCCTGTGATTCTATGATTTTAACAAACACCAGTTTAAAGATGTCCAAACCAGTACATTCAAACCACTGCTGTGCTCTTATTACCCACGAATTTGTCTCCACTCAGGTCCAGGTGTACTCTGTAACCTCCACGGCAGCTGGGCCTGAGTTGCACAGGTCAGGATTTTTTTTTTCTTGTGTGAAAAAATCAAGCCTGGCCCTTATCTCCACTTGGCTTAACCACCTCCTAAAATCATAAAACACTGGCAGGAACCAGCTGAGCGCTCGCGGCGATGTTGGGAGCCAACTTGCCTGCTACAAAGGGCTCCTCTTTCTGCAAGAATGACCACAGCCTGTTTAAAGAAGTGCTATGAATTTATACCACAAATAATTACAGTGATACTATGACTTTGAAAAGAAATCCATGAAGTACATTTGGCGATGACATTTCTTTGATTATTCTTAATTGCATTTGACTCACCAATGCAGGCTCCAAATTAATGAGCTCCTCTAGCACCACGGAGCCTGGATTATAAACTCAGACAGCAACCAAAACAGCCATGATAATGAGCAGCACAACGGTGACACTTTTCCCCCTCGGCTCTCCCTTTTCTTCCCACCTCCCTCCTGACTTGCAGCCAGAGCAGGGCTGTCTGTTTGCCTTGCTGTGATGGATTTCAATTCCCCCGACCAGCCTCAGGATTTGCTTTCAAAAACCTGATGGTTTGGAGGAATTATTAAAGAACAGGCTGGCTCTCACTTGCAGCCTCTTGCCTAGCACTTTGACAGCAGATCTCTTCTGGCAGGGACTCTCCTCTGTGTGTGTCTGTGCCACTCCTGGCACACTGCAGCCCTTGCCTGGGATGGGACAGAAGCTATTAAACACAATCAATAATGCCTCTCCTGAACTTTAAAGCACACTTTGTTCTTGCAGCACAGGACAGCACAATACACACTGATAATCCCTCACAGCTGTTGCACAGCCTTTCTCTTCTTCTTTTTTTTTTTTTTTTTTCCCCACCCCATTAAAATCTGAAGCTGGACAACACCCAGTCTTTGCCAAGAACAGAGTTGAGCCAGGGGGAGGTGGTGGGTGCCACCAGAAGCCAAGGAGCAGCCCCCAGGTCCCAGGCCCTGTACTTCCCACCACTTCTGAAAGCACCAGCTCACAGTGTAGTAGAAAGCTGTGGGTTTTTACAAATCTTTTTTTTTCCCCTGGGGTTCAGTAACAAAGAGGATTTGGTGTCACCTCTCAGAGGAGCCCTGTGCTCAGGCCCTCTTGGGAAGGGGAGACGAGGAAGCTCAGGTGTCCCCATGAACCTCTGGGATGGTGTCTTAATTAGTGCTGTGCACCAGGGAATCTCTTTTTTCCTTTGGGACTGTGCAGAACCTGCTCCAGGCCTGGTATGCAGGCAGTGGTCTGGCACCCAGTGTGCATAGAATTGCAATTCCTGAAGCTTTCTTTCCCCTGGGCTTCCCTGGAATTTAGCCTGGCTGCCAGGACCTTTCTTATCTTGGATGATCACTGCTTGTCACCCTGGTCCTTGGAATTTCTGATCTCTGCCTTGTTTGAAGGAAAGCTGGTATGATCTGCAAAGGGAAACCCTGTGGACTGGGTTTTCTTTATTGCCTGAACCCCATAAACAGGTTCCAGACACAAATAATTATTTGTAAGTCACGTTTCTCTATCTCAGAGGAACCGTTTGTGTTCTGCAACCTTGTGCTGATGCAGCAAAATAAGAAAAACAGCCTGAAGGGGAGAAGCAAATGTCCCAGGCTCCTCTTCCTAACCCAGAGAAAGCTCTGAATGAGAGCAGCTGCTCAGCAGAAGTTTCTCCAACCAAGAGTGGTTTAAATTAGTAGGATTCTGTCTAATTAAAAGACTATAAAGACGTAATTAAAAGAACTGAGACCAAGCTATATTAAATTAGTCTGCCAGCCACCTTTCAAGCCATGGCAGAAAAATGCAGATGGTTGGTTGCCTCTCAAGAGTGCTCTGTGCCCTGAACACATCGGCCAGAGCAAGAGCTGGAGATGGGGGGGACCTGCTGGGAAGGGCTGGGAAGGGGCATGCAGGACAAGGACACCCCCAAAACAATCTTCTCCATCCAGAGTGGGAAGAAAGGAGGTTTGCCCTGGGACAAGGTCAGCCTCCACAGAAGGTGACAAACCAAGAGGTGGTTCAGCTTCTGGGATAATTTCTGCTCTTTCACATCACTGATCTCCCTGTGCTCTGCAAGGATGGGAGCTGGGTGGCGGCGGTGGAAAATCCTGGCCTGAAATATCCTGTTGCTCAGAAACGAGTGCTGGAGAGGAGAGAGATTAAAAAAAAAAGAGAGAAAGAAGTGGGGAGGAGAGAGGAGAAGGAGAGTGATGTAGGAGTAAAGAGGAAATGGAGAGGAAAAGAGAAAAGGATTGAGAGGTGTAGGAAAGGGGAGGGAAGGAGGGAAGGAGGGAAGGAGGGAAGGAAGGAAGGAAGGAAAGAAGGAAGGAATGAAGGAAGAAAGGAAGGAAGGAAGGAAGGAAGGAAGGAAGGAAGGAAGGAAGGAAGGAAGGAAGGAAGGAAGGAAGGAAGGAAGGAAGGAAGGAAGGAAGGAAGGAAGGAAGGAAGGAAGGAAGGAAGGAAGGAAGGAAGGAAGGAAGGAAGGAAGGAAGGAAGGAAGGAAGGAAGGAAGGAAGGAAGGAAGGAAGGAAGGAAGGAAGGAAGGAAGGAAGGAAGGAAGGAAGGAAGGAAGGAAGGAAGGATTTGAAAGAAACAAAGGAAGAATTTGAAAGAAACAAAGAAAGAAGGAAAGCAAGGGAGAAAATCAGGAAGGAAAAGAAAGAGAGGGGAAGAAAAGTAAGTAAGGAGAGGGGGAGGGAAATAAACAGCAAAAGGGGAATGGATACTTTTCCATCTTTGGATGCAGCAATGCTGCCCTCCTCAGCTGTGCTGCCCATGGCCACCCTGCCAGGCTGCAGCCCTGCCTGGCACACGGACGGCTCTGGGCACAGGGACACCATCTGCCCCATGAACAGACCCTTTGGGCCACGGGACATTTGCTGGGGTCACTGACATCCCTGTGCACACAGAGAAAGGGGTTCAGGCAAGGCCATGAGCTGAGCATCTGCTCTGGGCCACCTGCAAAAGGCCTGGTCTGGCCATGAGCTTGGTTGTACCCAGATGGGGGCAATCTGCAAAACACAAGAATGCTAAAATTTCTTTTAAATGGCAAAATTGCTACTATGTGGTGGCAGATGTGGACAGAGCTGACTTAGAGCTCTTGCCCACAGCTGCTGAAGAGGCTCTCAAGAACTGCAGCTGCTCACACTCAAGGTTTTGCTGGAGGATGGCAGGTTCAAAACTCCCAAATGCTTCCTCTCCTTGTGTCATGGAGGCAAAAAGCTGGGAGATATTCCATGAATCAATGTTTTAAAAATGCCATTTGAAAGAAAAAAAAAGTGCTTTTGATTTTAGACACTGGAAAAAATCCCATTAAGATATCTGGAAGGAAAATATATTGTGAACTGGAAAGCTGTGTTGGGCAGAAAAATTAATAGTGTCTTATTGGAAAAAAAGTTGGAATCAGGCTGGTTTGAGTTTGGGGGATGCTTTTTGCAGAAAGAAAAAAAAGTAATTCCATGGAAGCTTGGCTGCTTTACTTTAGTAAATAATTAAAAAAACCAACCAACCAAACAAACAAAATAAAACAAAACAAAACCAACCAACCAAACAAACAAACAAAAAGAGAGAGAGAAAGAAAAAGAAAATTAAAGCTTGGGCAAAATATAACCAAAATCCAGAAGAGTTAAGGAAAGGATAATTTTGTCTCACATCTCTCTGTTTCCTTGCTGATGGCTGAGAGACTGAGCAAACTCAGGGTGATGAGGAATTCACCCCCAAAACTGGGCTGACAGTGGTTTGAGATTATCCCACAGGATGGAGTGTGGGCTCTGCTGCTGCCTATAGAGAAAATGGATTGGTTTTAAGGAGAAAAGCTTCTCCTCCCACAGTACAATATGAAAGTGAACACTCAGTAGTTCAGAAGCTGTTGTGGCTATAAGCACCAGGCTATAAGTCATGGTAGTACCAGCCCTGACAAGGAGAGCAGGTGATGAGCAGCTTGTGCTCTCCAGTTAATGGGAGAAGAAAAAAAAAAAAAAAAAGCCCAAAAAGGGAGTTTGTGCAAAAATGGAGGGATTCTTGATTGCTTTCTTCAGGAAATGCAACTTGAGCATGTTCTCTGTGCCCGACTGTCTCTGACTCAAGGCAGAGCTCAACAGCAGACCCCAAACCAGTCCTGAGCAAAAGCACTTGGATAAAGGTGACAATATTGAGCTCATATGAGCCACTGGAGAATCCATCACCACCCACTACAAAAAAGCTGCTCTGGGGGTCTGTATCCCACTGGAGAGCAGCAACTTCAACTTATGAAACTGGATGGGAGGAGAGCAGTCCCCAGCATCACTCCTGATAAAACTGAAAAAAAATACCAAACACACCAAAACCTGGAGGGTGATGGGGACTGGGTTTCTGGAACCACTGGGAAGGGATACAGTTGTATTTCCTAGGTATACCTACAGGTTGTGGTGATGGTTGATGTTTTTTATACATAGCAGCTGCCTGCATTTGATGACTGCAGTGGTTACCAGCTTGTTTTGTAATTAAATAGTAGTTCCACTGATATGATTATAGAGAAATATTCAGAAGTCTTCGCCACAGGGGTTAAAAAAACAACCATGTGGTAAAGCCACAGTGAGCCCATGTCATCCTCTTCAGCTGAGCTTGAAGATCAACTTGGTGGCACATCATGAGCTGCACACTGTTCATGCTGTGTCTCAGGGGGTATGGGTGCACCCACACCCCAGGGATGGATGGGACAATGGATGGATGTGGTTTTTGAACTTGCCAGCAGCCAGTTTTGCCCAACACCCCTAATTCTGTCTGGTACAAGATAATAAGCAGTCACCTCCCTAAGCTTCTCAAAACTTCTCTTGTATGTCTCCCTGGTAATGTCTTTTTTTTTCCTTTTTTTTTTTTTAAGTGGAAGATTCCTCCTTTTAAAGCATCATCCAACCATGTTTCTCTTTCCTAAACATCCTATTTCCTTTTGAGGGACCAAATACTACTGGCACCAACATTCTAAGGTCCCTTCCAGTCTGAATCACCAGGTGAGCCTCTGTGCATGCACCAGAGACATTTGTAGCAGTATATTTACATTTTCTGCCTTGTTTTCTGCTTCTTCACAATTCCCAATATTTGGTTTGATTCACAGTGGCAGAGATTGTGGCTTGATGCAAATGTCCTGAAAGGTGCCCTATTATATGCCCAGAGAAAGTTTAGGGCATGGATACATGTCCTTTTCCAGTGCCAGCTGGACCAGCTGAGATGACTTTCCATAGCCCCCTGTCACTAAATGCTTGGTAGAAACTTCTGTCTTCTCCTCTCTGGTTGTTGTGATGCTCACACAATGGAGTACCAGCTCAGGTCAGCTGAAGGAGCCAGTCTTAAGATGCTAGATCTTTGCTAACCCAGATTTTTAAGCAGGAATAGAAAGAAGATTTTAGGTGCCAGCAGCAGTACTGGAGGATCCCACATTGCATGGTCACTTTATGGTATAGTGGGCAAAGCAGAGAGGAAACCCCTTGGGAGCTGGAGGCCAAATCTGGTTTCTGTAAGGAGCTTGTGACCCAGCCTTGCAAATAATAATGATTTTTAGATGGGATATTAGGAAAAATTTAATCACTGAAAGGGTTGTCAGGCCTTGCACCAGGGGAGTGGTGGATTCACCATCCCTTGAGGGATTTAAAAATTGTGTAGATGTGATGCTGAGAGACATGGTTTAGTGGTGGCCTTGGCATTGCTGTGCTAACAGTTGGACTTGATGATCTCAAAGGTTCTTCCAAATCAGAAGGATTCTATGATTCTCTGATAACCTGGACAAGCAGTCAGACCAGGGCAGTGTCCCAAGATCTGCTGCCCCCTCCAAGAGTTGCCTTCATCACTGGGGTCACGGGGGGTGAGTCCCATCCCCATCTGATCAATCTGCAGATGGCTCCAGCTGCAAATTGTTCTGGAGCACAAGCTGAACTTCCCCTGAACTAATAATAATCAAGGGCTGACTTGAAAGGAAAACCCACCTGTACTGCCCTCCCTAGCTGGGGCTGGGAGCAGAGGCACCCATGTGCTCTCAGAGAGGCTGCACTTGTGGTATTTTTGACCCAGCTGGAAGAAGGATGAGCCATAAATCTCACTTGACAGCCTAATCTCATTATATTTCCCAGCTCAGTTTCCAGGCCAAAGGGGTTTGGCTAAGCTTCAGAGAAGCATCTGAACTCTCAGATGCTGCTCCAAACCAATCTCCTAAATCTTTCAATGGTCACCCATCCACAGGAGCCATCTCCTCTTGTTGTCACTAGCTGTGTACTAGCAGACACACAGGCACAAGTCAGGTAGTCACACAGATGCTCCTCAGTGCCATTCCCTCTATAAAGATGTTACAAGCTACCACCTGAAGAGAAGGTGTTCAGGGAAATGCTCATCCAAAGGCATGAACTGACTGTTGCTAAATGGCCAAAGCATTTTTCTGGCAATCTGCTGGAGGTAGTGGACCAGCAGCAACCATCACCAAATGCCAGTTGCAAAGGACATGACCTTGGTGGATATCTGCTGGGGTTCCTGAGGAAATCACAGAAGGCCTAAGCTCAAAAAGCAAATGGAAGCAGGAAAACCTAGATTGCTCATAAGGTTGCAAGCCTGTGTTGGAGTGAGGTGGAGACCACCACTGCAGAGCCAGGGCAGAGCTGGTTTTGCATTTGTGGCTGTCCTGGTGGTCTGAAGAAAAAAGAAGAAGCCAGAAGGGTAAAGCAGACCTTGGGAACAGAAGGAGGCTGCTGCTGTAAAGATGAGCCAAGCCCTCTCCATCAGCCTGGGAATGAGGGAAGAAAGCTGGGTGTGGAGTGGTGATTACACTTCTCAGTGCCTCGTGCAGACACTGCCTTGGTGTTACAGTTCACATAGGATTGCAGCAACCCCCTCTCAGCAAGGAACAGACTCCAAAGCTTCTCAGGAAAACTCAGGCCACGCTCTGCCATAATTTTTACCAGAGGATTTTCTTTCATCTCTTTGGGATGCAACAGCAGGAACAGGGCAAGAAGCTTCCATTACCTCTGGAGGAGGTGACCCTTGTTCTCCAAAAACACGGAGGTCAAGGAGGGAATTGTCATCTTCAGACTGCATTTCTCTGCATTTAGGAGCTGTGCTTCAGCCCACGGTGGTTTTTCTGGAGCCAGCTGGCTTGTTTCTACCTATCCAGACTGCATGGACCAGCAGAGCCTGGGCACAGACCAGGCTTCTGTCATGCATTGCTTGCCTGAACAGAAGGGCAGATGGCACATCCCAGTCCAGCCAGACAACATGGATGATGGCAGAGGTAGCCCAGGACTGCTGTCACTAGCTCTGTCTCCTCAGGAGCATCATCCTGGAGAGGGCATCCTCCCTGAGCCAAACCAGGCATCCAACCCCCCTAAACCCGCAGCTTTTGGGCTTGTTCACCAAGGGTCTGCCAGTCCCAGGCACCCATCTGTGGATTTCAGGAGGAAAGAAGCATCAGTGGGTTTTTTTGAGGAAGGAGAGCAGCTCTGAGCTTAACAAACTATTTTGCAAGAGAGCTGAGCTGCCTTAAGGACATACCTGACCTTTCTGTCCATTAAATTCATCATCTCCAGCATCTGAATGGCTCCTCCATGTGCCAAGAGACTGTTCCCATGAAATCTCTTCCCTCAGACTTTTCAATCAAATATAAACTTGCATTCAGAAAATTGTGGCCAGAAGATCAAGAGAGGTGATTCTCCCCCTCTACTCTGCACTTGTGAGACACCCCCTTAAACACTGCATCCAGTTCTGGTGTTCTCACCATGGGAAGGATATAAATCCCTTGGGATAATTTCAGGGGAGGACCACAAAGATGATCCAAGGGCTGGAGCACCTCTGCTACTAAGAGAGGTTAAAGGAGCTGGGATTGTTCAGCCTGAAGAAGAGAAGACTCTGGGGGGACCTTATATCTGCCTTCCAATACCTGAAGGGAACCTACAGAAAGGCTGGAGAAGGACTTTTCATAGGAGTGTCCAATGAAAGGTAAGGTGAAATGGTTTAAAACTGAAGGATATATAATAGGTTTAGACTGCATATTAGGAAGAAGTTCTTTAGTATGAGGATGGTGAGACTCTGGAACAGATTTGCCCAGAGAAGTTGTGGGTGCCTCATCCCTGGAGGTGTTCAAAGCCAGGTTGGATGAGGCCTTGAGCAACCTGGTCTAGATGAGAGGCATCCCTGCCCATGGTAGGGAGGTTGTAGTAGATGATCTCTAAAGTCCCTTCCAACCTAAGCCATTCTATGATATGAAACTTTATTACCAAACACTTCCCATGAATCACTCTCTGGGGCTTTGTGGAAGGCTTTCCTTATTTCCTCCTCGTGTTCCACTTTTTATCAGCTTTGTTGGGCACTCAGGCTCCTATTCCAGGCACTTTTTTGGGAGCTGATTTGTGTAACATTTTGGCTTCCCAGGGCAGCTGCTTTGTAACAGGGGTCTCGGGGGGACATGGATGTGATGAGATTCTTATATATATATTTTGCCTCAGCCTAACTCCTCTGGGTACACTTTGCACCACAGAAACCTGGCTCTGGGACTGTAAACTCTACAAAGCAGGGCTTATGGAAGGGGCCAGATAGGAGCTGTGAGCTTGATCCACCAACAACATCAAAACACACCACGTTTAGTCCCTTCACTCATAGGAAATATCTCATCAGTCTGTAAGGCAGAGCCACTTAAATCAACCCTTGAACCAAAGTTCAGGAGAGCAACATTGAGGAAAACAAAGGGAAGAAATTCCCACTTGTAACATGAGCAGCTGCTACTGGCTTCTAAGATAAATTAGTGCTCCATAGTACAAGAGGCACGGTGGGTCCCTCATGTCAAAATGTTGTCAAGGGACAGCAACCTATGAAAGGATTTCTCTCCTTTTGATAAAACCCTCATCCAGTAGCTTTATTAGTGTATAAATTCAAGGTCACCAGATCACAGGCTTTAGCCCTTTGCCTGTCTTGTCTGATTCAAAAACCGAGGTTTTCACACTGCCACGGTGAGCAGAGGATGGGGGGGTTTCCCAGGCCCTTGGCAGCAGAGATTTGCATTTCATTTCCATGTCTGCCAGTGCCTGGATATTTTCCTCAGTGGAGAGGCCATGGGGCAGGAGATCCCACGACTTGCAGGGTGAATCCAAGTGGGCATGAGGCTCTCCATCCTAGCAGAGACCTCGCTGCACCCAGGGACTGGAGGGCACGGTGGCAGGAGGTATGATTTTCCTCTCCTATATGTTTAATATCTAGTGCATCAATTCTAGGGCAAGCTAAATCCTTCTCCTTACTCCCCTCATTAGGGTTTGGTCTCCAGCTGGGGCTCTGAGCAGCTCAGGACCCCAGGGTCAGCAGGGACATGTCAGAGCTGCAGCTTTGAAAACACTGAGCTGCCAAATCTCACACATCAGCTGTGGGATGCCCAGCACAGAGGGGTCCCAGGTGGTTGCCCCACCAGCCAGCTGGACCTTGCACAGCTTGGGGTGGGAGTTGGGGGCCCTCAATGCTGTGGTGGGAGTGTGCCAGTGGCCAGGCTCCCACCACAGAACCCACAGGGACATTTCTGCTTCATCTGCTGCAGGAGACAGATGGGAAAATACTGGGGTGGGTAACACCAGGGAGGAGGACACTGCTGTTGGGATTCACCCAACATGTCAGGGATGCCCATCTGCTTTTAGCTACTCACCTCCAGTGAGGAATACATTAATTCCTTAAAAAAAAAAAAAACAAAATCATTAAATTATTTTTTTGTGCTTCCCTCTTGGCAGCACTCAACATTCCTAGCACCGAAATACTCATGCCAAGCCTGTCCCTGCACCTAACACAGCCAGCAAGGAAAGAACTAATCTTGCCACTGGCAGTGTCATAATTAGCCTTTAGGGCTGACCCCTCTAATTATATTAACAGGGGGACCATGCATTCCCCCTCTGATTTCTTCCTCCAGGGCACAGCACCCACTCCCACTGCATTGGGGTTTCCTGGGAGCTTCTTCCTTCAATCCCATCCCTCCTGCTGCCACTGTTCCCCACTCCTGATGAGGTCCTCTCTTTTACCTCATCAGAGTTGCAAGAGGCAAAATGGGGAACGGCACATGGTCGGATTTTGTACCCCACCCCCCCCACCAGCTGCTATTTCTGGGCTAAAATAAGATCGGGAGATTAAGAGCAGCTCAAAACTGTAGGAAGGGAGCAGGGATGCTGGAGAAGAGGAAGCAGAAAGGAGAAGCCCTTACTGCTCTCCCTCTGCCTGAGGAAATAATTTAATGTGAAGAGTCACCTCAAAGAGTTAAATCAACCAGAGCACATTGTAAAAAAGCATTTTAGCCATTTCCATAGATAATGGTTAGGTCATGTCAAGATGCTGGCTTTCACGATGCTATCAAGCCATCCATAATTTAATGTTTAAAATGCAACCTTAGCAATACAATTAATACCATTTTATTAGCCCACAGAGGCTTCATGTAACTACTTAGAGCCATATAACACCAGCCTATCTCACAGCCCCATATAAATTCCTCTGGTAAGATAAACTTTTAGGTCTGCAGTTGCAGGCACTGAAAATCTGCGGAGCCAGCAGAAAGTAAATGGCTTTCCTGTTTGATAGAGTAGCACTTTGGAGGAACACACCTCTGGCTTCTCTGCAGAGAAATGTGCTGGTGCCAAGACCTTGGGGAGGAGGCAAGCACAGGACATACCTCATGAGTGGAACTAAATCATCTCTTCCTGCTTCCCACCCCCCCTCTCCTGGGGTAGCTTTGTCTCTCTCCCACCGACTCAGGCGCCCACACACCCACCCAGCCACCCAGCCACACTCTCACCCATTTTCTGTCTCGGTTTAGGGAGCTGGAACAGGAATAGTTGTGCATGTTGCACTGGTCTCAAACAAAACCCTCCTACCTGCCTGCTGATGGGTTCCTGTTACTCTGTACTCAGGGGTAACTCCTGTTATCCTGTACTCAGTGCTGGTGAGGCCACAGCTTGAGTCCTGTGTCCAGTTCTGGGCCCCTCAGTTCAGGAAGGATATCAAGGTCCTGGAGCAGGTCCAAAGGAGCCAACTGGGCTGGTGAAGGGACTTGAGCACAGATCCTATTAGGAGAGGCTGAGGGAGCTGGGGCTGTTCAGCCTGAAGAAGAGGAGGCTCAGGGGGGACCTCATCACTCTCTCCAACTCCCTGAAAGGAGGTTGGAGCCAGGGGGGGGTTGGGCTCTTTTCCCAGGCAACTCTCAGCAAGACAAGAGGACACGGTCTCAAGTTGTGCCAGGGGAGGTTTAGGTTGGACATTAGAAAGAATTTCTTTAGGGAGAGGGTGATCAGACATTGGAATGGGCTGCCCAGGGAAGGGGTGGATTCTCCATCCCTGGAGATATTTCAAAAGAGCCTGGATGTGGCACTCAGTGCCATGGGCTGGGAACTGCAGCGGGAGTGGATCAAGGGTTGGACTTGATGATCTCTGAGGTCCCTTCCAACCCAGCCAATTCTATGATTCTATGATTCTATGATACCCAGGTGTCCCAAACCAGAAGCTCTGGACCTCCATCCTGGCCATCCCAGCCCCCACTTGCCTGGCTGTCATGTCAGGGGGCTTCATTTTAGATACCTACAGCTTGGATGTCCCCACCTGAGCCAGCTCTTCCTTCTCCCTTGATAGGCAATCCAGAGAAGCACTTACAGTGCGTTATCCATTGGCCCCAACAGAGAGATCTCCCTCAGGAAAAGCTGAACCCTGGACACCACTGACCAAGTCTTCAGTGAGGAGCAAAGAGAGCAGCCTGAATTACAGACATCTGCCTAAAGGCAGCTGAATCCCACCCTCAAAATGCAACTGAGACACACGTGGAGCACATGCCTGCAGGGACATCACACCTCTGTGATGTCCTCAGCATGGGTGACCCAACCAGAGACCTGACACCAGAGGGGTGCACCAGGCCACACAGAGAATGAATCTTGCTCTTTCTACTGATCTCACCTCACTTTGCCATGGTGCCTGCATGTTCCTCTCCTCTGCCATGAGATCCTGCCTGCTGGCTGCAGATGGGACATGAAAAGAGAAGGAATGAGCAATGCTGGCCTGACAGAAAGCCCCATCCAGAGATCCCTGCAGGAGAGAGGCTGCAGCAACAGGTGAGGTCCCAGCCAGTACAGTCCCATTTGTGTTTGCTCTCCAGCCAGTTTTGAATCTCTAAACCTATCCCAGATGGCCTTGGCTTGGTGTCTCAGAGTTAACTCAGCCCAAGGCACCCCATTTATTTGCAAAGCCTTGAAGCAAACCTGATTCTTCTGCTAGACACGTGCCCACAGGGCTGCTCACCCACAGCCAGGAGCACAGAGCCAGTTAGGAACATGAGTGTGGTGCCAAGCCTGGATAATAGTGCTTGTCTTCTCCTGGGCCCTGCAAGCCTCCTGTGGGCTTGTGCAAGCTGTGACAGTCCACTTCCAATGGCAAGACAAGTCCCCAGTGACATCTGAACACACAAAGCTTTCACACAGCCTGATGGAGGCACCAGCAACATCCAGACCTCATCTGGGGCTATGAGCCATCCCTGGCATTTTGAGGCAACCTGAAGTATTTTGAGGCATTTTGCAACCAGTGCAAGAAGCAGATAATAAGTAAGAATGTTGGCTGACTTTCACTGGGGAGAAGCAATCGAGGAGATGGCTTGCTTCTGATTCAGAGAGGCTGTGGCCAAGCTCAGGTCTCATGCACCCCAGATCCCTGCTGCCCCACAACCTGTTCTTGTGCCCACTGACTGCACACTGTATCCCTGGGACTGCTTTCCTGCTCTACCAGCAGAATAAAAAGCCTTCCCTGATGCTGTCATCTCTCTGTGTTTCTTATTCCCCATAGTTTTCTCCCTTAAATCCCCATCTTCTGGAATCAGGTTTGTCTCAGCATTTATGTGGGAAACAATTCCTGACTTTCTGACTGTGGGGATAAGTTGGGATCTGGGAGTCTTAAAGAGATCCAAACTCATCAGGCAAAGAACCATCCTTCCCTCCCCACCATATCTGCATTAATGATTTGTTAAATGTCAGGGTCTGATGGTGACCTCAGGACTTGGGGGGATGCAATTCTGAGTGCAGGGTCCCACTGCCTTCCACACCCCCTGACATGCAAAGGCATGAGACTAAAAGAGAAAAAAATCACTCATACATGTTTTACAATTGCAGTGATGGAAACACCTATTAAAAAGGAGATCGGTACCCTGCCCCCAGATTTCCTAAGGTTAGGGACAGCCTTTCTTATTATTCCAGCCTACACTGCCTGTGCATTTTAATTATTTTCTCCACACTAATGCAAACACATACAGTGAAGATAGACCAAGCATCCCAAATCAGCTTAATGAATGTCCTCATCTGAGAGGATTGTCTTTCGTAATGACTGAGAGGCATGAGAAATATAACTCTCTATCCCAGCTCCCCAAGAAGCAGTGGGGCCCCAAAGATATGAAAAAATGGAGCAATTCATCAGAAGCAGCAGGAGACAAAAGATAATTAGAGCTGGAGACGAAAAGAATGCAAAGCTGAGAGTGGAGGGCACTTTAGGGAAAAAAAGGAGGGGAGCTGGAAGAGCCACAAGCCTGAATCTGTTGTGTGAGCCATGAGACCCACTGAACACCTGCACAAGGAGAGAGCTCGTGCCTCCTGCGTGCTGGTAGAAAGGAAAAAAAAACAACTTGGGGGGAAACATTTCTTCCTCATTTACAGGTTTTGTTCATAGACTATATCTTCTCCCATTTCTTCCCTGGCTGCACCTTTCCTTCCTTCTTTTTCTGCCTACAAACAGGCACCCTCCCCAGCTGCCTGGGTTTGCAGAGGTGCCTTCATCTCCCCCCACAGCCTCTGCTCCCACTCCATGTCAGCAAAACCTTCCCTGCTAGAGCAAGGAGGTGAATCAGGTCAGGCTGACCCCATGCTTGGGCAGACTCTGATCCTGGAATGATGCTGAGCATCCTCAGCCTCCAAGGTCAGGGTGAGCCATGGTGCTCTGGGGCTGCAGGATCTGCCCATGATGTAGGGCAATGGTAAGAAAACACCCCTGTGCTTGCAGCAGGATTGATTCTTATTTGATGTTGAAACCAGGGTATGCAAAGAACAGAAAAAAACCATCAACCAGCTCATGCTAACCTAGCAGTCATGGTGCTGCCCCTGTGAGAAGCAGCAAACTCCAGTGCCCTTTGAGCTGCAGTTCAAACAACCAAGCAGGTCCTGCCCAGGAGCACTGGCAGGCTGAAAAGCCCAAGCAGGGAAGGTGATAACCCTTTTCCCCTTGTTTCTCCAAACACAGCCTTCAGGCAGCTTTGTTGCATGGAGATCTGAGGGGTCCTCTAGAGAGGATCAGCATCCAACCCTCTGCCCATGGGGAGTATGAATGTGGTTTGTTGGGCTGATTACACTCACCCCAGGCAGTAATTTTCTGGGTGATTTTTTTTTTCCTCGTCTGCTTTAAGCTTGTAGAGTTCTTAAACACCAGAGCAGTGGATAGCAGAGCAGTCAAGAGTTCAAAGAGGCTTCCAGTTTTTACATGCTGCTAACATAGGCATGAGTTCAGATCCTCACATAATATAAATGGACTGAAGCCACCTAAGTAGGCAGGGGGACATCATGCTATGTGCAGGCAGACACACAAGGGTGAAATTGCTCTCCACAGCAAACCCATCACCCCTTCTTCCACACATATAATGTTTCCCCAGAGGTATGTGCACCACAACCAAGAGAATTTCCAAAATCAAAAGTAAGGGTTGGATGTGAAGGACCAGGCAGGGCCAACTTCACCACCTGGGTACCCCTGAACTCTTGATATTCCTGTCAATCACCTGGCCCTCTGCAGTGCCAAACCAATGGGGTACTGAACTGGGTGCCTGTCCTCCTCCTTGTCCTTCTTCAACCTGTGGAGGTCTCAGGTGAAATCTTCTTTTGGAGAAAGGTGCCCTGAAATACTCTTATACAGAGTCAAAGGGGAACATGCTCTTGGTTTAAAGCAGAAACCCAGCTTTGCAGGGGCAGGACTGGGATGTTAGAAGGGCTTAGAAACAGGCATAAATCCTCTGTGTATTTTCCCCATGAGCAATGTATCCTATTCAGGTGTCAGCTATGCAGATCCTGGACCAGGAGAGAGCCTTGTATTAGTAGCAAACCAGGGAAAAGCAAGCAGAAATGTTTGGTGGTGGCCAGCTGGCCATTTAGCATGCAGAACCAGCTGATCCATCAGCATGAATGACAAATCAGTGCACAAGCTGTCTCTTGCCATAGAGGAACTTCAGTTATTGTAGTAGGATATTATTAAGGGAAGCCAGACTACTTTTCCCACCACTCTGGGACTACTTACATTTATATTGCCAATTGCCTCTGTCTTGCCATACAGCAAGAGCAGGATTTCAGGCAGACAGTTTGATTTTCTTGTATTTAAACTCAGATAAACTGACTCGTGTGGGAAATACCCATGCAAGAGAAATATCTTCCCCAGTGTAGGCTTTAAATTCATTCCCTGTGCTGGTTTCTTCTCTTCTGCCTCACTCTGCTGTGAATCCACAGCTCTGGATTTTCGTTGTTATTTTGCTGGGAATCCATAGCAAAGTGGTGTCCAGATCTTTCTAGGAGGGACCTCACCTCTAAGTGTCTGATCTTTTTAAACATGTTTTAATGCTCGTGGAAACACTAAGTGGCATTAGGGGCTGGTGGCAGGGGACCTGCCCTAGCAGATCGTATCACTAATTGCTTTGTTGCTGGTTCTGTGCTTCCTATTCCTGTGACATTCCTTTGAAGTCAGAGTGGGATGCTCTGACATATCTGGTACATCAGGGAGCACAGAAAGGTTACTGCTTCCCAGCTAAGTAAGAACAGAGGAATGGTTAATTCTCTTCATCTGGTGTCCATCACAGAGCAGTCATCTAGGAGAGGATGGAGAGGATGCTGAACAGGACACTTTATGGGAATCGGTAGCTACAGGATGCTGCACATCCTCCTAAAACCCCTGGACTAGGAGTGGACACGGAAAACAAAGTCTGGATTTGGTGTCACTCTAGGGACATGGTTAAGAATGCTTGATGGGAAATGTGCATATGGCCTTGCAGGTGCAGATCAGCCATGCTTTGCATGGGATCCTGACGAGTACTTGTTGGATAGTGTTTGATGCCACTAGATTTTTCACTTTGCACTGGCCATCTGGCTCCACGGCTGTACTGAAGCATCCTACAGACAGTGTGCCACAGAGCTGCTCCAGGATCATGTTGCAGTCGTTCAGCTGAAAAAACTCTTGTAACAAGTCTCCTCTGACAGCTTTGCACTTCCCTCTCCACTTCATGCCTGAGAACACAGTGCAAACAGACCAATAAATGCTTTACACAAGGGAACAGTAGCTGGAACAAAGTACCAGGTTAATTTCTCTTGTTTCTTTGGCAAATTTTACAATCTCTATGGTACATCCCAGTGTCATGGAAAGGTGGAGACCAAGGTGATGTGAAATCTCTTTGGTTACATCCACGCACTGCTCCAGGGTAGGCAGTCCCTGCCCATCTCAGACTCTCTTCTCTAAGCAGATCTTATTTAAAGTTATTTAAAATATATTTAAATATATTATTTAAAAATATTTACAATGCAGGACAATCGTTGGGGGAACTTGAAAAGGTTCAGGCACTTGGTTCAAATCTGAGTGAGTGTTGTGTGGTCTGGCTGTGCACTTGCAGTCGTCCTGGGCTTTTACACATCTTGGTTTTAGCTGGCTTGGAAATGCCCCAGAAATGACAGAGACACTCAGCTCTGCTAGCTCAAGCCCACAGCTCCCCATGGTAAGATGGAGATAGCCAGAGGGCAGCACACAATGGAAGTCCCATGAAGCAAGTGCAACACCAAAAGGACTTAATCGCTGATTAGAAGGAGGCGTGGTAGGTTCCTCACCACCTTGTCATTAAATTAAGATCATTCCTCCTGCCAGGAGCAGAGGCCCATTCAGCCCCAAGCAATTGGGAGTGATGCAGGACTTGGCAGTGATGCAGCCTCTGGCCTCCTCTGTGTAAGAGATCAAACACGACTGCTGCAACTGTCCCTTTGGATCCACTTTCCTGCTGTGCAGCTGGCACTGAATTGTTTGGGAATGAGCTTCAGACAGATTTTTCTGACAGTCTTTTTTTTTTTTTTTTTTTCTCTAGAAAAGGTTCTCACTTCATGTTTATCCTCCTGGCTCATACTGGGAGCAGCTGGGGTGACATGGGGAAGGTTGGTGGAGTTCTTCTCAAAGCACCAAGCCTCTCTCCCAGGATTCTCAGGGTTGCAGAGAACAAAACTCTGAGTTCAAAGAGGTGCATTTCCACACAGCAGCAAGCTCTCAAAGTTTTCAATAGAAATTAATAATTTAATTCCCCCATTTAATAAAATTAATACACTTGAAAGAAAAAGGTATAATGAGATCTTGCCTCTGCAGCTTGATGGGAAAGTCTCACCACTTTTTTTATTTTTCTCTGGCTGGTGGACAGGCAAAGCTATGTGCTTGAGGAATGCTCAAGACACAGAGGGAAGAGAGCACAAACCCATCAGGCAACAGAAAATGAAACCAACTGGTTCTTCCACGTAGCTGGAGAGGGGCCAGCCCAGCCACCCACACACACAGTGCTGGAGACTGCAACAAGGTGAAGGATGTGTTGAGGTTGGATGCGTTGGATCCTTTCCTGAAGAGCAGTTCAAGGCCACCAGTGCCAGCATCAGGGTCCCCTGGCACCATGGAGGAACATCCCTGGGTGTTTTTAAAAAGAGATTGAATGTGGCACTCAGTGCCATGGTTTGGGAACCACAGTGGTATGGACCAAGGGTTGGACTTGGTGACCTCAGAGGTCCTTTCCAACCCGGATGATTCTGTTGCTGAGATGAAGCCCCTGCCCAGCATCACCCCACAGCTTTGCAGGATGCTGGGAAGGATGAAATGATATTTGCTCAAGGACACTGATTGGGGATGCCCCATGTACCTCAGAGCAAATCCACAGCTGGGATACTCTCCTGGCTGCAGTGAGAAGAAAGGATGGGGGAAGTCAGCAAGTTCAAATGTCTTTTGCTGGTTTAAATGTGCAGAGCTCCACTGAATTCAATTAATTTTGGATTATGTCTGTCCCCTGAAGAGCCTCTGTCTGTCACAGCACTAAACCCTTCCCAAAATGTGATTTTAGTCATTCAGCTCAATGAAATGACCAGACTCCAGTGACAGATAAGGCAAGACCTGTGCATTGAGTTGTAGGATACATAAACACAGGTATGCGTGCACTCACATACAATATTTATGTAGGATTCATCAACCTCTGTTTGGAAACATTGAGGGAATTTCACGGGGATCAAAATACAAAAAAACACAAAAAACCAAACAAAAAAAGCCTGGTACACTTTTTCCTTAATCATGTGCACATTGATCTGTTCTCTCCCAAGCCTGCCAAGCTGGTATTACCTTGCACACCACCACGTTGTTCAGACTGGTTTTCAAACCACAAAAATACTGCTTCTCATTTCTCACTAGACATTTCAGAGTCCAAAATCTCTCCCACGGACTGATCCTGACGGGGAGGGGGAAGGGGGCTGGGGCACCTCAGCATCCTACAGGAGGTGCCACACGAGAGAGGGGTCCTGGAAGTCCCAGCGAGGGGGAGATGTGCTGACCTGATTCACCACCCTGATTTGCATGTGTGGTGTTAAGGGAAAAGGCTGTACCCTATTAAATTAACAAACTAGCACATTCCATCAAGCGGTTCTCATGCCCTCAAGGCATCCTCTGGAGGTTTCCTCGACATGCCAATGAAACATTCAAACTACAAGACAGCCCAGTCACTTCCCATCCATTTTTTATGGTACCATGGAAACAAAGAGCGCCTGGCAATTCCTTCTTTAAGCTTTCAATAAATCACTCCACAACTGTAAGAGGTACGTGCCTTCAACGCCCCTGGGTCTCCTTTGCCTCCCCAGGGCTAAGCAGGCTTCTGCCCCCTTTGCCATCCATCCTCTACCCCCTGTCACCCTCTGGCCTCTGCTCCCCAAATAGCCAAAAGGCTCCGGGAACAGACCGGTTTCTTTTGAGCTTTGTGTTCCTAAAGGCTGTTTGGCTCTGCATTTTTGGAAGCCATCCTGTTACATGTGCTGGGCTGGTGCAAAGCCAGAGTGGGGTTTGCAACAGCTTTGCCAGGCAGAGAGGAGGCTGAGGGCAAGGGGACAGACTCAGGGACTCCACTGCTGAGAACTTCACCTTTTGTCCTTCTGCTGGGAATGCTCCCTCGCCCATCTGTGCCCATCACAGCAGACTTCTCCCTTTCCTCATCTCAGAGCCACTCTTCTCTCACAATCCTTGTCTGCCCGCATGCCTGGGTTGCAACCTTTTCCTTTCTGGTCCAAATACTGCTCCAAATTCTGCTCAAAATGCCATCCTGCAGAGGTCGGGGATGCTCAAGAGTCCTCTGGGTTTGTGTCCCTGTGTTGAAGGTATTTATGTGTGAGCACTCATGCCATCTGTCCTGGGGAAGAATGACGTCCTCAGCTTTCCACACACCACACCAGGGAGCAGTTGAATGGTTTCTGCTCAGGCCTCAGGATTAAACACTTGTGTGTTTGGCCCAACTGAAATCCAACCACTCTCCATCCTAGGGCTTCATTACCTGGGCTGTGTCTGCTGTGCATTCAAGAAGAGTTTCCAATGGAAAACTGAGAAAATGGAAACAGAGATAAGACAGAAAAGTGAGATCTATGCTTTTCGGTCCCTCCTGACTTTGTGGGAGAGCTGAAATCTTTGTCTCTGCACCCAGCTAGCTAGAAAACCTCCTCAAGCCGTACTCAAACTCACTTTCTGAAAGCTAAGCCAGCTGAGAAGCTGGCTCCAAATTGCAACTGCAGATTCTGAAAGTCGGAGTTGGCCCAGAGGTCTCCAAGGGAGAAAACTGGAGATGGAAGAGGACTGTGGCTTCATCCATGTGCACTGCAATTCAGGCAGAAAGTTGCCCACGGCTTTAGTGTTGGTGTCTCCTGCAGATGTCTGAAGGAAGGGAATGTGTGTGTACAGCTGCCAGGTCTGTGCTTAATTCTCCCATTTTTAGTGTTGTTTAGTCAACACCTCAACTTGGACCATGGTCAAGGGAAGAATGGAAGCTTCATTCTGAAGCTGTCTAGACCTGTTGGAAAGCATTGCTCAAGTGTGTCTGCATGGAGATGCTTGGGGAGACACCTGCCCAACACTGAGCAGCTCCAGCCTCCTGGAAACTGCTGAGTATCAGCGTAATCCAGAATAGCAGAAAGCAAAGGCACAAAAAAACCCCAACCCAACTCAAACCTCCCTTTGATTTCAGAAGGTTTTGTATCAGGGCCTTCATTGTTTCCCCCCAGCATGCAGTGAGGGTGAAACCACATCCCACAAGCCCAAACGGGCCTGGAGAAGGGAGTGGGTGTTGTGTGAGGCTGTCCTTGTTCTGCTTGACTTAAGAGCAGCCACATTCCCTCAGAGTAGGGGTAGGGGTCAAAGGAACTTTAAGTCAAGAAGCTGCTGAAGCACTGAACAGGGAACGTTTCCATTTCTCTGGCTGTGGTAATCCAACTGAGAAAAAACATCTCCAAGCAACAGTTCTCGTGTCCCCCCTTTAATCTCTCCCCTTTAATCCCCCCACTTCCAGGGCTGCATCCTCTGGGACCAAGACTCAGTGGTTCTGCATTAACTCATTTGCTCCTGGAAGCTGACTTGCCTGGGCACAGTCCTGTCCTGACAATTTAAATTAATGCCCTATTAAATTGCTTTCATCAATAAATTGCCAAAATCTTTCTGGACACCCTTACCAAGGTGGGATTTGTGTCTTTGTCACAATGGGCCTGGCACATCCAGCAGCTTGTGGGCTCTGACTTCATTAAACATTAATGGCTTCAGCTTCTCTCCAACAGCAAATAGTAAAAGGGATCATTTAAGTTTATCACAAATCACAAATGAAGAGATTCAGATTCATTGGGAAGCTGCTCAGTAGCTTTTAATAAACACTTAGGGAATGGTTATCAACAAGAAGGTGTGCTGCTCGTAACTATAAAGCTCTGTTCCATCAGGTGTTGGGGCAGGGTTGTGCTCACTTGCCATGACCAGCTGGTCCCAAGTCTCCATCAGCATGGCTGGCCCTGGGCAGGCTCCTTCTCCAAGGTTTGGGCACAGGGTTTAGAGACATCCCTCCCCATCGCAGCTGCCTTGCTCTGCTCCTCCACATGGTCTCTCCTTCTGGCAGGTCCATGACTTCTTCAAGTTGCTTCTGTCCTAACCCAGAACAAAACAGACTTTTGAATTAAAAATGTCCTCATGCTACCAAAATCAAATTGGTTTTTTTTGTTAATTTGGTTAATGGCTTGCAAGAACTGGTCAGCTTGCTTGGCATTTTACTTTGCTGTAGTTAGAGCGGAATAAAAAATTCCTGCTTTCCTCAGAAATATTCATGATAGGGGAAGAAAAAACCACAAAAGTATTTGTTAAGGAAATGGATTAGAGATCCCCTCCCCAGAGGGTTTGGGGAAGGGATTGTTTAGCACCAAAGCCCAACTCCATCCCACCCCAAACCCACCCTCCTGCTGCTCACCAGCCTTCTCCACTCACCCTGCACTGGCAGCTTATCTGCTGCCCAAAAGGTATGTTTGCTTTTGATGAGGAATGGACCATTTTAGAGTGTGAAGCTGACTTTACATCCCCACAGCCCCCTCCAGGTTTCCCCTCCCTTTTGCCAACCCAGTGACAAGCAGGGTGCAACCCTGTGCACTTGCTTATGGTCCTTGCTACTGGAAGAGATTCTTTCTTCCCCATCCCCAGCTTCCCAGTCCTCTTCCCCTTTTATAGTTTCAAAAGAAAACAGCTGTGAAGGGCTCGTCACAACAAACCCTTGCCAGTGTCTGATCTCTTAGGATAACATGCTCTAATGAGGTTATAGCTCTCCTCCTGCCTCACAAACGTTTCAGAGTTGCTGGGGCTGAATGAGATGGGAGGTAATTAGAGTGACATGCTTTCCTGCACAGAGAGAATAAAGTAACACAAATTTCCTGAATGGACAAGAGCAGTTTGGCCTCAGCTAAGTGAAATAACCAGGCAGTGATCTAATTCACTTTACTGTTAATAGATTGTTATCTGCGGAGCCCTAGTGCAAACATGATAAGCTGTAAAGAAATACAAATAAAAGTCAGGGCTCCAAGTGTTCCAGAGATGCACATTTAGCCCAGTGCTTGGTCTCATTGGCCTCATCCCAGCTCCAGTTTCTGCTCATCCCTGGAGCTGGCTGGGGTGATAACACTCGAGCCAGGCTGTGCAATCAAATTCCTTCCCAAATTGCAGAATAATTTGGCTCCAGCATCAGGTTGGGAATTCATCTGTTTGCCTTGCAGAGTCCAAGCCGTGGTGGGCAGAGCTGGAGCCAAAATCCTCCTTGGGTTCAGGCTCTGATTCTTGTTGCCCTGCCCCATGCAGACATGGGGTGCATTGGCAGCAAGGGATGCTGTGGTCTCACAGGGGGTCCCACAGCTGGCTGGGTCCCACATCTGTCCTGGTGCAGCTGGCACTGCAGCCATCCTGGGGCAGGACATCCCTTCAGCAGCATGGCTGCTGGCAGTGAGCCCCACGTGCTGGCTTCATCTCCCAGATATCACAGCCCTGAGATGCAGAGGGGGCTGCTCCCGTGTGCTTTGGTAGGAGAAGGCTCCTAATGTTTGCATCAGGAATGAGCTGCAATTGGAGAATTGAAGGTGAATATGGGAGTTTCCTCTGCCCATATTCACCCCTGAGGAAGAAACCAGTCCTGCTGGACAATGGATTAGTGCTTTGGCCAAAGGACTTTGCTTGGATTCTGTAAGCCTGCCAAGACACTGTCAATCAACATTCCCAATGCTCTTCCCTCTCCTCTCTCCTTGCATGTAGCTCTGCTGGGCTTTTCACCACATTTTTTCCAGCCAAGCCAGTTGCCAGTACAGATGTGCTACACCCTGCCTGTACCACCCACCCACTCTCATTGCAGATCTGAGTCCCAGTCTCCTCCTGTCAGGGTAGGAGACTTCCAGTTTTCCTTCTCCAGTGCTACCCGCAGCCATCTGTGGGAAGGACAGGGCACCCATGGTGACCTGGAAATTGGCTTCCACTGCCTATGGTGAGGATTAACTTCTGCATAACTGAGGTGATGCTGGAAGGAGGTCCACAGGGTCTGCCCAAGTGTGCACTGAAGCAGGGTGTGGTGGGGATTCTGAAGCAGAGAAGGTGCCTTCCCCATGGTAGTGGGGGCAAAGCCTCACTCTCACATTGCCTCTCTTCTCAGAAGCCCCCTACCACCCTGGCATTATATGTAATATACTATGTCTCTTTTCCATTTTTTTCTTTCCTCAGTCAAGAAGGCTGTCAGTTTCTCAGGCAGGTTTGAAAGTGTCAAAAAACATAATCTCTTCAGCCAGATTAGCCTACTTTGGGGAAGTGAGTGCACTCTGATTGCTGCTTCACTGACAGCTTCATTAGAGAGGAGATAACCCCAGCCTTGCCTGCCCCACCCCTTCTCAGCCAGCATCCAGCTCTTAGCAAATCATAAAATCACAGCTCCCTGTGGTCACCCTCCTCCAGCATTTCCAGCAGTTGTTGGGTCTCTCCAGGCCTCATTGCCCCACTTGTATCACGAAGTCCCTTGGATCTTTTTTTTCCATTTCCACACAGTTTGATGGCAAAACAGTGCCAGGACTGGGTGGATGCCTCCTAAGAATTTATACCTCCCCAGCATTCCAGCTGGAGCCTCTAAACCTGATGCACAGCAAACAGCAGCAGGTGTTAACCCACCACATGATACTTCCCCCATTCCTCCAGCAGAGCAAAGGAACCCAAGTCTACAAGCATAATAAGTGGTGTGAGGATACTCAAAGATCACTGAACTTGGTAAACAGAGGCATATCCTCTGTGTGCCCTGTGATCACCCAGACCACAACACTGGGACAGGACTCCCTGATCAAGCTCTTGCCATAAGCCCAAGTTCAGGCTGATGCTTGAGTCAAGAACCTGTCCTTGATGGATGGTTTGATGCAGCCACCCTGTTCTGAAGAGAAGGGGAGTTATGCATGGGCATGTAAGCTCTACCAGCTGCTGCCCATGTCAGACATCAAGCCCTGCCCTATTTTATTTAATAGTATAGACATATCCTTGGACACTCTTCAACCCACCCTTTGCATCCCACTCTGCAGTGAGGACACCTGTGCCCTGCAGCCCTTCAGCTGAGAAGTTCCAAAATCTTTCTGCTACCATGTTTCTGCCCCATGGTCCTTCACATACATTTTCCATCCCTCATCACCAACATTTTCCCCCTATGACAGAAGGAGCTGATATTTACTGTAGCTCTTGCAGACCTGGCAAGGGTCTGACAGGAGACTGAGCTGGAGAAAACATCTCTGACTGTAATAAGGGGAGCAGTGGGGATCCAGGCCAAGGAGAGTCACAGAGGGAGAGAAAGGGACCTCCTTGCACATCAGTTGGTGCAGAGGAGCTTCAGGATCCAGCAAGTAGCTTCTGACCTCATGAGATGCCATGGCACTGGCAGGGATCAGACCATCTGCCTCTCTCATGGCCAGCAGCATGGCCAGTTCCTGTACCCCATCCTAAACAAGTCAGTGTCTACTTCGGTTGTCTACTCTCCTTCTACCAAGTGCTGGAGCTTCCTTAAGAGAGGGGAAAAGAACATCCAGCACTGCACAAGCCTGACAGGACTGGCACAGCTAAGGGCACTCACAGGCTCTTTGGCTGCAGCCTCTTCTCTCCTGCAGGAACAGAACCTGGACATATTCTTCAGTCAGTGCACCCCTTCCTCCACTGCACCCACTCACAGACTGTCTCTAAATCCTGAGGTGCACTTTGACCACCCTATTTCTATGCCCTGAAGAGGTGTTGCTTGGTCCCACCTCCAGTCTGAAAATCTCAAGGAGGAGATACCAGATCTTCTAGCAGTGGGGTTTGAGGGTTCCTTCTCCCTTTGGCCACCTGCTGGGGTTGCACCATCTCCAAAACACACCCCCCAGGACTGGGTTTTGCAGGGAAATACCGATCTTGTTGGTGTTTGAAGTAAAGGAATGGGTGTAACAGACATAACATAACATAACATAACATAACATAACATAACATAATGTCTGTGATTTCACACACTCTGCCCACTGGAAACCACAAAGTGCTGATGGAGCTGGTCTCACCTCACCCAAAAGGCCTTGCCAGCTATCCAGAAGCTTTGTGTCCAACCAGCACCCAGTAACCAGACAGTGATGGGACATCTAAAATGGCATCTGTGACACCAGACTTTGGTAGCAACCTGACAATTCAGCCATGGGCTTCTCCATGCATTTCCAGCCTGCTTGCTGCTTTAGGGAGAGACCTTTAGATCCACTGATCCTAAAGGAGAGAGACCACTCAAGGAAGGTGCATCTGCTTCCTCCCTGTCTCCTCTCTGGAACTGTTTCTTCTCCCTTTAGTAGTTCTGTTTCCTCCAGGTCTCCATACTTATGGGTACCCACCAAGCAGACTTTCCCAGGGGTCCTCTGCGTCCACATTTCCACCCTTGGAAAATTAAGACCTGTGACCTTCATAAATCCCCACCAAAGGCCATTGTTCTTCTGCTATTCTGTTCACACTGAGCATGGATGTGACAGTCAGGTGAAAGACCTCATTCTCAAACCAGCTCATTCCAGTTAACCAGGGCAATGGGAAGGACTGAGCAGCACCAAAGCTCTCTGGCATTTTGATGTGCCACAAGAGCCTTCAGCTCCTTTTTCATTTCTAAAATCCCAAATGTAAGCCAGACATCCCCCAAAGGTTTGGCAGGAAGTAGAAATTGAGGAAACCTGTATTCCTTTGCATCTGTGTCCCAGGATTTTGATGCAGGAGAGAGAAGTAAGCTTGAAAGATGGGGCTTTGAAAGGGTGAGCCTTCTTCCCACACTGGGGAATGTATTAGGAATATCACCCATATGGGTGCCTTAATTCAGTCTTCTTTTCCCTCAGAACACTCAGAAGACTCTGGGACAAATTTGTTTGAAATCAGTAAGCATGTACACTCACAGGTGTAAAGGAGAGGACAATAAGTATTTTTTAAAGTTTTTAAAACAGATTTTTTGTTTGTTTGTTTTGTTTCACTGAACAATGAGAAGAAAGTAAGAGTTGAAAAGTCTTGTCAAAACAGTTTGGCAGTTTTCTTCTGAGGATCTAGGTTATGTCAGTGCTTTTGAAAATTATTTCCCATCCAGAAAAGAAACACTGTGAAAAGCCCAATAATACAAACTAAGGTTCTGGAAGATAAATCCAGGTGTGCTTGCTGTAGCCACCGAAAGATGATGGATAATGCAGCAAACTGGGCAAAATGATGGTCACATCATCTTCAAGAATCACCCAACATCACTCCAAAAAACACCTTGCAACCTGCATGGCAGCTGGCAGTGGTGGCCCCATCCTCAAGATTCATTCCTCTCACATGGAAAATGTGGGGAGATTGGGAGTGACAACAGCCATAGAGCTGTAACTGAGCACTGCTCTTTAGGTGTTGTCATGTTTGTAGGACCCTGGGGATCTCATTTCATACTCCAGCTCAGTGCCCAGAGCAGCAAGTGCTGGAGATGAGAACTCCTTTTGAATAAATATGCTGCTCCAGTACTTCTCAGTAGTTTCTCACTGGCCTTGACATTCTCATCTACTCCCTGCCCCTGGCAAACTCCTCTCTTGGTGGCTCTTCATCTCCCAGCTCTACACAGGGAAATTAAAAACCTCCATAATATTTTTCTTTAATCTAGTGCAAGCTCCAGCTGCACTGGGGGCTACAGCCCAGGAAAGTTTGTATGGATGAGGGGTGCTCAGCTCACCTCCTCTGGTACAATTCACTCTCCAGCTAAAATCCTTGAAGCACACAAATAAAGAGGGTCCAGGGGGAAAGGGGGGGGGGGGGGGAAACACCAGACAACAAAGGAAAAAAGAAGAAAAATCTCAGCAGAAAAAAAGCTCTGATTACCATTGCTAAAGGGCAGAACAAGGGGGAAAGCTCGGCTGCTTGCAAAGGGCAAACTCATCCTGCCTGTGGTCCAGGGCATGTTTGGAAGAAAGATGGGAATAAAACTGATTAAGCTTGTGTCTTGTGCCAGCTCAGCTGCTGCCACCATCCTGCCATGGCCACCTGGTGTCTCAGTCTGGTGGGATACCTGATCCCAGCTCCTTGCCTGATTCCCATACAGGTGCCCAGCATCCCAGTATTTTAAAACTCCGAGACTCAAACAGGTCCATAGCTGTACTCTAAGGTTTTTCCTGACAGGTCTCATATAGGATATCTGATGTGGTTTAATCTTTTTTTAAAAGAAGGATTCCCACATGGTCTTACTTTAAGACTGGGCAATGCCTGTGTCACAGCTGGCTGCAAGATAAGACAATTTAATGGGTTTGGGTGATTCAATTAATCATCAATAGACCAAAAAGGAAAGGATTTTTCCCATAAAGTTCTGCCAGGTTTTTCTTCTGAAATCTTCACAAAAAAAGTAATAATAGAATCACAGAATAGTTTGGGTTGGAAGGGACCTTAGAGATGATCTAGTTCCAACCCTCTGCCATGGCCAGGGACACCTCCCACTAGACCAAAGCCCCATCCAACCTGGATCTGAGCACTTCCAGGGAGGGGCCAACCACAACTTCTCTGGGCAACCCACCCCACTCGTAGGAAAGAATTTCTTTCTAATGTCTCATCTAAATCTCCCCTCTTTCAGTTAGAAATCCTTCCCCCTCATCCGATCACTTCATGACCATGTAAAAAGTCCCTTTCTGGCCTTTCTGTAGGCCCTTCAAGCGCTGGAAGGTGCTTTAAGGTCTCCCTGGAGCCTTTCCTTTTCCATTCTGAACAACCTAATCTTTCTCAGCCTGTGTCCATAGCAGAGCTGCTCCAGCCCTCTGATCATCTTCCTGGCTTCCTCTGGACTCCCTCCAACAACTCCGTGTCCTTCCTGTGTTTGGGGGCCCAGAACTGGACACAGCACTGGAGGAGGAGGTCTCAGAAGAGTGGAACAGAGAGGGAGAATCCTCTCCCTTGACATCCTGACCACAATTCTTTTGATGATAATAATAGTGCCTAGCAGTACCTCATTGCTATACACTGCTTAACCCCTTCTGTACCCAAACTCTTTTCACACATCCCAAGTGAGAACCAGTTGACAATTTACAAGTGAGCCAGAGGTTGAAAGACCCAGTATAGGCTAATCCATGAATATAGACTAAATGATAAGTTAGTTCAGGCAAGAGTGGCTGCATTCAGTTCCTTTGCTCCCCTCTATTATTGCCAGCCAGCTCCAGGTTCAGGGATGCTGCTGCCCTGCCTGATAAATTGAAGGACTTCATGGACATATTAACACAGCTCGTCTGTAGTCGGTGAGCAGACAATTGATTATATGTCAGAAAGTCACACACTGGGCAATTTCACTCCCAGGCTTTGCCTCCATTTCTCAAAATATTCATTACAAAGCAAAGAAATCAAAAGTGAGAGATAAGAACTGGGCTGCATGGTAGGAAACTGCTTATAACAGGCTGGGTCTCTCTCTCTCTGCTTTTGCCCAGCACTGGTATTCAACAGGAACAGGACCAATCAATTTATGTATTGCAACCAAGAGATATTTCTTAATGAAATATGAGATTCCATCAAAACACAACTTTTGTCTCAAAAACATATCTTTCAACGACACTCCCCTATTTTCCACCAAGTCTAAGCAAACAGCTTGTTCCTTCCCCCCCCCCCACCTCCTTTTAAATCACCATTTGTAAATGTTGATGGCTCAGATGAAAATGTTATCATCATTTCTGTCAAAAGTGTTTGAGATCTTTCCCTGAGACTTGTTGCCTTTTGTCAGACTTTGTTATTCTGTGAAGACACTCAGGTAAGGCTGTTCCTTTTTTACACTGTCATAGTGAAACCAAATGTTGTAACTTCAGGAGGGGAGGGGGCATAAATTACATTCCCAGGGAACTAAGAAATGTGGGTGCTTGATACCGAGGCTTTTTTTGTGAAAACCACCTGAAATAAATCCTCTGTATCTGCACTGCACTGAGGGCTGGAGGTCATGGTGGGTTTGGATGTCTCGGGCTACACGTTGACCAAACACAGAAGGGACAGTGCTGCCAGCAAAGAGCTTGAAGGCTCATCTGACAAGGCAAAGCACCCAGGGGAAAGGGAAGCAGGGAGAGGTGGAGTGACTCAGCCCAAACCATCCCATGGGCCAGGTCAGAGAAGGGAGGGAAACCTGCATTTCCAGATTCCATGTCCAGAGATGGCACGATGGGTCTGATGTCTACGTCAAGGAAGGAGTGAATAAGGGAGGATGTTTTGCTGAGGTGATCACCTTGTCTTCTGAGACCAGAAGGACAAATCCACCTCTCACAGAAGTTCTCTCCTCTCCTATCTGCCCTGGGGGTTTTTTTGGATAACCTTCAGGGCTCATCCTCCAACATCTTTCCTGAAGGACTCTGAATTTATGGCAAACTCCGTTGTGCCTCTCTTGCAACTGCCATCTTCAGGAAGCCCCCAGAGTTGTGGGGACTTCATTGTACAGAAATTCTCTGGACCCAGGAGCAGATTTACCAGCAGGGCAAAGCAGATCAAGGCAGAGTTTCCCCTTACCACCAGCCAGAATGGTTTGGCTTCCAAAATCCAGTGGCACATGTTTCATGGGGATGTGCCTGGGTAATGCTACACTGGGTTACTCTGCTAAAACATCAGCAGGAACGTGGAGCTGTGCAGCGTGGGAGCATCCATTCCTCCCCACCATGGACCAACCTCTTCTGTTGCTATAGAGCACACACACCAAAAAAAAAAAAAAACAAAACAACACTCTGGTCCATCTGTCCCTGGTGCCACCTAGCACAACCCAGCCTCCCACTTCTTCCCAGGAGGAACAAAAGGCTTTTTCTTCTCCAGCCTGCTTGGGCTGAGAGCACTGAAGAGGGGGATCAATATTTATCGACCAGAGCTGTTTCCTTCAAGTGTCCCCAGCCCCTGTCATTAGGAATCTGCTTTCCTTTCCTTCTTTTTAAAGCAGGAATTCACCTCGTTCTACCCAAAACAGAGTTCCAGAGTTGGGCTGCTCAGAGCCAGCACTAATTCACAACTCAAAATGATGGAATTAGGGGTAATATTTGTCTTTGAGCTACTCTGGAAATTTTGTCTTTGTGGATAGAAAGTAACTGAGGTATTACAGCTAGAAATGTCACTCTGGTTTTTTCTGCATGGAAAAAAATGCAAAAAGTCTTATTGAATCCTCACGTGGGGTAAGGAAGATGGGGAACAAAGACATCTCTCCAGATGTGCAACATTCCTTAAGTCTTTTACCCAATGGGTTTAGCATCACCAGCCCTCCATTCCAGTCCTGCCCAATCTCCATCCTCTCTCTGGAGGCACCTGCTTTCCCTCTGTGAGTAGCTGCTCTGCAGAGCTAAGCCAGCAAAAACCATTCCAAACAAGTAAATAATTTCCTGCTGGTTCATTTCCCTGAACCGAGTCACCCCGGGGTGAGCTGTGCATGGGTCACTGCCAGGCAGGGAGTGGGAATGTGCAGCTGGGAGGGATGGGGACAAACAGGATTTTGGGAGTCTGAGGTTTTTTTCGTTGGTTTCACCAGGGCAAAAAGGACTCTGTAACCTGGCTCAGAGCTCAGTCAGGGCACAGAGGACACATGGGCACCTTGGCACACCCAGCACCCATCTGTGCAACCCAGCCCTGGCACCTGCCTGCTGGGGAATCATGGAATCACAGAATGGTTTGGGTTGGAAGGGACTAAAGATCATCCAGTTCCAACCCCCCTGCATGGGCAGGGACACCTCCCACCAAACCAGGTTGTTCAATGCCCCATCCAACCTGGCCTTGAAAACTTCCAGGGATGGGGCACCCACCACTTCCTTGGGTAACCTGTGCCAGTGTCTCACCAGCCTCCCAGGAAAGATTTTTTTCCCTAATGTCCGACCTAAATCTCCCCTCTTCAAGTATGAAACCCTTTCCCCTTATCCTCTCACTACACCCCCGTGACAATAGCCCAACCCCAGCTTTCTTGTAGCCCCCTTCAGATATTAGAAGGTTGATATTAGAAGGCCACTTCAGAGCCTTCTTTTCTCCAGGCTGAACAACCCCAACTTCCTCACCCTGGCTTCAGAGGGGAGGTGCTCAGCCTCTCTGATTATTTTAGTGGCTCTCTGCCACTGTGGAACCTGCCTGAGGATATTGTCTACCTGCAAGAAAAGCTTCTGCCACCTCCCTCCCCCTGACAGCAACTGCTGAAAACCAAACAAACCCCTGTTGGAAAAGGACAGAGGGGAGAAAAAGATACCAAAAGACCAATACTTCAAACCAGACCCAGTCAGTCTCTCTCAGCCACAGCACAGCAGAAACAGCAGCTCATTTCTCTGTGAATCCATTAATTTGGAATAAAACAGCAGCTGGAGTGATGCTGCCCTGGAACCAGGTACCCAGTACCCACCATTCAGTGGGAGACCAGGACTTGGCTCCGCTGGGACTGGTTGTCAGCCCTGGGAGCCTGTGATTACCCAAAACCCTCTGAATTTGCCTTGAATTTGCCTGGTTGTAGGGCAGTGGGGCACCATGCAGTGGGGGATCAGCAGCTCAGGATGCTTGTGCACAGCAGGCAGCTCCTCAGGGTCTGTGAACCACCACGGGCTGAAGCCACATCTTGATTACATCTTTTCAGATAAAAGCTTGGATCCACTCCTCGCCTCCATCCTCCCCCCTTGCCCCCAGTGTTTACTGCTCTCAGGCTCTGATTTAGGTGGTTTACTGTGGCTTTCATCTAAGTGCATCAGCATTTTTAAATTAGTCACAGGTGACTCACAGGGTTACAAGAATAATGTTAAATTACCAGACATATACAGCCCATATACTTTATTACCTCATTTTTGTATCTTCTTTATGGTCTGTGATAGCAATGACCTTATAGTCTGTGGTTGAAGAGCCAGTTAAACTTGTTCTCTGTCAAAATGGTAATTAAAAATTCCTATAGGCTAGGAAGCAAACCTTTACACTCCAGTATATTTCTCCTTCCAATAAGGCCCCAGAATGAGGCTTGAAGAGTGACAGAAGACAAAGTGCACAAAAGTCTCCTGTGAACACACTTATCAGCCAGCAGCCCTCTGTCATTTGCATTAATATTTTAAATAAATATGTGTTAGGCTTAACAACGTGCAACGTATGTCAGAGCCAGAAAATACAGCTCTTTCTCTTTGTCCATTGAGCAGTATTTGGTCTGATTGAGAAGCTAAAAAAACAAAACAAAACAAAAAAAAAAAAAAAAAAAAAAAAAGGATAAATACATTAAATACATTTAGCAGTTTGTATTATTCTTGATTTCAAATGAAGATGACAGCTTGACTGTCTCCTTCCATTTTTAAATCCCCTTCTTTTTTTCTAATGTTGCAGTGGTCAGATTGGAAGAAAAGAGAATAAAAAGGAAGGGGAAATACAGTGTCTGAGGAAAGTTTGGCAGCTGGGGTCGTGAAAGAAATGAGAACAAAAATAGAAAATGGAATGATTTGGTGGGGGCGGGAGGAGAGGAGTGTCCCCAAAAGCTGCAGCCAAGCCTAGGTAACAATTTCACAAGGCAATGTGTTTAGGACAGGCTGTGCCTCATTTTCCAGGATCTTCTCCATTTCCCCTCAGTCAGCTCCAGGAACACCAAAAGCCATCTGGATGGTGGCAGGAGCAGAGCTCAGGGGCAGGAGGGTCCCCAGCACCCAGCTGCTGTCATACGGTCACAGCATCCCCAGCTCCTCTGAGGGCAGCACAGGTCCCAGGCAGAAGAGGCACTGGGAGGAGGAGATGTGGTGGTAGGAGACCTGGAAATATTCAAGGACAGGTTGGATGGGGACTCTGAGCAGCTCAAATGGGAGGTGACTCTGCTCATTGCAGATGGCTTGGACTCTATGACCTCTAAAGGCTCCTTCCAACCCAAACCAAGCTATGGCTCATCAGCATCTAAAGCTCCAGGAGCACTGGTGAGGGGGAGCACCTCCAAAAAGCAGCAGGGACAACCCTGAAAATATTTGTCACCCCACTCTTTTCCTTTTCCCTGATATTACAGACATACTCCTTTCTCCTCCTCCTGTTGCCCCCCAGAAAAAACCTCAACCAACCAAAAAACACCACCAGTTTTTCCCATGGATAAATGCGTGACATCCAGTCTTCCAGCACACAGTCCTCCCTGAGAGCCAGGTGTTTTTATTACTGGTTAAAAACAAATTCCCAGAAGCAGTGGAAATGCTGGATGGAGCTCATCTTTTTCTTTTCTCTCCTCCTCCACCCATTCAAATTCCTTTTTATTGGTGTCATTTACAGGTTACTAACCAAGTTGAAACATTCAAGCTGAAAGTCCAGCCGTTAAAAGGCAGCAAGGCATTCAGAGCCTGCTTCCCGTGCAATTTTTAAAGTGCTGCACTAAGGAAATGTTCTGGAGAGTGAAGCTTTGCCTTTTATCTATCCCAGCAGACTTACACTTTCTAATAGACCCGTCTAAATCAACAAAGTATTCCCCAGCCAGGGCCAGGAGTCGGCAAAAATGGCTCCAAGGCAACTGATGCAGCCGTAACTTTCCACTGGAAGTTAATGAACTTTTGAAAACATTTTGGAAAGTGATGTATGCACAAGGCTCCTTAGTGCATCATGGTTAATATAATGCTTTCCTTCCCCTGGGGGAGACTTCGTCTGGGCTGTCAGCTGTAAAGTTGTTCTTCTGGAGTTTTTGCTTTATATATACACAATCCTCTCTCTTTCTCTGTCTCCTTTTGTTTTGCAGGTGAAGCAAAAGGCAACCGGTTCCCGTTTGTATAAATTGGGAGCTTCAAAGAATTTGAAGGGCAAATGAACAGGGGGAGAAAAAAAATGAAAAAAATCTGTCTGGCTGCGTGCACAGAGCAGTCACAGTGCTGTCCTGGATGTCACTGGCAGGGCTGAGCATCCCTGCACACTCATATGCCCATGAGTGTCCTTATCTGCCCCACAGGCAGCAGGAATCTCTGATGTAAGGGATGGATGGCTCATCTAAGAGGCCTCCTGCATCACAGACCACTAAGCCATGAGCTGGTTTCTTATGAAACCCAAAGATTCTTCTACAGGAGTCCTTCCTGGTGCACTTCAGGGTGGCCTGAAGCTCATCAGGTTTATTTTACTGTGGACCAACAACAGTGGCCAGAAAGTGGGGGAAATGGGGGGTCACAGCCAGAGCCTCACTGGTTCAGGAGGCCTCCACTTCTCCAGCTCTACCTTTAAATAAAGTTTTTTCAAAGCCAAGCTACAGGGTAAGCTTGGCAGCTAGTCTGGAGGTACCCAAGCAAGCCCAGCCTCTCCTGGTCCAGTGTTCAACTGAACCCAGTGTTCAGCTGTGTCCAGCCTTAGGAAGCTCAGGTCTAGTTTGCTATAGGATTTCTTTGATTTCCAGATACCTTTGTCCAGCTGTGGGTATCTCTCTGAACTCTTCTTCATGCTTCCTCTTCCAGCACGTCTGGACTCAAGCACAGCTCTCCTCCCAAGACTGTTTTCCCTGTTCCAGCTGACTTTACCTACCTTTTTAACTGACCTGAAGATTATCTTATTTTTCTCCTCCACGCCCCTGCCTTGCTCCCACCCCTCACCTCCCTACCATGGCATCACAGTGAGAGCTCATCTTGAGACCTTATCAGAGGTGACCCTGAAATCTTTCCTCAAGACACTGCTTGCAAACACAGGTCTTGGTTTTCTGTAAGCACAGCCTTACATCCTTTCATTCCCAGAGGGATTCCTTTCAATTTAGCTGGACTAAAAGCATCCTGCTGAACCATGACCAGCTAAGTACCTGATCCATATCTCTCACTATGAGTAACCCATATCTTCCCTATTTGCTAGCCTGCAAATTTCTGTGTCATCTATAATGGCATAAAAGGTTCCTCACCCCTATATGTTCTATATCACTGCAAAATGACTTACACAAAACCTTTAACAGCAGTGGAGCAAGAGCAGTCTCTTGGGAAGCCACTTCAAAGTAGCTCCACTTATTGGAGTCATGGCAAGAATGGCTTTCAAGATGCAGCAGTGAACAGGTCCACGTTACTGTTGTGCCCTTGGTAGTGCAAAAGGTCCACTTGCAAAATCAAAATGTCATTGGCTCATGGATTACATTCTTTGAAGAAGTTTTATTAACCATATCAATGTGGTTGTCCTCCTGTCAGGGTTTAATCCTGGCCAGCAGCTCAGCCCCACACAGATACTCACTCAACCCTCACCAGTGGGATGGGGGAGAGAATAGGAAGGGTAAAAGTGAGAAAGCTTGTGGGTTGAAATAAAGACAGTTTAAAAGGTAAAGAAAAAGCAAAACAAAGAATTCATCCACTACCTCCCACTGGCAAGCAGGTGTTCAGCCACCTCCAGGAAAGCCAAGCTCCATCTTGAGACTTGGGAAGGCAAATGCTGCAACTCTGAACATCCCCCCTTCCTACTTCTTCCCCAGCTTTTATTGTTGAGCATGATGTCATATGATATAGAATCTCTCTTTGGTCACTTGGTGCCAGCTGTCCCAGCTGTGTCCCCTCCCAACTCCTTGTGCACCCCCAGGAAGAAAAGGCCTTAAGGCTGTGGGAGCACTGTTCAGTAATAACTAAAATCTTGGTGTGTTATCAACACTGTTTTCATCACAAAGCCAAACCAGCACAATCCACAGAAATCTCCCAGTCCAAACCAGTACACATCCTCAGCCCCAGTGTATAATCACAAGATACCGTCAGACCCATTTCATTCTCCCCCAACTCACCCCCTCTAAGAAGTATTCCAAAGTTTCTCCATTTCTGAAGGAAGGTTTGCTAATATTTGGCAGACAAATAGCAGAGTGAAATCAATAGGGGGAACCAAAGAAGATTATGGCTACAGGTCATTTGTTTACACAGCTTTGCTAGTGACCTGACTAGGGGAAAGTTAATATAAGCTTGCAGTTTTGGAAACCAGAAAATATTGACATGTTCAAGGAGTGCAGGAGTCAGAGCTTGTGAAAATGGACACGCCAAAGGAATGTCCAGGAGAGGGACATTTCAGCTTTGCAGTGTTAACCATTTTATGCTGGGTCAGGGTATAGTCTCTGAGCATGACTTCAGCAACAAACCAGACCCTGTTTGGAGTATTTAGTTTTAGGGGTGTTTTGAATAAGAAAAAATTCTTTTTTTCTTTTTTTTTCTTTCCTTTATTTGTTTCTTTTTTTTTTTTTCCTCAGAAAGCCTAAACAAATTATTTAGATATTAGCATTTTAGTCAAAATCTCTATCCATACTCCTATGTTTGCTGTATTTATATGCTCACATCATTCTCCATCTCTCTTTCACTCTCAAATGATCACAACTTACTGTGTTTTTCAGAAGTTTACATGAAATTTGCTATCACAAATGTTTTGTTGAATATGAAACATCTGGAATGGACGAATATATCTCAGTTATGGAATATCCTTTGTATAACACACTGTGAAATTATCAAATCAGCTCTGACTGCTCTGTCTTTGAAAGCTGTTGGGAGAAGGGTAGGGAGGAGATGTCTAAAGGCTCATCAGAGACTCAAAGAAGATAAACAAGGACCAGGTGTCTGTGGTCTCCACTAGTACAGGAATTAGAGACCAACAAGTAAAACTAACAGGCAGATGGCTTAATCAAACAAAAGGCTTTTTGCTCATTACCCAATGGGCAGCTGAGCTGTGGAGCTCCTTGCTGCAGGTTGTTGCAGATGGGAAAAATGCATAAGGGCTCATAAAGGAATTAGGTAAATTCCCCCCCAAAATCCATCAGGGTTTATTTGAGTTAAAGACACTCTTCCTCAGAAAGACTCTAGACACCATATTGCTAAAGGCTTAAAATGTCCTTGGAAATATGTAACTTTTTCCTGGTTTTCAGCTTTTCTCCAGTCACTGGTAGGGATGGGCTAATCCAGCAGTTCTTCAGCACTTTTGGCCTATTTTACTGTTTGAAGTTTAATTTCCCAGCAGTATTCTGGTATACTCAGTGCAATAAATTTTGCCAATGCCAAGAGAGTACAAAAGGAATCCACCTGGCAGGCTAAGATGTCTCCATGGAGAGCTAAAAGGAATGATGTTCCTGTTGTTTTCATGAACTCATATGCCAGGGGGTACAAGCAGCTGTAAGCTATTGGAGAAGTTGACAGACTAGACACATTCTTCAAAGTCCATACAAACACCTGAAACACAAAACTATGGCTACAACCCTGTGGATCAAAAAGGTGCTAACAGCCCTATTGCCAGGCATTGGGCTGGTAGGGAGGTGAAAGAGTCACTTCAGAGTTCCTTTATTTCTCCTCTCTTCCTTGGGCATCTGCAGGTGACCACAAACAAAGCAGAGATGCTGCACTGGCTGCCCTCAGGACAGCCCTTTGAGCCTCTCATGCTACTCAGCCTGAAAGAAGATGTTCTCCAAAGGGTTAAGAGATGTTGCTGGAGCACTGATGTTGCTTTGGTGCCACAGAGTCTTCATCACCTCTTTCTAAGGCAGCTGCTTGCAAAGGAAACATTACAGCAGAGGCACCTACACATGGAGCTGCTCCTGCTGCAAGTGCCCAAGGACAAACTTGAAGCCATCTGCATGTGGGGAAACATCACCAGGCTTCCTTGGCATAAATGCTGTTCAGTTATCACACCATGTCAGGAACCACCGCTGCCACCAGAAAATTACTTTAGCTCTCCAGGCTAACATTATATTCAAGAAAACCTCCAGCTACTTCTCTCTATGCTATGGGCAAATGTCCAAGTGATACTCTTGGGGCGTGGAGCCTTGGAAGGGACAGAAATTGGTCACTGATGATGTTGAGATGAACCCTGAACCACAAAGATTTCTGTTTCTCCTATTGTGCCCCCAAAGCAGAGGAACAAGTCCAGTCTTCACTCCTACTTTGCACTGCTGAAAAGCAGCAAGGACCTGTGCCCAAAGCCAGAACAAGTCTGGATGTCCCACCCAGACCAGCCTGGGTGGAGCTAAACAGCACTGCAAACCCACCCACCCCCTCACCCATCTCCACAGACCAACCTTAAACAAAAAAATATTTGCTGGAGGTGCCCTGTGCTGCCTGGAGAGTTTTGTCTTTTGTGGTAGTTGCAAACCACACATGTCCCCAGCAAGGCACAACAGCACCCAAAACTTTTTCTCAGCACCTCATTCCCCCTCACCACAGCCTCAGAGTTGGGAACGTTCAGCAGCGTCTGTCTGTCTCTGTTTGCACACCAGTGAGGAGAGGACTGGGGGAAAACTTTGACCTCTGAGAGCACAGAGGCTCTCAGGGATTTCCTATCACTTCCCCCAACTCAAAGCCACCACCAGCAAACAAGCTGAGAAACCACCAGGAGCTCCCAAACCCCTCCAGCTCTATGGAGAGATGGGTGACTTCACAGTGCTCCACCCCACCACCAGTTTCACTGTAGCATCACACCAAGCTCTTAAGAGTGGTGGATTTTTGATGCCATCAGGTGCAGGCAACAACAGCTTGGAGGAGCAAGCTCGACCTCACCTTTCAAGCCTGGGTGGCTCTGGAGCAACACGAAGCCCCATCAGTGATTTCCAGCAATGTTCTGCTGATAAGGGCGACTGCTGAAAGTCACTGAATGAGCACAGGCACTGGTGCCCTGATAAAAAGTGATTACAGTCTCCTTAAGAGCTTTTAAATCTGCTCTTCAGAAATTCCATTAAGCAATCTAATTAGCTAATTCTATTAACTGATTAGGTGATATTAATTAGTTCATTTGGGGGGGAAATTTATAAAGCTATTGAAGGAAATACAGAAAAAGGAGGGGGACTTTCGGCCAAGAGCTTCCTTTCTTCACCCCCACAGTGCCTTAATTAGAAATTTTAATTAGCCATATGCTGGGAGTAGGGAATCATTAATGGACCTCTGCTCTCCCCACCCTCTCTCCTGCTAGGCATGCTTCTACTGGTAATTCGTGATGTCCAAAGCAACTGTGGAGGCTGGAGGTTTGACTTTTGGGTATATTTTGTGCTCATTTTGGACAGGTTGCATTCCACAGTGCATCAGACTATTGATTTAGGAGACTAAAAAAGAAAAAAAAAAAATTAACAAAAAATCCTGGTGCTTAGGACAGAGCACCATGGGGCCACTCTGAGCAGCCGTCTGGCAGCCCCTGAAAACATTTTTCAATTTGCAAGGATGGCCCTGGGAAGCTGGCAAGTGCTCTCCTCATGGCAGCTTTACAGGGGAATGTGCTGAAGTAGGGAGATCCCAGGCTCTGGTTCCTTCCATCAAGCAGAGTCTCCTTGCTGGTGGAGAAGCAGGGCTGGAGGAGAGCACTGAGATCATGGAGTGGCTCGTGGGTGGTGTGAAAGAGGGATGAGCCAGTCCCCAGGCACCTTCTCAGATGTCCTGGGTGAAGACTCAGTCCTGGAATCTTTCCACAGCATCCACCAGATTGGAAACTTGGCCACAGTTACTGCTGAAACCAAGATCTCCTGATGAATATTGGCAGTGGCATGAGCAAGCCTGCAAAGACTCCTGAGCTGGGAGGATGTAGGGGACCTCCAAACATGCCAAAATGACTCCCACTGTGTCCCAGGTACACGTGAAGCCAGCGTACCAGTCTGTTACCAGTTACACACAGATCTAGCAGGGGGAGGCAAGAAATCTCCCAGGAAGCTGCAGTGCTTTTTCCTGACAGGCACCCATGGAGAAAAGACTCAGCATGCTCCTGGCACCTCTCTAAATGTCTTCTCTACCTCTGCCCTCAGCATCTTTTCATCAAAAACAATGATTTGTGAGGCAATGGGAGCGAGTACCACCACCACAGAGTCCCCAAAATCTCTGGGAGGTGCTGGGCTAATTGCATCCCAGCCACTTAAGCAAGACCTCCATGTTCATTAGCTTTGATAACTCAGGTGGACAAGGACAGAGGATGAGGAGCTTCAACCTGAGGGACAGGGACTATTCACTTGTGGAGAAGAATCTTCTACTGCAGGTCAGAGCCCTTGTGCTTGGACCAGAAGCTCCATGGGGTAGAGTGGTCTCATGCATCACTTCTGCAGCACCTCCAGGAGAGCTTTTTCCAGGATCAGTTGCTATAACAAAGTGAATGCAAATGCAGTCCTGGACCACGGTGGCTCCATTAATATTAATGCTGCCAAAACTAGAATTGACAGCTTTTAGTGTAAATTTTGAGGCCAGTTATGCCTGCACCATGCTTTCAAGTCTTCCCCAGCAACCATCAGGTTCAGAAGTTTGGAAAATGGAAGGTGAGATTTCACAAAATCCCAAGAACTGGGGCAAAGCCCAGGGATGCTGTGATTCAGCCAAGAGTCTTGGCAACACTGTGCAGCAGTTGCCTTCCATTCTGATGGGAAAGGAGGACTATTAGTGGGTGCCCTGGTAGGGGAAGGAGCAGCCTCACAGCCTCCATGCTCCCAAAATGGGAACGTGTTCTCCAAGGCACTCATCTCCTCAGACAAGATTTTATGGTGTCAACCACAAAGACTTCCTGCAAAGTGAAAACTGTATCCTTCACCTGTGATGTAAGAAAAGTGGGTTTGAAACTATATCCTGTTTCATCCTAAGGACATCCCGGGGAACAGGCCAGCTCAGAGCTGAGTTTTGACTTTCTTTGAAAGGCCAGGACCCTCTGTAAGTAATAAATGTTGCAGATTTATTACTTACAGAAAGATGCTTGGTCCAAAAAAAACCCTACATCGATTTTAATGAATGTACAGCACAAAAACTGCTTTCAACCTCTTTTGGTTGGATGCTGAGGAGATGTGTACAGACTCCAGGGATTCACAGGTTGTCCTGTCTCTGAGAGGGGAGATCCACAAACACCAAATGCTAAAAGCTCAGAGAAGCTTTGGGCAGGAGAAGCAACACAAGCACCCCTTGTTTCTCAGCTTTCCTGAAGCTACTGACCATGCCAAGAGAGGGTGTTACATGCCCAGAATGATACAATATGATAATACCAACATTATTTTATTCCCAAGAGCCTTCATGCCATGCACTTGAGTATTCAACCACCTTAGGATACTTTTTGCCACTACTCTGGGGTCAAGAAAGCCCCAAAAGTCTCCCAGCTCCTAAGCAATGAAGTTCCTGTTCTCTCAGGCTTCCTGGGGTTCAGGGAGTAATATTAACAATAATGAGTTGATTTTAGGGTTGACCTCAAATAAAGCCCTGTCAGCATGGACTCTCAGGTAAATCTCTGGTGGGCAACCCAAATGCTTCTCCAGGCACATCCCCCAGGCACCTTCAGCAGCCGCACAGGTCCCATGTCCCTCCCTCTGCTGCCGGTGGCAACAGGCCAGGAGCCATAAGGACAAGACACAGAAGAGCTTTCAACCTGAGCAGCAAGAAGTACATTGTGAACAGCTCTAGGATTAACCACACTGTAAACTATGTGCATAAAAAAAAAAAAAAAAACCCAAACAAAACCAAACCAAACACAAAGAAACAAAAAAAACCACCTGAGATGGGTAAAGGCAAATTTCAAACTGTTAAAATAGGGCATCACAACTGAGCTCGGCTGCATGCTTGGCATGAAGATCATGTTTATGCCACTGCAACCCAAACTTTTTATTTTGGAACCCGTTTCTTTCTTCAGTGCCACAACCAGTCTTCATGCCCACCTAACTCTGTGGAGTCTTATTTATTATTTCACAAGACCAATTTTTCTCTTCCTTACAGTTTGGACAGTTAAAAGCAGTTCCTTACAGTTAAAGACAATGAGACTCCAGAAGCCTTATACCCAGTCTGCTTCATTCTGTTCATCGAGTTTCACACAGAAATAAGTGTTTGGGTTTTTTTTTTTTCTGTGGGGTGTACTTCCAACATCATCCCCCCTGGAGGATGAGAGGTGCCATCCCTTGAAAATATTACTCGTGTGTGACCTACTCATGTCACACTAAGAGCCTGGGCCATACCTCCAGGACCTCTGCTGGGAAGTGCCTAAAATTCTGCTTTCTGAAGAAGGAATGCAGGAAGGAAAGGAGGATGCCCAGCACTAGGTATGGGCTACCAAAGGCTCTCATGTGAGAAGAGAAGAAATAGGTTTGGATTTTGCTTCTGAAAGGAAAGACTTCTGTGATGACAATAAATTAGAGGTTGCAAAACCATGAATAGGGAGAAAAAAAATTTAAAAGTTGTTCATAGTTTCCCATGCCAGAGGACCCAGGAGCACTCAGAAAACTTGCAATAAGCACATTTCAGAGACAAAACAAAACTCCTGTTCCCTTTTACAGGTATGGTTACCCTGTACACATAATTAATCCGTGGAACTGAGCGAAAATTCAGAAAGATAACGGTGGGTACATCAGGCAGAAGGTTCTGAGCACCCTGGGCTGGGAGCACCCCTCCAGCTTCACAACTCCTCAACTACTGACTACAGCAAAGGGTGGGTGAGCCCCAGGAGAGGACACGGGGGGTTTCACCCTGACACCCCCTTCCCTCCACCATTCTCCCCGGGGCCGCACGGTGCTCACTACAGCTCGGGCTGTACTTTTGCGAGGATCCCTGGAGCAGCAGAAGCTGGTACTAAAGTTCAGCTGTAACAGGAGCTTTGTTTAGCGGTGCTGGGACCAGAAGGTCAGCAGCAGCTGCTCTGCCAGGGTTTAACGCTTTGTTCACCTCTGAGCGCTCGCCCGTGCAGAATTTCCTCTCCCGGCACAAGGAAGAAACTTCTTTGATTTTGTTATTTCGTCACTTTTAACTCTGCGGTCAACCCAGCCCGCCTGCAGCTCTGCTCTGCTCTTAATACAGTAGCCAGCAGCAATTCCTCACTGCCTTTTCGGGGGGTTTTAAGCAACCCCCGGTGGCATCAGGATATTTCACAGTTTGGATTTTTTGCGAAGTGCTGTTCAAACGATGCCGGCTCTCGGGAGCCGCGGGGCTGCACCTCTGTCAGGACACTGAAATCAGGATAAAGCAGTTAAATCAGGATAAAGCAGTTAGATCAGAATAAAACAGAGGTACACGAAGCGAGTCTCACGTTGCAGGAGATCAGGGCAGCAAAGCAGAGTGCTCAATTGCCATTTCCCAACGCAGATCCCACCTCTTTTTAATTTTCCTGAGCATCTGCAGGACTGGGGAGTGCATCTGTTAACCTGAGAGGAGCCGGACAGAGTTCAGGGGTGACCGTAAACGAACAGAGGAATCTCTAGGAGGCCATTATGTGAAGTGGCTTGAGCACATGATGGACAGCCAAGGGGTCCCCTGACTGCCAGCACCGATCCTGCACCCTGGAACCATCCTGGTTGTACCAGCCAACAGGGTGGGCACAGACCCCTTTTCCATCTCTGAGGACCTAAATCCCTTTTTCCAGCTCTGAGGAAATTAACACCATTTCCATCTCAGAGGACCTCAACCCGTTTTCCATCTCTGAGGAAATTAACACCATTTCCATCTCAGAGGTCCTCAAGCCCTTTTCCAGCTCTGAGGATCTGAGGATGTATGTTACAGCATCACATTTTGCATCCATTCCTCTGGCACTCTTTACCATTTAGAAAAGGACAGTCACAACACTGCTGCCTGAGGGGGGAGGGGAGGGTATCTCCAGCATGTGATAACCCCCAAATTGTCCCTGGGCATCACCTGAGCAATGCCAGCAGGGCCACCACACGGATTTTGTTCACCATCAGAGTCTCGTGCTGCCAGGGGAGCCCCTGCTCAGGACCTGCATAGATGATCAGTTGAGAGGCAGCCGATGCACACACCTCCCCTGGCTGCTCCCAGTCCTGAAGCTCTCCTCCCAGACTGGTAGCACGTGTGTTTCCAGCAGCTCCTGAGCAGCCAACCCAGCTGTGCAGCAGCAGACCTGCCAAAGCCTTGGCTCAGCCCCCGCAGCTCTGCTCCCCCCAGGGCAGCGATGTCTCCAGCTCTGGCTGCACGCCACGTCCTGTACTACGGTCGAGGCATCTTGGAGGAGATCAAACTACAGCTTCCCAAGTGCTCACCCGCCCTGCCAGGCCAAACACCGTGTCCCTCGCCACCGAGCTGCTCTCCGGGTCAGCTCCTCTCGTATCACAGCTCTTCAGCAGCCCCTGCCTGCTCATTCAGCTACAGACCCGGGACTCAAGGCTTTAAATTATACCGCTGTGTAATGGTGATAGCCTTTTATTCTCCAGCCTCCTGGCTGAACATCCGTGACACTTCAAGCAGAAGCCTCAAGGAACTCTGATTATTTAGAAATTGCTCCTTCTCTACACTGGGGTTTGCTGGTGTGAAGCTTCTCCACAGCTTTGCCGTTCAGTGCAGTCATAATGCTGGTCATGTCACACCCAGGGTTCCTCAGATCACAACCTGACAGCACTCGTTGCCATCTCCAGTGTCAGCTCTGGGACCTCTGTGCTCTTTTGTAAAGTGCTGGAGGATTCTTTCTGCCCACTCAAAAATGGCTTGGAGGATTTGGGCAGTGCTGGCCTGTCAGCCAGTGATGGCTGATGATACCCCACATGAGTATGAGCCATGCTAAACATCAGGGTTGCTTCCCCAGATCACCAGTTCTCCAGCTTATGGTCACATGAGGAGATGGGGTTTGTGTGCACGGATGCTTTGGCAGCTTCCTTTCTGTCTAGATTCCTATCAACAGCAATTATCAGGCCAGACTTCCCCATCACCATCATATGGGAAGAAAAAAGTACAGAAGAGCTGTTCAAGGGAACAAACCTGGATAAGCATCCTTGCCAGTCTGAAGATGTTTAAGCAACGTGGTGGTTGGCATCTGTACCACAGCAAGCCTCCATCTGCACACAGCTGAATGTAAGGAAAAAGCCTTTTATAGCCAGGTGGAGGCTGCTCTGCTTGCTGAAGCAGGATCAGGAGAGGAAGGACAAAGATATCTCCCCCACCAGTTCCACTGCAAGCAGCTGTGGCTGTGGGAATTCAAGCCCCAGCAGCTCTGACACTTTGCAACGTGCTGGACCAAATTATCCATGGAGGTAAACAGCACTTGGCTCCAGCAGAATTACACCAGGGGTTAGTTTTGATGTATCATCCACAGAGGGCAGAGGGAGAAGGCAGATGTTCTTACCTGATTTGAATCAGATTGTGCATCTTTGGCAATCCCTGTGGTAATGTATAATCTTGGGCCAAGCCAAGAAACCCAATCTGATGCTGGGGCCTCCAGCTGTTACTGAGCTAGCTGTAAAACCTGCTTCATGCACCTGCTTGTACAATCTCCTTCCACGGGGAAACAGCCCTCCTGACCATCCCCAGAGATCAGTTTTGCCCAGAAGGTTGAAGCTGGCTCACAGTTGTAATCGTAGCTAATATGGTTAGCACTGGCTACCTCCAGGTTTATTAGCATGCATCTTGCTCTGAAAGTCTGGGGTTTGAGCCTTCTGAGTGTCTTCTCTTTCACTGTTCAGTGGCCAGCAAATCCTCAGAGGGATGCCTGCCACAGGAAGGTCTGGACACACCTTTGTGCATGGGTACTCAAGGTGACCAAGAACAGCTCTTGTAACAACCTGGACTGGAATAGGAATACAGCCAGGACCAAATGCAAAAATTTGTCTCTCACCATCCTCTAGGAACAGACAAACACCATTTGCAACGTAAGTGACCTTTCAAGAATACTTCAGGAACAATAGTTACCCAGACCTAAGGGAAGGTCCCCTGTGTATGATGTGATAAGTCAGCCGTGTAGCTCTTATTGACAATCCTTATCAGGACAAAGCTTGATCCTCTCTGATCCTTAGGCCAAGCACCAGCAGACTCAGGACCATACAGAGGTAGACTGCTGTCTCTCTCTCACCTTTTGATTCTTCTTTTTCCCCAAAATCTACGGGAATGTTTCCACAATGCACAACATAAAAGGGAATATGATACTGCAATTTCCTGCAGAGAGGCAGCTGTAAGTCAATTACCAGCTACCTTTAAGCCAGGAAAAAGTCTCTGAATTTAAGAGGAGAGACATCAATAAAGTCCTACTGGGACAGACTCTACAAATAAAAGAATGAACGTTTTTGCACAGTTTCTTTTGAAACCACAGAACAGCAGCTTTGGGCAGGCACAGAGCTTTCTCTACGATTCACAGGAGGACTCAAAAAACTCCAGTGGAAACATACCCTCCTCCAATAAATGACAAAGGGACCTGCTTTCTCCCATTTCTCACGGGTGGCAGCAAAGTCAAAGCAGATGAAGTGACCCACAGCAAGCCAGGCTTTGAGATGGCTGAAGCCACCTAGCATGTGGCCAAGGATCTGGCCACCTCATAAGAAGATTGCTCCTCCCCAGGGCTTTCAGCTGGCCTGTCAGCTGCAGGTTCTTCTCCTTCCCCCACCAGGCAGACTGCATTAAGTAATATATGGGACATGTGTTGTCTGTGGTTTGTTTTCTTTCATCTCCTCCCCAGGCAGAAACAAGCCTGGCAGGACCTCCAGCTCCCTTGTATTGTTTTGGATCTCCCTCAGGCAGAGAGGTGGAGAGAAGGCCCCCAGGTCACACCCGGCAGTTCTTTTTAGCAGCATATTGTAAATATTTGGGACAAAAGCCTTCTGGATCTACTCAAACAGAGCTTTTGCCAGTGCAGATAAAGACATGCCAGCAAGCCTTTCATTTAACTGCATTCTGGCCCTTTCCTAACTCTCCAGGTACTTGTAGGGATGGGAGGCGATCTCAGACCAAACAAAGTCAGTCCGTGGATTTTTCCACTGGAGTCAATAGGTGGGTTCAGGTCCAGACCCTAGAGTATCCAAGCACACAAATACTATTAATGTATTTGCCCTGTGACAGGCACTGGTCTGATGTGACAGTTTCCCTTCCCTGACTCAGGTGCTGAGACAAAGCCCCATGGATATTAAGAACTCCAAAATCTCTAAAGGCATTCCAGCAAGACCCCACATCTCCCTGCCCCAAAACTAAGCCATGCCTCTTGTGTTCCCACAAACCACCTTCAAATAGGAAATAAAATATTGCAACTTTTTGAGAAGAAGACCTGGATGCAGCTCCTTACCAGATTACAGGGCAACTGTCGTGGTTCTGATTTGGACAACAGGTCTCTTACAGCCTGGATCCAGTCCTGGTACCTCAGGATGTGCAATTTCTACCAACCAAATGGACTAAGGGAGCAGACAGAAGGAGATCCCTGTGCATGTGCCATGCCACTTTGACAGTCATCTTCAGCCCTCCCAATAATCCCAGCTACCTTATCTTTCTTGCTATTCTTCCCTTGGTCAGCTTGCAGACCTTGCACCTTGGTCCTTGTCCTGTTTCCCTGTAGCATCAAAAGACCTCCCCATGAAGTGCTGGCAATGCAGTAAGAGTGCTTCTTGTTGCAGTGGGATTGATTTCACTGTCACTGGTGCAGACAGCATCCTTGGGGGCTGAAATAACTTCAAACTAACTTAATTGATTAAGCAAAAGAGCTGAAATGGATATTAGTACCCAGGATGGGCCAGAGGTATTAGAAACACAAAGCATGGCAAAGCTCAAGAGCACCAGCCTCCAGCTGTGCTGAAGGGAAAGGAAAGGGGAGGGGTAAGGGGGAACATTTTTTTCTTCATTTTATTCAAGCTCTGTCTCGGCTTCACAGAACTGGAGAATAATTTGGCTTGGCAGGAACCTCTGGAGGTCTGTATCTCAATGCCTTGAATAAAGCAGGTCCATGTTCAAGGTCGCATCTAATTGTTAGTGGCCTTGCTTCATCAAGTTTCACTCATTTTTGAGGATGGAGACTTCTGAGCCTCTCTGGACTTCTCTCCTAGTGCTTCAGTGCTCTCACGAGAAAGACACTTTTCCTTATGTCCAAAAGGAATTTTCCCTGCTGCAGCTTGTCCCCTTTCCATGTTGTTTTATGGCACACTTCTCAATAACCCTCCTTTAGGTAGCCAAGCACAGCAAAAAGCTGCCTTGTCCTTTTGCCTTCTCTTCTGCTGACACCTTGGACAACTTCTTTGACCCAGAATGAAATATATTGACTTCTAGAAAGAAAAGCAGCAGAAATGAGCACGGGATTTTGGTTGTAGGGGTTGGTGTCACCTTCCTTTCCAGCCGTTCTCCACCCTTTGCTTTCAGAAAGTGTTCAGCAAATTGCAGCTGAACATGGAAATGTGCTTCTGGTGACCAAAAGTCACATCTCTCATCAAACTAAATATTCACTAGAAAACTTCACCTTAGGAAAATCACCAGCAACTGGGTGCCTTTGAAAAATTTCACCTATTTTCAGCATCCTCCCCCTCAGCTCTCCTGGGTGTTAAATATTAGAGTAAGGAGCTGCTGGCTTTGATACAGAAGTAGTAATTCTCTGCCTGAGGTATTTCCTTTCCTGGCTCTCCTCCCTTTCAACTCAGAGTGTTGTTTTCTTTGTAATTCTTATTTTTAATTCTGTAGTATTTGCCTATTTCCAACACCTCTCCCACGATGTCAAATCAGCAGCGAGGGGGCCAGCAGGAATATATATATATTCCTATTACCTTCAGCACAACAGCAGAAGGTTTTAATACATAACCAGTAAATTCAGCTCTCTGCAGGGTGATTGCTCAGAAGAAGTCCCTACTTACAAGAATGTCACCATGTGCTTCCCACAAGAAGGCAGCCAGAAAGCTCCTGCTGTTGCTGGCAGATGGTTGGAGGGTCAGCCACCAAAGGCTTTCTGCATGGATTCACTGGGATACAGGTAAGCTGAGCAACTGCTACATGTCTGGGGAGAAAATGCAAGACCACAGCCAAGGCTGGGGTGCCTCACAATGTGCATTTGGAAGGGTTGGCTCTCTCAGACCCAGTACAATTACCTAGGCAAGGACAGAGATTTTCCAGTTGTCACGTGCTCTGCTCAGCTCTTGGCCTCTGGGAGTGAGGTCCTCAGGACAGTGTGAAATCTCTCCATTGGAATTTGGTTTTCCTCTGTTAGTTTCTCTCTGTTATTACTTTGTTCCATATCAACAGCTAAGCACTTTGTCTGTCTGAGAACTGAGGCAGAGGCACACAAGAAACAGATGATCCAAGAACCATTTTCTTCACCCACTAACACATAACCAACTCACAAAGAAGGCACTTTAGTTTCCCTATTTTCCCAGAGCAAACCAAACCCTTGCCTGCTATAACTCATCAAAAGTGTTACTAGATCAGCCACCAGAAGATGGTAGGACTCAGGGAACAAGATAAGAGATATCTGGGGATATTTACAGGGGTATTTCGGGACCCAACTGTTCAATACAGGTCTAAAATTTAACTGGTTTCAAGGAGATGAGCATATGTAGTTCTGGGCTTTGGTCTGAGACCTGAGACCTGATCTTTTCCTCTCCCCACTGACCCCAAAAGAGGGTACTTTTTGCACAGCTCTCACCATATCAGAACAGCACTTCTATGCTGTAAGGCAGAGCATGTAACTTTCTGCCTGAAAAAAATTCAAGTATCCTGTGAAAATTGAAGGGAACTGAACCTGAGAAGACTGAATGTGGTCATGGGAAGCAAGCTCCAGAAAGGAACAGGACCTCCTAGGCTTCTGCCATGGATATCTGGTGCCCTACAACATGTTCCCTGCTGCTGGGGATGCCAGTGATCTATTTATTTCATTACAGAGCATTGCTGTCTGGATATTTTAAGCTGCTGCTAATTGGCAATGCCTGCTTCAATTGCCACCAGAACACTAATTAAGTTTCATGTAGTTTTAAGTGGATTGAAACGTTTCCACCTATAATATTACTGTTCCTTCTGCAAAAAAATAGAAAGGTAAATGCTAATCAACCTGACAGATAAAACAGACATAACTAAGGTGGATCATTTAGATCAATTGAGATTTATCAGGCAAATATTGTATGTTCCCATATTCCTAGAGTGCAAGGTGTCCTTCCTGGGCTATAAAAAGAAAGTGTGTTTCTTAAAAAAAATGCTGAAACCTGAAATTAATTTCTTGCAAATAGTAGTATCATGAGCTTCTGCAAAGTGAAGTTTTATGTCTTTAAAAAGTCCTGTGGCTACATATTTTATAGAAAACCCTGACTCTGCAACCTGGCAGTGAAGCATCACCTGTATTTTCAGCCAACTTCATTAGCTTCTTTTTGATCTGAGCTCTTGACCCCATGAAGTGCCTTCTTTAAAGCCTGACCAAGAGGTGGGCATGCATTCTTCTTAGCAAAAATGTCCTGCATTTCCACACCCACTTGGACATCTTCCCTACTTCAATCACATCAATAACTCTGGTCAGGACTTAGCTTGAAAACCAGACCCTTGAGTGCAGGCAGCTGAGTAGCTTTGCCTACACATGAGCTAAATGTCCAGGTCCCCATAACTGTGTGCAAAAATCTGGACCTTGATTTGCTTGTTCAATTAGATATCAATTGTTAATTAGATATCCATTGTTCAATTAGATACCCATTGTTAATTAGATATCAATTAGATATCTCAGGTGTACACAGCTGGCAGATGCAATCAAGGGCAATTTGGGAGACTCTTCTAGGGCTGGATCTGATGGCCATCTCCAAGACACAAGACACTGTGTCACAGATACATTAGGGTGGGGAGGGAGTGATGACCCTACCTGACACAGTCAAGTGGATTCAGGGAGCAGTTGATGTGCTCAGCTGATGTCCATGTACTCTAGAGGAAGCTGATTTTTCCTTCAGGCTCTCCTGACTGTATTAACTGAATCTGTCAGCTCCAGCAGCAGCTCAGATACCCAGACCTCATCTGGACACCCCAACATTGATGCCAAAATTTGGGCATCTTTTATTTCACACCGAATTTCCTCTTGTGTGCCCTAAACCAGGTCACATCGCCCTCAAGTGGAGAAAGGCACGATCACAGTGCCTGGGATCACCGGGATGCTGTGTTCTTTGGAGGACACTAAATAAACTCCAGGGATCTACCCAGTCCTGCAGGACAATGTGTGCTACGGAAAAGCTTGGTTGCAAGAACACAAAGGTTGCAAAGGACGGGCTGAAAAAGCTACAGTGGAGAAGGCCATAAATCATGCTGTCAAGCCACTGCCATAATTCAGCCATCTTGAACACTTCCATTATGATACCATCTCACCCAACTTGACATCAAACAAAAGGTGGTAGCAGAGCCAAGAATATAATTTACCTCTGCTGGATCCCCACACTTTGCCTTGATCACAAGAGAAAGGGCTTGCTTTATGGTGCACTCTGCCTGGTTCACTGTCCAACCAGCACAATGAAAGAGGTTGGGGCACCTCTGTTGATATATGCAGGATCTTGTAAAAAGAAATCAAAATAGGAGATAAAACTGAACTCGCATGAACAACCTGACAGCCAGCAGCTTCTAGCACCAGGGTGCTTGACTTTGCAACCTTTGGAGTCTTAGGATTGTTCTTGGTTGGATGCTGTCCAGCTTAAAAAAAAAAAAACCAAAGCAACCACATAAGAACAAGAGCTCTTTTACACAGAAACCTGCTGAATGTTGCCACTCAGCTGCAGAGCAAAATCCCAACCTGCAGGTAAAAGTGCAGCTTGGAGGAATGGTAGTGACAGATGATTAACTCCCATTTGGAGGCATTTCCAGAGGACAAGAACCTGTGTGCTCAGGTTACTTGGAGGAAAAATGCTTGAAACAACATTTTCTGAGTCCTTCACCTGGCCCTGGGAAGGAGCATTCTCCAGTACAAGCAACTAACAACACAGGATACTAAAGGAAACACAAACCTGGAGTCTTCCCACATCAGATCATTCTGTTTCTTACCCCTATCAGTGGAGAACATCTGCTGTAGATGTGGTTCTATTGCTTGGGATTCCCTCTGTCCCCTTCTCTTCATCCAAGCCTGCTTCTTCATTAGATCTCCCAACTTATCCTATAAACCTGATGTTCAGACTGTAGGAATGGTTGAGCAGCCAACTCAAAGTCAGGGGCATAGGTGAGAGGTTCCAGTTTTATAACATCACTGACTACTTGGACATACCAGGCAGGTGGTTGGGATCACAGGAAGGTGGCTTCAGGAACAAATCCTGTCCTCCTGCATTCACAGCAAGCACTTTCCACTCCAGCATAGGCTGTAGCTAAACTGTTCCCAGATCCTCTGCCTAATCTCAGCCTGCAGCAGCTTTTGCGCAGCCCATTTCACAGCACAAGGACCCAATTAGATTTTCCAGCTGTGCAGCAGACTCCCACAAAGCAAAATGAAACCTACTCATGTGCAGTTCTTAGCTACCACTCTTGGATGTCTTGGAAGCACTCCATGGCTCCCAGGCTGAGAAGTGATCTGAAGGATGCCTGCACCCTTCTCACTTCCATCAGGAGGGCTTTTCCATTTGTCATCCCCTCTCTTTTCATGGATTAGGCCTTCCCTTTCCTCTCAAGTCCACTTAACATCTCCTCAGACTGCTAATTGCCCTCTGGAAAGCACCACAAAAACAAAGCCATGCTCTACTGCACCACATAGGCTTTGGCAGCAGCTGATGGTTTTTTCCCTCCCCTTTGCAAGAAGCCTGACAAATTTCTTTATACTTCTGCTTCTGCAGCCAACAAGCCATGGCTCTGGCTCCAAGGGGGTTGTTTGAAGGCACCATCTCCTGCCAATCTGGAGAGGAACCTGGCTGGGTACTGAAGGGACAAACCCAGCAAGGTGCAAAGCAGCAGCTCAGAGGGTGGTGGTCAGCACAAAGGTTTCACCACAGCATCCTAGGCAGGGAGGTAGTGGAGAAGCAAAGGAGGGGTTTAAGTGCAAGAGAGAAAGAGGAGCAACACTCTTCAAGAATCCCTTGCTCATCAAAACAAACAAAAAAAATCTTAATGAGAAAGACAGACAGGGAATCACAAGGAGTCTGCTTAAAGGAGGTTCATATTCTTCCCCCTACAAGGTTTCATTGAGCTTTCATCATCTGACTTTATGTCCTCTGTACAATGGGCTCAGATCCAACTTTTTTGGGAGCCTGACTATGTAGGTTTGGAAGCAATTCTTCACTGAAAAGGAGGCAACAGTGCTGTGTGCCATGGAGATACCATGGGACCATAACCCAGAGGTACCTCGTGGCCTGCTGGCTGCAGGTTTCTAGGGTTCCCTCAAACGATGGGTTTGGGGCTATTCCCCCATAACTCCAGATCTTAAGGTCAGTCTGCAAACCAACCACTTTGGCAACAAAGAAGCCTTGATGAAGGTGGATCTGAGCTCTGGGGCTCTCTGAATGTGAGCCACCCCTAGCACACTCAAATGAGAACAAGTTGGACCTGGAATGAGGACAAGTTGGCACAATCAAACCAAGCTATGAATGATTACCTGGGAGGGCTTTACACTCTTCAGCCAATCTGTTTCAACCCAACTCTTTCAGGAAGCCTCAATATAGCACTTAGCATGGTATCAACATGAAACAGCACATGGTAATCCTTGGAGATAGCACAGTGGTGGAGATCAGCATGTCTGAACTCTTATGTACAGCTTAGAGAAAGTTCAAATGAGTTAGTCTGACCAGTAGGGAAAAAACCTGAGAATGTCAAAGGTGTGAAGTGTTTGGGGTTCCTTCTAGGTAAAGGGCCAAGAGAAACAGCTTGAGTGCCATGAAGCCAGGAAACAAATTTTTCCTTGTTCAGATTGAGATAAAATGGTGTGATTGTAGCCATCTGCTTCAGCTAGATGAGGGTATTTTAAATTATTTATTAAGAAAATAAAAGAAGGATCTGATGCCCCAGTTGCATTCCTGTCCCCAAGCTGGAATTCAGCTCCACCTGCAGATGCCCCAGTCTTGCATGAAACTCACAACACTTCTGACAAATTTCTCCTATAGTAGTCAATTTCTCTATTATACTTTAAACAAAACAAAACACAAAAACCACAAAAACACCAAAAAACCCCACAAAAAACACAAAACAAAGGAAAAAATAATAATAAAAAAAGGAAAATAACTAAAAAACCCCCAAAAACCGTCCACCCCAAAATACCAAAACCAAACAAATTAGCACAGTGCTTCCCTTCTATTTCTAAATATCCTCATTTTACATTTGGGTTTATTTTTATTACACATTTGCATACAGTTCCTATCAGTTCTGCACATAACTTTCCCATGCCATATCTGCTTTGCTTTATCCGTTGTTTGCCTGTGTAGCAACTGATTACACTGTTAAGCAGAATTTGTTTTAATCTGCCACTGTGAAAACATTATCAGGATCCCTGAATTCTGCTGAAGAGTGATCTAACATCTGGGAACCAACAGACCACAGCAATGGGCAAATAGAGGAAACTTCTGAGCATCCTGAGGACACTGAGACCACAGAGTCTTGGGACACGTTTGAGCTGTGGCTGAGTTAGGATCAGCACCACAAGTAAATTCATAGTTTATGGGGTCCCCACGTGAAGGTTGCTCTCTGCCCTAAAAAAGAGCCAGTGCCTGTATGGCTTTCCCTCTGCTACCTGGAGCCTGCTGTCCCTGCCCTCCTGCAGGTGCTGACATCTTGACTTCCAGTGAGTGTGGGCTGGGCTCTCACCGTGGGATGGCTCAGGCTCCAATCCCACATCTGATGAGTGTGGCTGCTTTCCCATTACACAACCCCTCTCCTTCTAGCAGTGACAGCAGGAAGCCTTTCCTGTCCTGATTTCCAGTAACCTTCTGAATGACCCATCAGGGCCACCAGCCCAGGGCTCCCTGGCTTTCCACAAGAGGCACTGAGATATTTTTCCACTCCTGTAGGTGTGAGCTCAAAAGCAAAGCAGCTTTGCTGACTCACAGCCCCCGGAATGGCTCTTCACCAACTTGCTCCAAATGAGTCAGCCCAGGGGTGAGTAATGCCTTGCATCTGCAGTGCATATTTATGGCACTTTTGCATTGACCATGTCAGCAGGGAAATTGTTTGTGTAGGGTAACCATGGAGAGAAAGGAAATGTTGAAGAGGATCGAGAGGTTAGGGATGGGGAAGAAACAAGAGGGGAACACACAGTCCACCCCCACAGCCCCAGAGTACCCTATGCAAGTTGAAGCAGTGCTTACAAAAGAAGTATTTGCCTGTGGCTTTTTTTTCACCCCCTTTCCTTTCCAGGATATATTCCAGTGAGGAGATGCTGGCATGCTCTAAGTAGAAATAGCCCTGTGACGGTGTCATCAGAGTCTGGAGCCCCTGCAAATCTTGCAAAGAAACATGTTGGTCCAGTGGACTCAGCTCTGATGAGCTTTTCCCATAGATGCATTGAAAGGGCCAGGCAGTTCCCCTCACCAGTTATTTCACCTCACCCTACACACTTCTGCTGTCACATCCCACTGCTTTGGCTCAAAAATCATTACTAAATGTCTGCTGGAGGTAAATCCCAAACCTCATTGCTTTGCTCTCTGTTAGCTTTTGGGAGGACATCCCCTTCCTGAAAGTGTTCAAGGGCAGGTTAGATGGGGCTTGGGGTAACCTGGTCTAAGTGGAAGATGTTTCTGCCCATGGCAGGGGGTTGGAAATAGATGATCTTTAAGGTCCTTTCCAACCCAAACCATTCTATGATTCTGTGATTCTATGACAAGGGTCAAAAGGGCAGGAAAAGGAATGGCTGTGTCACTTGAGTCCTACCAGCCCCTGCTTGCAGAGATCCCCCATGTGTCATCTTCTCCACTCCATCAGTGTGCTTTGCACCACCCAGACCATCTTTGCAAGGGAAAAAAAATCCCATCATCTTATTCTTTAATGAAAAGGGAGATATTTTTTTTTCCAGGAATAGTTCACATCACACGGCTTTCAATAGGTTGTAGAGGAGTATCACATTATTATGTTTTTTCACAAATAGTTAATCAGCCAATAAATATAAGCACCTATAAACATTCCTGCTGCTACAGTTTTAACTATCAGAGTTGGCACCTCAATCTACAACAGCCCTTTACTCTGCATCAACCCAATGCATTAGTCATAAGCATGGTCAGTTCTTCTCTTTCAACATTTTTCTCCAGACCAGAAGCACTTTTAAGCAAAATGTTTTGCAAGGCTGCACGCCTGGCTCAAATCTGAAGATAAATTTGCCTAACTGCCTTGTAGAAACAACCTCTCCCCCCTGCAAACACAGGGAGGAGGCTGCACTGCTGTGCCTTTTGCAACACACCCCATGCAGTCCCTGTGAGATGTCACAGAAAATCTTCCTGCTTCTGCACAGGTTGTACCACAAGTGGTCACAAGAAATAGAAAAAAAAGTTCTTTCTCCCACTGCAACTCAGAGCTCAACTTCTCACTGTATTCACAGCAAAACTCAGATGCAAATAGGCAAAGGCTGGGGTGTTTTTTAATCTCTGAATAAAAATAAAGTCAGTCAATAAAGCAGCAAAAGCAAGAGAATATGTTTATCAACTGATTTGCACTGCACTTTGTACCACTGAGAGCCAACGTGCATACAATGGGTAAACATACACGGAGAACAAGCAAGTTTTTCTTTCCAAACAATCTAGACAAGGGAAGGATTATCCCTTCCTTGGCACTGGCTTTGCCAAGTTTACTGCTCCCTAAAACTGCATTACTTTCCCTTCGCAGTGTGTTTACTTTAGATTACACGTAAGAATTAGGTATGCTGAGGTAAAAATAGCTACACATTATATCAGCCTGAAAAAAAAAACAAACCCAAAACACAACAAAAAGGCTTCTTTTCACAGTGTTTTTTTTAATGCAGTCATTTTTCAAACTCCGTCATACTGGGACCAGTTTCCAGCCAGTCTATACTGCAGCAGCTCTGTCCCTCCAGGCAGGGAGCAAGATGTGCTTGCTGGTGGTTGTTGACTGCAGAGAAAAAAAAAATATGTACCCATGGCACAGGAACTGAAAGCAATTAAAGCAGTTTGGCAGCTCCCTGGCTACCACGACCTCTTGCAACCCCTAACCAAGGTCCTTCTCATTTCCCATGTGGGAGGTACCCTGCCACCCCTGGCTGACACTGGTGCTTCTAGCCCACAACCACCTATTTAATGTGTTTCACAACCTCCCCAGGCAGTCCAAACCCATTGGTTAACAAAAACTGCCTTAGACTGCTCTCTGCAGCTTAGATCCTGGCATGGGGAGTTGTTTTGTTTTGTTTGTTTTTTTTTTTAAATTTACTTTCACAAAAGAAGTACCCTAGCATGACTGGCTGTCAGGTAACCCAAGGTACAGAAAAACTGGTTGAGGCTCCTCCTCAGAACTGGGAAGGCAGAAGCAAACTCTGTCTGACGAGCATTAAGAAATGCAGGGATTAACTTGATTTTTTGGCAGAACTGAATTTACAGCTTGTCTACACGAGGGGATTATTTCAAACAAACGAAGGATGTGAACTGAATGTATCGTGGATGTGCCAGAATGGCTCTGCCTGTGCACTTATTTTTCTTTTTCAAAATGCCTCCTTCTTTCTAGGAGGGACTGGGACAGAATGGCCATGGGAGGCAAGTCTCTGGTGGCAGCACAAGGCATGTGAAGCACAGGCAAAGACTTACCCTGAACCCTGCTGCTGGCAGCAGCAAAGCACGACAGGGCTGAAGGGTGAAGGTTGAACAGGAAAGCCAAAAACCATGTTGGTGAGGAGCTGTGTTTGCCCAGGGTGACTGTCCTGGCTCCAGGAGAAGCTGGGATGTTTTGGCAGCTTGATATTAGAACATGGAGATGAACTGGTTAGCCCCTGAGGTGTATTTGCATGGATGGTGGTACCTTTACAGTGGGCAGCTGCAAGTACTTTTCTCACATCTTGGTGTCAATATAAGTTTGAACTTCCCTGGAGTGGAGAGGCACAACTGAAATGTTGCACAGAGACACAACTTTTGGGTTCTTCATGCAGAGTATCCCAGGTTGTCCTCATACACCTGCTGTGGGGTAAGCTCCAGCTGCCCCTCTCTGCTGTGTCCATCAGATACAGCTGTGCAGTGCTTTTCCAGCACCAAGTCATGGGGATTTTGGACCAAAGGTGAAGATCCTCATGAAAGCAAGTTATCCTCAGGTCCCCTCAAAGGTTCATGAGGTCATGGAGTGATTCTTATCACCCAAAATAGATGACCAAAATAAATCAGAGGAACCCTTCGAGCAAGAATGGATTGCTCTTTGCCATCCTGCTGCTCACTCTGAAAGAGCACGAATCCTCTGCACCATCAGAGGCTAAGGTCAGAGAAAATTAATCTCAGCTAGAGGGATGTGAGGGGTCAGCAGACACCTGAAAAAAAGCTATTAAGGCAGATCTTTAGGCCCTCTAACTGTGATAGAGATGTCGGTGTCATGTGTTTCAAGTCCAGCTCCAGCTATCAGCCTCTGAAAATCAGATACATTTGGACTGAGGATTGGATGAAAAATGGATTTAGGTCAAGACCTGAATTCCTTAATGTGAGTAGTGTATTTCACCCCAGACTTCATTTCCCGTTTCTCTAAAGGTGCATCTTTCCTGCAGCTGGAGAGTGAGAAACACACAAAATAAAGGCAACATTTTCCACAAAGACTAATGCTGATGAGATCTGGCAGGAAAATAGAAGGCAGGTTTTATTTTGTCAAATGTACACAAACACAGGCATTTTATAAACAAGGAATTGATTCAATTGTTTCCAGAGGTATGAGAGCAAGTGAGAGACCTGAGCTTTAGCTATTAAACACAACCTCAGGAGAGGGAGGGAATTAGACTCTAGTTGAGCCAGATATTTCCCTCTCAAAAAATAAATGAATCAAAGTCATACCCAGTCAGCCAAATTAACCAAACAGGTGCCAGCATCCCTGGTTTCTGGATTTTCTGTGATTTTGGAAGAGAGATGCAGTATTGTCTCTAAATGGATCATATTGAAGGGGGTCAGGCTTATGTAGTGTCCCAGACTGGGGATTTTTAAGTAAGGCAAAACTGGTCAGTCCTACAGTAGATCCACACCCCAGATGTATGGGTTTGACTTGTGTTCTGCTGTCAATTCCTACTTGGATCCAACTTGTGCCTGCACATAGGATCCAACTTGTGCCTGCACAGAACCCTATATGGGTCACTCCCAAAGCTGCTGCAGAACCAAGCTCCCTGCTCGTGCTGGGAGCAGCTCTGCATTGCTTCCCACTTTGCAGGAGGTGGATGTCACCTCTTGGTCCCCCACTTTGCAGTCATGTCCTCCAATCTCGTTTACACAAAGCAGGACAAAATGCACTTCATAAAATCACAGAATGGTTTGGCTTGGAAGAGACCTTTAAAAGCAGGGAGCATGGACATCTTCAACTAAATCAGGTTTCTCAGAGCCCTTTCCAACTTGACCTTGAATATTTCCAGGGTTATGGCACCTACCACTTCTCTGGAAAACTTGTTCCAGTGTTTCACCACTGTCACAATAAAAAATTTATGTCTTATATCAAGCCTGAATCTGTCTTCTTTTAGTTCAAAAGCATTATCACCCCTTGTCCTTTTGCCACACACCCTACTAAAAAGTTTGTTGTCACCAAACTGAAGTCACTTAATCAGTTCTGGAAAGGGTGTTGCCCCCCATAGTGTTTTCCCCATGACCTAGCAGAGGACTAAAGGCACAGACAGACTTCTGCTACAAGACCTCGACTCCCAGCTTCCCTCAGGATCTCCAGCTGGTGCCCTGCAGAGCAGCCAACAGCTGATTTTTACAACCGGGCTTGGGGAAATGCATAAGTGGCTTGAAACATCTCCTTCTTTCCAAAGCTGTCACGTGTGGAGTAGTTACAGAGGTGAGCCAAGGGCTTGGCAGGTTGACCAGCCCTGTGTGTCCCCTTGGTAGGACCAGATGATGCTGAACAGCTGATTTAAGGACACATCTTCAGCATCCCCAGAGCCCTGCTGGACACAGTGATGGGACAGAGGTTGTCTTCAGCTGGAAGCCAAGCTCAGTGTTGGGGTCCCCCTTCCTTACAGAGACTCCCAGGTGTCTCCTACAGCAAGGACATTCAGTGAGGACATTTTCCACCTATAAAAGCCACTTCCAACCCCCGCTCAGGCCTGAGGAAAGCTCTGGGCTGCAGCTCTCCCCCTCCCCACACCATGGTGGCATCCCCCTTCCCCACTCCCTGACTCACAACCCAAATTCAGCCCCGCTGGGCCAGGGGCCAAGGAGGAGTCACCTTGAATTCCCAGCCCCGTGCAGGCCTCTCAGAGGAAACATTTCAGATTTCTGCTTCAGGACGATGTGAAAACCCCTCTGGAAGCCAACTCTGTGGTGAAAGGCCCTGGGGGGGCAGCCTGGCCGCTTGCCCTTCCCCTGCTGCCTTGCATCCATGGCAGCTTCTGCTGCCTCCCTCACATGCCCTGCAACGAGCTGACGTGTTCCCAGGCAGAGAAACACAGGCCTGAGGTTAAGCAGCCATCCCCCAGCCCCCCTCCCCGAGCCCTGATCCTATTAGCAGCAAGAAGATGGCAGCCAGCCACGGGGACACGGCCAGGGACACGCGTGGGCCAGGGGGATCAGTCATGGCCACCCCTCATTCCACGTGAGGCCGGGAGGGATGGCTCAGCCCGAGTCCCCTTCATCCCTTCCGAGGGAATGTGCTAATGTCTATCATTAAAAACAAGCCCAGCTTGCTGTCCTCTCCTGGTGGTGCCAGGACACCTGGCAGTGGGGTTTGCTCTGGGGCTGGCACAGCTCAGGAGCCTGGCCCTTCATTGCCAGTGCTGTTCCTTCAGTCATTCCCTGTGGGAGATTCCCCCCCATTTCCTTGTAAGTCAGGAGGATGCAGCACCCCTGCCCTCAGCCAGAAGGGCCCCTCTGGACTTTACACAAAGCTGGGATGTGCAAATTGGTAACGATGGCTGGGATGGATTTTTACAGAATCCTTAATTTTTTTTGCAAATTTTTTTTTTTTTGTAAATACTTCATTTTTTTGGTGAATATTTCATTTTTTGCACAGCTGGCATTTCTGCACATAGACAGCAAAAAAAGCACTTTTTGAGCTTCCAGCAAAAGAAAGCACTTTTCTTTCGTAGCAGCCTGAGGCCCTGGAGGAAAAGTTTTCCTGGAGGAAAAGTTTTCCTGGGAGGAAAATTCCTAGTCCTGAGCAAATTGCACACAGCGTCTCATCCTAGGATTTCTGTTCTTGGAACCTTTCTGTGTACCCTGGGCTCAGTGTTTGCTTGCTATAGGTTGGATCCCAGTGAGACCATCTGGATCCAGATGGGTGCCTGGGTCAGCGTGTGGAAGGTCCAGATCTGTTCAAATTAAAATATAAATAGAGATGGAGAGAGAGAGAGACCAAGAAAAAAAAACAGTTTTATACAAGGGTGACTGAAAGCTGGATTCCCACCAAAAACAGAATGGAAAATAGGCTCAAACTTTCCTGGGCAGCCAAAGAGACCTATCACAGATTTGAAAGCTCACGTGAGATGCACACATGTGGAGTGACAAATGCAGAAGCTTATAAGCCATGTCACATGAATAAGAAGCTCTCACAGCATCTCAGCACAGTTCCTGACGAGATGTGAACAGTCTCACAGGTTGGAGGAGACAGCATATGTCCTTGCCACTTGCAATATCAGGTCTGCAACGAGCCAAGAGTGTTGCCTCTAGCCTGGTGGTTCTTTATCATGACAAATGGTGCCATAGAGTCCTTCAGCTGGGTGCCATCTGCCCACCCCACTTGCAAAGCTGCTCTGGAGATTTTCAGCAGATATGTTGAGAAACCATAACTCAGGCTTTGACCCCTGGAGGAGTATCCATGGACAGGGGGGTAGGATTTACTTGTCTTAATCTCAGCACTGCTCTCGAAGGAGGAAAGGGTAGAGTCATGCATGGGGCTTTTCTCTCTCCCTCTTCTCTCTGCACTGCACATCCCACTGCTGACCCAGGGAAGATGGTTGATCTTGTCCCAGGCACAAAGAAATCACAATATTAGCTCAGTCTCTAGTCAAACACCTCACCCACAGCTGTGACCACAAGCAGGTGCTTCACAGGAAAGTGAGAGGCTCCAACTCATCTTTTCCCTTCACCCTCTTCCTCACACCTGCTCACTGGATTTACCACCATCTCTCAAAACAATAGGTGATTGCTCTGCTTTTGGTTGATGTGGCTGAACATGGCCATAGCCCCTAACTGGGCCTGCTGGGTCAGCTACAGCACAAATGGTGGTGTTGCTCCGTTAGGAAATAACGTGCCCACAGCAATCCAGCTCCTGTCTTCCAGAGACGGAGTCATGAAGCATCACCACCCATCCATTTCTCCCCAGTCTCAGGTTCCTATAGATGTTCAGCTGCAGAAAAGTACAATTTTCCAAGATGAAGCTAACCAAGGGCACTTACCACAATCATCCCTGACAGACAGAGGTTTCTTCACAGCCACCTGGTCTGCCTGGGAAGCTTGGAAACCTCCTTCCATCACATGACATCTGACAGCAACTCATAAATCATCCCGCAGTCGCTGGCAACCCCTTTGAGGATCCTGGTCTGCAGTTGTGTTTGAGATATGAAGCATGTGGGCAGGTGAGGAGAGCCCTGGGGGCAGGCAGCCAGCTACGGATGCAGCTGCCAGCTCCAGGAACATCCACGGATCCCACACTCACACGTGGGGCTTAAGGCAGCCTGGCAGTCCCAAGGGCTGGAGTCAGCTGTGACCTGTGCAAATCTGTGCTCAGCCAACCTCTTCCCACGTCTCCTGCAGCTGCAGCCACTCCAGAGAGCACTAAACAGCCTCCCCTTCCTCCCAGCCTGCCTCCACCTGATCATGTCAGATATTTTTTCTGGCCTGCTTCTTCCCCAACAAATCTACCTCTGCATGGTTTTTGTTCCATCTGCAACATTTGGAAGTGGTTACCTCTGATACTGGGATGAGTGCTGCAAGGTAGAATCCAGTACCCCACCACCCCTCCTTTCTCAGGTCTGTGTTCAGGAACATGGTTTGGTCCAAATCTCTGGATTTTTATACTGGGGAAAGAGCCATAGACAAAACTGTCCTGGACCAGGTTTTATTCCTTTTCTTGAACAAGCCGAAAAATTTATTTGCAGCACCAAAATAAAATAAAATACAGTGATAAAAAATCAAACTTTAAATCTCAGTGGTAACAGAGCCCAGCACGTGTTTCCATCATTACCTGCATTACATACAGGCTCAGGGCTGTGCTTTTCCTTTGAAGACCATGGGAATGTTTCCATTTCTTTCACTATAAAAAATAAAACATTGAATTCTCAGTGAGAGTCTGGTTGGCTGCTGACTGAATCACTTTGCAAAGTGAAATCACCCCAGGCTTTCTGGGCAAGGACTGCTGCCTTCAGTGAGGCTCACACTGGTAGTGTGGCTTTGTAAAGTCCAATATGTTGGGGAGGGAGGGTTTGAACTCAAGCTGGCAGTCTGCATTCCACCCACCTACTTGTGGTGATGTGAGATGCCACTCGTGTGACATCAAAGGGGCTGTTGGGTGACTTCCTTCTCTGTGTCCATGTTTCAGGGAGAAGGGGCTTTGGAGCATTGCTTACTCACTGCATTTGGGGAAACAGGAGAAATGGCAACCCAAAGAGCCCATGGATGACACCAAAACAATGTTTGCATCTACTGACTTTCCAACAGACTGTCCCACCACTTTGCTCATCCAGGTAGACAGCTCAGCTGAAGGTGACTTTGAGACCCTAATGCTGAGAGAATGCAACCAGAATTCAGAAAATTGGTGAGAAACTCAGACTCTCTGCAACCTTGAGCCACAAGATCCTCAGTCCTTACTCAGTGCATGGAGAAAAGCAGTTGTTGAGTAGTGAATTGGAAGGTTTCAGAGGTACATACCTCTCTCCCCAGCTGAACCAGGGGTGCTTGCACCAGCCCACACTCTGAATTTCTCTTTTTTGGCCGTTGAAAACATTTCAAATACAGCCTTTAATCTGATCATCTGTCATCTATTATCTGACCAACTATTTCAACACATAAAAGTCCTGCTAAAATCTGAACACAAATGGCTTCCCCCCCACCCATCCGCAGATAATGATTAATGTGTTGGGGGAGCAAATGGCAGAAGTTGATCTTTAATGAGCAAAGAGTCTGTTGCAAAACACACCTTCAGCCCTACAGGCTGCCAGCAGTTTTTGTTAGAGAATTACACCAGAACTTCACAGTCCTTACTCTCTGCAAGCACCAAGTCCTTGTGCCAGGGACCAAGAGGTCTGGTTGAAACTGTCTTCTGTGCTCAGAAGCAGTCAATCCTTCATAATGACATTCTGAGCCCAGATGGTGTCACTTAGCCATATATGTTGGTACACAGCAGCAACAGAGCTGTAAATAACATATTCCATTCCTTCTTCCCTCCTCCTAGAATTTAAGCTGAAACTGAAAATCTTTCAACTTTTTGTAGTCCTTCTCCAAAAGGGGGAGGGAAACCCACATATTTAAACAGCCCATTTGCAGAGGAGAGCCAAAATAAGATGAAACAGAGTCCCTGCCAAAGCAGTGCAACAAAGAGTTTGCATATGCTGAGCAAAAATCTCCCTGTTCCTTACTCAGCCTCCTTTTGTTATGGGATCAATAGGAGATTTAACCCAATACTGACCAGGAGTGACTTGACTGATGCTGGTGTCTCACACCAGTCCCTCAGACCAGTGAATGCATTTGCACCCAAAGGGCTCAGCTGTGATGTACAACCTTTCTATAAACACCCTTATCTTATGCAAGCTCTGAGGATTACCCTTGGAAACCCCACTCTGCATTGTATCCCATTTTCTGCTTTCCTATAGGTTTAAAATTACTCTCCCCTTCAAAAATGTTGATGTGGATGAAGTGCTATTGAAGCCTGGATAACTCTCTTCTCCCTGCAAAGACTTCATAACCTTCTCACCAGTTGTCTTAGGGTGATGTTCTTCATATGGGGTTAACCATTCCAGGAGACCTGGTGTTTATATTACCTGGCTGAAAACAGACTAGGAGTGAAAAGGTAGGAGGAAATTCAGTTTGTGCAGAGAAAAACTGAAAGGAATGGAAAAATTCAGTGAAAAAGGAGAAATAGAGAAAGAAGTAGGACAGTCCTAGAAGGCAACAACATTCAGCTGCTGATTTGACAGAAGTGACAAAAGTCAGAGACAATGCAGAAGGGGTTTTGTAGTGATACAAAGTTAAAAATTTTAAGAACCTTAAAAAACTGATGGTTTGCAGAAAAAGGGAATGAGGAGATGAAAAATACTGCATGAGTGGCAAAAAGAAGGGAAGAGCAGGTGTTTCTGGGAAGGGAGTTTTATGGGATGAACAAGCTAAAACTCAGAAAGGCAAAACCCATTACAGGAGAAACAAAACAAAACCAAGGTTTTTCTCTTGACCATTCTTCCTAGTTAGGGGATAACAAGTAATTGTGGCATTTCTACACGGGCAGCTGGGATTGCTGGGATGTCACATCACTTCCATCTCTGGATTTCCTGGTGTAGAAGACAAATGAGGATGAGCTTCCTTGATAGTTCTCCGTGCTCTAACAACTTGCCAGCAGTGCTTGCATTGCCAGAAGACCTTTCTCCAGTTTGTTTTTTCTGGTTCCTGCTGAGTGATCAGTCAAGCTACTGGTCCAAATCCTCATTTCCCAGACCAGCCTGGACATATCCATGAGGATGGGTGCAATTCCATCATGGGGACCTGGCAAAGCTACACAACAAAAGGGATCCTGGTCCTTGCCATCTGCTAAAGTAAAACACTAGGATGCTACAAATGTCACCTCATTTAGGGATCAAATGTTGAAAACAGACCAGGACATTCTTTTTTACAGTCTGGAAGGACCCATGGGAAGAGTATTCCTTTTTTATTATTTTTTTTTAACTGGCAGGACTTATCCAGGTAGATCAAACACCACATCACTATAACCTGAAGACCTCACACAAGTGGGGACCTTGAGACATACTGGGCTGACTGGCTGTCAGTGGCCCATGAGGCAAAAGGGGAAAAAGGGGCAAATACATAAAATCTGGGAGAAAATTGAAGACACCTTTGATCTGTACCCTTCGGGTCTGACAGATCTGGAGCATTAGTAGCTGCTTACCAACACTTCTATTCATTTGTATGTGGTGCTGGTAACAACAAAAAGTAGAGGGAGAACTCTCAATTAAGTGATCAATGGAAACCACAATGGGGCCATCTTTATAGGCTGTAAGATCCACGGAAGACTTAAGGAATTAATTTGCAACAAAAATAACCTTTAAACATCTTTTTTTAGTCATTCTAGAAAAGCATAAAAAGCAGGACCTCCACTTTTCATGAAGTTTTTTATGCCAGTCCAAGGGAACCCATTTTGTACATTGTAGCCCTTACGTTCATTTTTTTCATTATTAGCTTTTCCCCTTGCAAATTTAAATCTACTCCCACTACAGTTAGGGAACAATAGTGAAACCCTCCTGTAGTTAATTTTACACCTTTAAGTTCCCATGGAAAGTAGCAAAAGATCTTGTATCCTAAAGGATAGTAAAATGCCTACCTTATTTTAGGGGATAAAAGTTCAAATCCTGCTATGGCTATATTTATTAGAAGAAGTCTTTGATACACTTTTTGCTGTTTTAAATCAAAATGACTAAAGAATAATCCCTGCTCATTATTCTAAAATGACAGTGAAATAGCCAGCAGCTTGTCCAGAGTATTTTGTATTCCCTGAAGGTAAGCTAGGAACACAATAACTTGATCCTATGCAAGTACACACACTTTCAGACAAAATGGAAGAAAGTTATCATTGCAACATCACATTAAGCAAGAGAAAGAAAAAATATTGTTGGACTGACCATGCTCAAGCACCACACTGAGCAGAGGGATGTTTGTGAAATCCAGTGGAAAATCTTCAGCCAGCTCAGGGCCTTAATTTTTTTATTCTTCACTTCACTGGAAGATGATGGCAAATCTTCTGCTGACTGCACTGGAAGGACACAAGTCTCCAAGTCTATCTCACTTTCCTCCCAAAAGGTGGTACAAAACTAATGGCTACCAACAGCAAACACAACACCCAGTATATCCATGCCCAGTCTAGACAAATTCCCTTCTTCCACAACTTCCAGCCTCTGATCTCTAAAGGACAAGCACACCCAGCAAAGATCAGGAGGAAGATGCAACCTCAATGACACATCTCATGCTTGATGGCACTGACCTCTGTTACACAAGTACTTCTCATATCAAGTACACCTTCTGAAAAGATGCTGTTAGCACACTGGTGATTAACTACTTCTGTTTTTTGTTGTCTTCTTCTCAGTGCAGACAAGTTAAACAAATTTTCCACTCTATTGCATTGATGGAATAGCTTCTGTGGTCCACAGAAACCCATATTTCTTATTTCACCTCTGTTTCAGGTCCATCAACCTGCTTACAATTCCCTTGAGTACACCATGGCTTCTTTCCTTAACCTGATCAAGCAGCCCAAAGCATTTACACCTCTACAATCTTCCATCTTTTTTTGAATAACATGGTCCTTCAGGGGATTCAAGGCAAGAAAATTACCAAGAGTTTCTTCTGCTATAGTTTGTGAAAAAAAATTATTCATTTAAACCCAAGGACAACCCTAGGTTCTTTGCTTCTTTCCATATTCATCACTAAGACTCCTGTTCAGTTTTATGTAGTAAGAATGCAAAGTACACAGGAAATCAGTGGAATAGTTGGAATACCATCAAAAGCAGTGTCTTTTTATTGAATTGAGAAGTTCACGGGCTATTTGTGCTAATTAGCTTTTACTAAATGAGTTCAAATGACAGTGACAACGTGCAGATGAAAGAGCACCAAAGTATTCAGAACTCAAATAATTTTTCTAGAGGCATCAGTTGACCAGGGCATGAGCAATGGCATCAGTATTAAGCCCTTCATTTGTTCCTCAGTGCCTCTCAACTCAGGGGCATGGAAAATGAGGTTCATGTAACCCTATGCAGGGGAATCTAGTCAAGTTTCTTTAGGTGTGTGGAGCTAGATGGCCCTGGGGTGGAATATTCTAGCAGTTTAATAGGTCACAACTCAGTTCCTACAAATGAAAATAATTTCATTTTCACTTGACATGCATCTTCAGGTTGCATCTGGGTTCTGTGCATGTCTGGAGTGTGCTGAGTACATATGCATCTCCCAAGTATCAGAAACTTCTTCATAAGAAATTATTCAGTGGCTTTTTCTTCTTTTCTGTTTCCTTCTCAGTTACTGTTTACACTCTACAGCCAGTTTCTGGAACAAGCCTTCTACCAATTTGTTTTGATGAGTAATTCCTAAGGCAAAGCTCCTCAGCACCCCTTCACTCTTTGGTCAATTACCAGGACTACTCAGTATGAATGTTGCCTTTATTAAGATTTTATCCTTTGTTAGTACTTGGATGGTCATGTGAAAATCTACATGGACAACATGCTCTGCAAAGTTAGATTTCAGTCTGGGAAAAAAAAAAAAAAAAAAAAAAAAAAAAAAAAAAAAAAAGAAAAGTGATATGTATATGCATGAGTCTTCATACAAACCTAGAAACACACACTTAAACCTGATCCCTTGGATCTTTGCATATAGGCATGGACATATCAGTTGTGAGTTTACTATTGCTGGTAGACCCATTGGTGGGATCAGTTCATAGAATCATAGAATCATAGAATCATAGAATTGGCTGGGTTGGAAGGGACCTCAGAGATCATCAAGTCCAACCCTTGATCCACTCCCACTGCAGTTCCCAGCCCATGGCACTGAGTGCCACATCCAGGCTCTTTTGAAATATCTCCAGGGATGGAGAATCCACCACTTCCCTGGGCAGCCCATTCCAATGTCTGATCACCCTCTCAGTAAAGAAATTCTTTCTAATGTCCAACCTAAACCTCCCCTGGCACAACTTGAGACCTCTTGTGCCCTCTTGTCTTGCTGAGAGTTGCCTGGGAAAAGAGACCAGCCCCCCCCCCTGGCTCCAACCTATGTGTGAGATCCTTCATCAAACCAACCAACAATGCTGGAAGAAGCAAACAAGTTGCTTCATCAAATCCTCTCTCAGCCTATGGAAAGATTTCCTTGCTTCATGGATTTTTCTAATGATTTTTGTTTAATAAAAGAGGTTTGGTCTAATAAAAACCATTTTGTCCTACAAAACTTGCCTCATTTTTTTCCCCTGATCACCAGTGGTCCAAAACCACCAGCTGAGATGGGCCAGCCCTCCAAAAATCAGGTGTGAATTAGACTGCTGGAAACTACTTCCCAAATCCAGACCTGTTGGAATATGAGGTTTTGCCCACTACAGAGGTTACTCCTCATCCTGGGTTCCAGATTACCTTCAGTTCTGATGATTTTTGGTCAGAGGTCTCCTGCTAATTTGTGTATGTATACAGCTTAGTGGGAAACCCTTCCTCAAAGTGATCCAAAATACACATTTATAATAACTTGGGAGCTACAAAGGCAGCTGATGGTGTCTTTTATTTGATGGTAGGTATAGTATGTAGCTTTCCTTCCTGACCTTGCACACATTACATCAATGTGCAGCTACTACATCAACTCATTAGCCCATTGTTGAAATCTCTGAGATAATTTAAGAGTGAATATAAAGGGAGGGGGGGGGAAGAGAAAAAAAAAAAGGAAGGGAAAAAAAAAAGAAGAGAAAGGAAGAGAAAAAAAAAGAGGAGAAAGGAAGAGGAAAAAAAAAAAAAAAAAAAAAGAGAAGAAAAAAAAAAGAGGAGAAAAAAAAAGAGGAGGGAAAAAAAAAACTTTGCATGTGAAAGGGAAAATAGGGGGAGGAGAGTAAAATCACCAGGGTGAAGTACAACATGTTCAGCAGACTCTGGTCCCTTGGCTGCCTGCCCGATGACTTTCCTGAGCAGAGCTCTCCTAGCAACCAGTCCCCAGCCCTTTGAATTTTTATGTATCGCTATGTCGGCGGTGATGTCACGGTTTCCATAGCTACTATCAGCTGGAGGAACGATGACACGCTGCTCGGTGACTGAGGAAAAAATAAAAAATCAAAAAAAAAAACCACTGGCCCAGCTGAAATATTTCGGGCAACTCTGGGAGACGCGTCAGACCGAGCCCGCGCGTCGGCACGGTGCGGCACACGTGGACGTGGGTTTTGCTGATGAAGCTTTACCAGCACCCAGCCACTTCTGGCAGGCCACTGGAGGCAGATGCAATGTCTGCACTCCACTGGCTACTGCAGTATTCATCCCCCACTAAGTGCTTCGTTGTAGGAATTAAATATTGTTATTAATTAAAGCCCCCATCCGCACAGGCTGCCCAGCCTTGTGAGAGGAGACCTGGCAATCCATTTGTCATGTGGTGACAACTTCTGGCATGGGGAATGAAGTGTTTCACTAAGAGGAGGCTTTGATCCTATTCATAACAGAGTATTTAAATAATTGCTAAGCAGGCAGAGACTTCAGGCATTGTCTCAGGGAGAGTTTCATTATTGCAAAAGGTTAAACTGAACCTTTGGTCCACAAGCCGAAGAAATAGGAGAGCTCAAGAAATTTGGTCAAGGGATTAAGTTTGAAGGCATGGCTCTGTTAATGTAAAATAGACCAGAGGGTAGGAGATGGTCCGGACACAATGTTCCCTAAGAAAGAGCATGGAACATGGCACAGAGCAAACAAACACAGCACTTGTAATCTCACAGCCAATAGTTTGGATTGCAGCAACTTCCAGGCTCAGGTCAGAGAGCTCCTGACAGCACTTTGGATTCTGCTAGGGCACAGAAGGCTGAATGTTCCTCACAGAGATAATATTGTTCTCCAGCACATTACCAGTCTGTGCTCACCACACTGGGGGCTTTGCACACATGAAGCACTGAGAAGGTAAATCTCAGAGATGTTTACAGCACAGTTTTGAAGGGCAGTGGGCTGCCTTCTCACTCAGCCAAACCACATCTTTCCCACTAGGGTTATTTTTAGTGCAACTGATCACAAAATCCTCAAGAAATAATCCTGGGTAAAAAAAAAAATCAAAAATCAAAAAAAATAATAAGAATAAATAATCTTGAAAAATACGATTTTGGCTGGTGCTGTAAAACATGTGGTTCTTGCACAGGACTTTGAAGGGATGAAGTGAGTCAGGGACCTTCTCTGTGGTTTGTGTTTGTACCTCTTTGGGATACAACTGCAAGGCAACTGAGCTGTTCAGCACTTGCTGTTCAGCAGGAAAGTCTCTTCTTTCCACAGGTATTGTGTCCTCCCTGGTACAGCTTTGCCCCAGCTGTGAACTCTCCAGGCTGTGACCACCTCTGCAGGTCTATCTCATAGTATTTCATCCTGCTAAGACCAGCAGCATCATTAAATCTGGCCACAGATTAAATTTAAGCACCTAGACCTCAGTGTTAACATGTGATCTGGCACCTAAATACTTCTTATAGTGGATGAAGAGCCAGTTAACCAGGTTAACTCTGGTTAAGCCAGGTTAACTCTGAGAAACCCAAGTGCTGTTCAGGTCCCCCAGGCTGGACACCTGCCTCAGGTCAGTTAAACCATCTCTGAACTCCTCTGAGATTCAGCTTGCAGGTGCACACACCCCATGTCATTTCATCCCATTCAGGTGGGATGTCACCAGGTATTTATTTCAAGTGCCACTTGACACCTCTGCTCTAGTTCTTCACGTGTGTAGACATCTTCATGCAGAGCTTACAACCTCTGGGCTGATTGCTGCTCACGTCTTCTGTGATAGCTGGGGCCAGACTTGGGCAGGCAGTGTCCTTTCAAGTGCTCTGCATAAACTCCTTGGTTTCCAGGTCCTTCTCCAAAACACCACAGGTCTCTTGTAAATCTTCTTCTTCTTGTAAGTCTTCTTCTCCCATCCCTTGTGGTTTTCCCTGGGATGTTCTCTTACTCTAGAAGTCACTTATATTAAGCCACTTCTTTTCCACCATCTACTGAACAGTTTCCAAGATTACATTCTGGCCTGCAGGTTTTTCAGCTCAAGGAGCCCACAATATGCTGGAATATGTGCTGGATACCTCATACTCATTTCAGTTCTGGTCTATGTCCAGCCAGTCTCCCTTCATCTTCTCCAGAGCTGATCCACACATAAACTCCACTGAAACAGAAACCCATGCAAATGTTTTTTTGCATGCATTTATTATGCAATGACACATCACAGTATAGATACACCTAAGCCAGAGCATTCATTCACAGCTCAGCTTCTCTGCACCAAAGGGTACATCTGAACATGAAAGACGAGGTCTGCCCACCTAAATTTGAGTTTCTGTTGTCTGATCTGTTGAGCTCACAGTCACCCAATGTCCCTGCTTGAACCAACAGCCATGCCCAGAAGGCAATGCAAATCTTTGCTGGACTCAATCTCCTTCTGAAAGCTCTTCTGGAAATCCTGTAGTTGTTCTTCTTGCATGGTTAACCACTGATATTGTCAAGCACAGTCACATTTAGCCTGGTTCACCAAGTGCCCTTCCTTCTCCAGACAGCTTCCTGGGTCAGCTACACAGCTCTGGGGGGAGTCTGGGTTCAGAACAGCCCAGAGGTGGGTCTCCCTGCAATGCCCAGGGAGATGCCCAGCTGGGCTACTCCTTGCCACAGGAAGGGTTAGATGCTAAAAATGTGCATGAGCATGCAGGTAGGTTCAGAAGACACCAGGCAAATCCATGGAACAGAAATCCCAGGGAGCTTAGTAAATATAAAGAAGCCAAATCCCTCTCAGAGAAGTGGCTTTAGCAAGCACTCAGAGAAATACGTTTTAAACCTAGAACACTAGACTCATAAAATAGTCTGGGTTGGAAGGCACCTTAAAGGTTATCTCATTCCAACCCCCTGCCATGGGCAGGGACACCTCCCACTGGATCAGGTTGTTCCAAGCCCCATCCAGCCTGACCTGGAATACTTTCAGGGATGGGGCAGCCACTTCTTTGAGCAACCTCTTCCACTGTCTTCCCACCCTCACAGGAAATAATTTCTTCCTAACATCTAGTCTAAATCTACCCTGTCCCAGTTAGAAACAGTTCTCCCTCAACAAATCACTACATGCCCTTTCAAAAAAAATCCCTCTCCAGCTTTCTTTTGGGCCCTCTTCTATGCAGCTGACCCAGCGGGATATTCCCAGGTGTCCTATAGCCTTGTCTCCTGCTCTCCAGCCAGCTTCCATCTGTCATCCTGGAGACAGAGACCTCCTGAGGACAACTCAGAAGAGAAGGAAGAGGAAGGTTTCACCTACCAGAGCCAAAGGTGCTGAAACAACCACAGCTGACCAGATGATTTGGTTGAGTCATTTCAGCCTCATCCCATTGTCTCTCTCTGAGCAGTGAGCTGGGAAATCAAGACATGAGTTCTCCCAGTGCTGACCTTCTTGCTTTATTTGAGATCACAGGCCAAGCCTTGATCTTCATATCATCAGACAAATGCACACTTGGCAGGGGCATGGGGATTTCATTACCTGAAGAAATCCCAAATCCATCTATTGTTCCCTGGAATGCTGGGACAAGGCCTACACTCCCCCTGAGCCTTTCACACAGGGTTGTTTTTTTTTTTTCTAAAAGATAATTAGATTTGCTTGCAACCTTTTGTCTGCTCACAAGTAGCATTGGAGATGCTATTTTCAGCTCAGGGTGGGGTTTTTTGTGGAGTATTGTTTGGGTTTTTTCCTTTTTGTTTTTCTTTTTTTCTTTTTTTTTTATTCCAAGTGTTTTACAACAGGGCTGTAAAGTTTTTAATGTGCCACCACTTAATTTTAGTTGTTAAACACAGATGTCTGTTGCAAGATAATGTTGCACATTACAATCTTTCCAGCACCAGACCACTTTCTCAGAGAGGCAAATCCTTGGCAGAATTAATGCCTGAAACAACACCCTCTGAAAAACGTGTGGGAGCCTTTCTCTTAAGGGCTGATGCTTGCCTAGAAGAGGGGGCTTGGTAAAAGTGAGCACCGTACACATCTGTAGATAACACCAGTGATTTGCTCCAGGAATCCCTGTAATTGCACACTTCAGGCTGATATCTGCTTGCAGGAATGACTTGCTGCATATTCACTTTGGTCATTTGCAGAGATCCTTATGAGGAACATATGTAGAACTGTGATTGCTTTTGTGATCTAGGTACGTGACCAGCAAACACAATCACCAGACAGTCCAAAGCCCATTCAGGAGGAATTAACCATTGATGGAGAATGTGAATGAAAAAACCCTAAGTGAGCATATGTATCTTCATGCTTCAACGCTCAGCCCAGCCTGGCTTTGAGAGGGGGAAGAAAGCTTTTCTCTGGACTGGGTCCCCATAGAGGGCCACCAAATGGTCCCTGCACTTTCCTCTGAAGCCTGCTGTGGTGTTTTTCTCCTGTCACCGACCATTTTGTCTGTTCTCATGCATAGGAACTCAACAAAAAGAGCTGTGAGCAGAAGAAATAGTGAGAGAAAATTCTTCCTGGAGCTGATGAGTCCCACAGATAAGCCACCAAAGTTAGCTAAAGAGGTACTAGCATCCCTCTTATGGTGTGTTTGCAGATGCTGATCCCTCTGGCGGTGGCACAGCATGGCCTGTTAGGCTTCATGCCCATCTCCCTATCACTGCTCATCCCTGACTCCCTGCCTCTCCAACACCCTTCACCCTTCATCTGTATTACACTTCCCAGTTCTTTGTCTTCTCCATCAGTGCACAGAAGAAGACTGTATCTCAGGTATCTATTTCTCTCCAGGACAGCACCTAGAGTGAGATCTCTCTTGTAATGTGGGACAACTCTTTGGGAAAAGCTGGTGGCCTGGACCTCCTCTTCCCTCTCACCCCTTGGCTTTCCCTGGGACGCTTTGGCTGTCCCACCCTGCCCAAACTCTGGGTGAAACAGGATTCCTCCTTGGTGCTGTGGCATCCTGGGCCCTCCTGGGGGGGGGTGTCTCCTCTGGGACAGGTGCAGAATGGAGCCCGTGGGGCAACGTGGAGCTGGTACCAGCGGCTCCGAGATGAGTGTTTGAGAGCAATTCCATCCTCCCCTGAATGAAAGGCTGTTTGCTCACGGGCCCTGACTCCCATTGTCACCCAGTGATGAATGGGGCATCAGCACACTGCAATACTCTATTTGTTTTAGAGGTCAGTGTCAGACTGAAGGGTATTCTTCATAAACCAAATCAGGGAGTTTGCGCTTACGTGACCAGATTGGCAAGAGCCTGCGAAGCCCCCAGTAGCTCCCATTGTCCCGAATGGGAACAGAGCTCTTTTGAAGACCTCACCCATAAATTATCTGCCACTCCCCACTCCCCCCTGCTCTCTGCCAGCTCCCTGCTCATCATCTGATTCAAACCCCAACTCGCAGGCTATGAGCTCGTGCCTCCGCCAAATGTTTGTTCGTATCTGGGACCATGGTTTGGTTTCTGCAGGAACAGCACTGGATCTGACACCCACCCCCAGCCCTTACATTAGGATGTTGTAAACTGGGCTGTGAAATTCTTCCTTTGTTTCTCTTTTCTTCCCCTCCTGCCTCTGAGCATCATCCAGTCTGATCTGACAGCCTGCAGGGGGATGCAGGGTGGAGGGGGCAGGGAGCTGGGAAATCAGCATCAAGCAGAAGAGGAGATCATCATTTTGCCTTGCTTTAAAAATAAGGATGTTTAGATGTTTCTTCTTTTGCTTCTTTTTCTGGTGGTTTTGAGATTTCCACAAGAGCTGCAAGCCTGGGAGACCACATGTTGGGTTTGTATTCCCAGCCAGGACACATGGGACAGTGTTTAAATCCTCATTTCTATCCCCCCAGGGGCACATGGAGTGAGACCTACATGCTGAGCATCTTCTGTCTGACTAAACTTTGAGGAACCCAGAAACTGAAGTGCTTGTCCTTTCTCTGAGCTTTTTCTGCCTCTGGCTGGTAGGGGGACACAAAAGCTGTAGACCTCAGAAAACAGAGGGGAGGTTGAATCAAAAACAGGCCCAGCTTTCCTCTTTGTTAGGCCTCAATGTGCCAAGCCAGACACACACAATGGAGGCAAACATTGATATTTTTGAGACCAGAATTGAGATGTGGAATTTTCCAGTTGCCAGCCCTGAATTTCTTGTTTGATTTTAGGGTGCTGCAACACTACTTCCATTCTCAGGTGCCCTCCTATAGATGGAGGAGACTCCAGCAGGCTTAAACCTGATTGCAGTACCTATTTCTTTGCATTGACCATACAGGTCACTTACCATGACCGATGTACAAAGAGTTATGACCTCTTGCAGTCATCCAGGTTAGAGAAGATAAATTTCTCTCAGTTGGTTTGAGTGTCTCATCCTTGGAGAAGGAACAACTTTGGGTGCCACCAGGGCATCCATTGCTCCAGCACTGGTCTCATTGCAGCTCCTCCATTACACAGTGTGCCAAAGCCACCAAATTTTTCTGCTCTCTTTGCACAGAAACATTTGCAGCTGTGTCTTTTGTTGAAAAGACACAAATTCATGACCTTTTGCAGTGCAGAGATGACTTACCAAAATAAAGTAGTCTACAAACTACAGTTTGTCTATAACTGCTGCATGTGCATTGCTGATAGGGGAGAAGAGCAAGACACTTTTAGTGGAAACAGTCCAGCTTGATAAGATCTGTGGTTGAGAGAGTGTCTCTGTGTGTTGCACAGCCGATACTCTGTATGGGGACCATGAAAAGGGGGTGTTTTTTTTTTCTTTTCTCACCGCATGTGTTTTGCTGCTTGCTTCATATGAGTCTTTCTGCCAAAACAACCTGGCCTACTGGAAGTGTGGTTAGATATTACACCCTGTCTGAGGAAAATGTTTGTACAAGCGGTTCAACTGCGTCTTGCACAGGGCCACTTAAAAAATTTTCTATTTTCGGCTTCTCAAACACCATTTTTCCTGTTCTAAATAAGAAACCAAGGCAGCAAGCAAGAGGACTCTACCCTGCAGAACCTTTTCCTGGGTCCTGGTGATAGTTGAAATTATTTGTGTCTTGTCAAAGGTGCAGCAAAGAGAGAAGTGGTGGTTTTGGAAAAACTCCCATGAAAAATAGTATTTGGTTTAGTCAACATTTTCCTGTTGTGCTTTCTTTTCCAAAGCTGTCTTGTTCAAAAGAGGGAAGCTGTTTGGCCACAAAACTCAACAGTCACCTATCACAGCCCGAAGACTTAGAGCTAAAAACGTCAGTGGGAAGAGAAGGAGGGGAAAGGAGAGTATATCTCTTTCTCTCTTGAAATATAATCTGTTTAAATTCCCCTCTAAAACCACAGGGGAAGGTGGTGGCCATGCAGAGTGGAACCATCTTCATACAGCCAGCCAGCATTGCTCAGAAATGGTCCTTGCAGACACAAAGCACTTTTCCCATTTCTGTAGTGGTCCTGTTGTGGCTGTCACATCCACCCTGCACTTGGATGGGAACAATCTGATAGCTCTTTCTAATTGGAAATTGTCAATTAATTGCAAGTCAGACTTCCCAGGAAGCATCTAAGCAAACATGGCCTCTCTATCAGCCTGTTGTGTCCTACAGGTGGTCCTTCAGGATCTCCTGGTGGAACTGCTCCACTTTGCTGGTGGGTAAATGCCCCCTGGAGAGAGGACTGGGATGTCCCATAGGCTGTGCAGGAAGAAAAAGATAGAAACTGCTACACAGTGCTGCTTTGACAACAAAACTGTCCTTTTCTCTCAAGTTTATTTCTATTTTTCTGAGATCCATACCCCAACATATTTAAATAAAGCAAACTCAGAGGACCTTTTACTGCAGCATCAGCTCCTGCTTTACAAGTAATACCCTAGCACTTAAGAAATGCACTTGGCTCACCACATTTTCAGTGTAAACATAACAACAGCATGAGGGTAAGGAGTGACCACAGTGGGAACCAAAGCAGTGATACCACAGTGAACAGTCCTGGATGTAGATATCTTTTGAGTCAGCCTTCCTGTCAGTATTTATAGAGAAATAAAAAGTTCTGGCTGGAAAGAGAAGATTATTTTACTGGAATGATGGGCACATTTTGGCTGCTAAAATCATCCACAAAGCATTTAAAAAATAATCACATGCTGGGAGTCTGTCACTGGGCAAGAAGACTTAGAAATCGTCCTCACCAGCCTGAAACAGTGGAAGATGGATGGAAGGATTTTTCTTCCATTAGTGGAAAAAACTCATTCAAGAGAAACAGCTGGTCCTGCACCACCTTTGCTCTCAGTTTTCTGGTCCAGCACTACCTGGTTTCCAAAGTATTTCTCTCCATGGGTCAGGGACTGAGATTTCAGAAAAGACTAATAGACCACGACCTGAAATCTGGTTAAAAACTTGGAAATATCCCTTTCCCTCATGCTAAGGGGTCCAGGTAGCACTGAACAAGGAAGAGCTAGCAATTAAGATACCCTGCTGTGACCTTACATCATTTCTGCCCTGATTATGTGCTTTAGTTGGCAGATTCTTCTAAGGTGGTTTCTCCAAGGTTTTCAGGACTGTTTCCCTTTGTCTGACAATTTGTATGCAGGAGCTGTACCTGGAAACAAAGATTTAAGAAAATGAAAGATCAATATTCTCCCACATCATGTGAGAGACAGAAATGAAGTGAACCAGAACACAAGTAGCTCCTCCAAAGGTATTAAAATGGAGGACACACATTTCTTACCAACCAAGCAGTAGGAAAATACGGGGTGTTTGCAATTTCTGCCTTCATCTGTGCTAGTAAATTAAGCAGTGTCAGGAAATGTTCCCTGCTAGTGGGACTCAATGAGCCATAATTTTAGATCATTAGCACAGTTCCTGGCTGGTTTATGCTCATGCCTACAAGCACCATCCCAAACAATTCCTGGAAAGACCTGGTCCCGACAGGCACTTTGCAATTCCCTTTGCTTTAAAGGGAGTTTAATAAACTGAAAATGTGATTTTCCTTGCTAGTGGACTTTACTAGGCACATTCTGTTTAATTGTATAGACAAAACTGCCAAGATCTTTTGGTTTCTTGCCCAAATCCAACATCTTGTGTCAAGAGCAACAGCAGAAAAAGAACAAGATCCAGGTGGTTCTGGAGTTACTACCACTAAGGGGATCCCCTCCCAAAGATGTGCATGGGTTATGCCCCTTCTGGACACCAGGGTCCAGAAGAAATAGAGCAGGGCAGAATATCTTCCCCAAGCACTGATGAGGGACACTGGGGAGTAGTGCAATGTCCAGGTTAATGCAGTCACATTTGGGTGCCTACATGTGTCCATGTACAAGCACATTTCTCAGTGTAGTCAGTGCAGAACCAGTCAATAATGTCAACAAAGCTTGGGAACTGTTCAGCTCTGCACTGAAATTGCCCAAATGTCCAAGGGCACAGGCATCCCCTTGGCTCCAGAGGTCAATGGGGAAGCTGCTCAGTGCTGCCTTGCAAACACAGCCCATGCACTGGAAGGCTTAGTACTTATCTGCTTGGGAAGTTGTGTCTCTGAAAGTAGAAGCATGAATTTAAATTCTTCTAGTCACCAGCTTGATGCTTTGAGGGAAAAAATAGTTCCTTTTTTTCTTTTTTAATTAAAAAAAAAAAAAAGTCACGGTGATCTGGTGGTTTGCTTTTTCCTAAATAGATCTATACTGGTATAACCAGTATTGCAAAAGGGAATGAGGGAATGCTACTGGCAAAACAAGAGGATTTTAATTACACTGGCATATCATAAACACAATAAAAAATCCCACACCATGTTCATCAGCTTTGGAAGCAGGAGACAGCAGCTGGTCTCTGCTCTCATAACCAGAGAGGGAATCAGTCACAGACCTGGATTTGCAGTTCTGGTTCAGCTCTTCTCCTCTCCCAGTGATTGGGTTAAAGCCCAGCCCCTTCCTACACAGAGAGAGGGGTTTAACTTCACCCAGCAATTCCTCAAGCCACCCAAAAGCTTCCCACTACTACAGTGGCTCAGAATATGGTTTGTAACTGAGGAGCAAAGCTCTCTGCAGAGCAGCAGCATCCCAGCATCTGCAAGCACAGCACTGTCTTATCCCTCCAGCTCATTTTTCAGCCCTAGTCTGTTTCTTGGCAAAATCAATTCCGCAAATGTCCAGATTTATAGAGTTCAGCCACATGGCAACCTTTTTTCAGGGCCACATGAACAGCTATTATTTAAAGCCTTTTACTGTGTTCGTAGAGAGGAACAAAGTGCACTTTCCCATTAAAGATTTAAAGCCTTTTTGTGGCAAAGCACATGTCACCCTGAAGGACACCTTGGGTCTTGCATATAGATGCATCTTGTGCAACATCCACTGCAGGATCAGTGGGCTTGATGCTTGGGAACACTCCTGCTCCTTCCATTAGGTTGGAGTATAAGATCTTTCTCAGGGGATTATGAAGTGCCTCCCACGTTGGCATCTAAAGGCATTTTATTCTGCACAGTGCAGAGCTAAACAAAGACACCAGAAATATCGTGGGGACAAGGAACAGCTCACCCAGGTTAATGCAGTGCTCTTCACAAGGACTTAGAACTCAGGAGCAAGGTAGATCAGACAGATACTTAGGAGGCATTGCAGTGTTGTCACTTCTTCAACAGTTTGTTAGACCCTCTGCTGAAGGGCACTGGTCCCCCCACTTGAGACCTGGACCTCATTGTGTGCATCTTTAACAACATCTCCTGGGTTGCTCAGCCTGAACGTCCCACATCTTGATCAGCCCAAGGTAAATGGGAAGGAAAGCTGCTGGGCTGGTATTGTCCAGGACAAGAGGACAGTGGCATCACCTCCTAATATTTGCTTTGCTGGGACTGTCACCAGAGTTTTAGCCTTGTGGGACAGCTTACCAGCAAACTTGATCTCAAGCAGTCTTTCAGCTCACCTGAGCTTCAAGGGATGATCAGTTTGGGGGAAGATCCCAGGGCTATGCCTGGCAGAGACAGCTCCCCCTTAGGAGCAGGGCTGACAACCCCTGGGAAAGAGGAAGGGGCTGGAAAGGGTTTTGGGCAAGGACAAGCCCTGCTCATCCTTGCCTTATTTTGCTTCCACAGCTCTCTCTGCACAAGCATCCTCGTGGCTCACTCCATTCCAGGGGAAGTTGATGGCAAAGAGAAAAATCTCCCCTTCAGTTTGCATCCTCCTGAGACATAGTTAGAAGCAACCTCCCACACACACACTCCACTCTTTTTTGCTTTCCACCTCCCATTTCATAACATATCCTGTGACAACTTGATGGGAAGGGGGGTTGGTTTTGTTGGGCTTTCTCCTTGGAGGCAGCTCAATCTCTGTTTAGCTGCATCCCCTGGGCTGCACTGCACAAAATGTTAATGGTCTGCTTCCCTCAAGGAGCTAATTCCCAGTTCTGTGGGGTGAGCACAGTAGGGCAGCAGGAGGAGGAACACAACAGGGATGGGGACAACACCTTGAGCATCCCCCTCCCCACCCCACACTGGTGGTGAGGAATGCTCTGCTCCCCCATAAAACAGACTCCCTGCCATGAAAATTGGCTGCCACCAAGTGATGCCAGCAGAAATGCTTTAGTGATTTAAATGATGCACACGGCAGAGAGCAGCTTTGATTAATTCATAGGAATTGTAACTACTTAGGGCTCCATTCATCTGGAATGATCTGTAGTCCTATCTGCCACAGAAGTTACAAAAGGTCCCCAGCTTGGCTTGCAGGTGATGTATTAGTCCCCCCCTCCCCAAGCCAGCCCGTGCACAGGGAGCTGCTTTGTTGCTTCAGATGTCTGCATTGGAGCAACTCAGAGCAAGACAAGGATGAGGGATCTGCTCCTCAGCAGGTGTCAGGGCAGGATGGGGAGCTCCACCAGGCATCTATCCAGGGAAGGGGGTGCAGGGTGGGGGTGGTTAACCCAAAGCAGGGGGGGGAGGGTATGGGAGCAGCTGACTCTTCCTAAACCAAAGGGTTTTTTTGGTTTGTTGTTTCTTTTTTTTTTTTTTTTTTTGAAACACTGATGGCTTTTATCTGAAAAATCAGCCCGTGGCACGTGCATAATGTGTGAGGACATCTGGCTGAGGCTGAATGCTGGGGCAGCCACTGCTTTGTCACGGTGGCTCACGGGGTCATTGGGTTCTGTCTCATTGCTCCTGCATCTGATGGGAGAGTTCAGCCACAGACTCCAAGTCAGACACATGGATGCAGGATGAGGCTGTTTGGTGGCAGCTGCTCTGTGTGAAGGAGCTGGGGTCACCCACAGATCCTCACCTATACCCAGAAACCATTTGGCCACTTGGTTAAGTTGAGGAGAAAGGGCTTTCAACCTACTTGAACTAACCTCTACCTCTTAGCTGCAGCAAAAGGAGACCTGGGCACAACCTGATCAGCTGCTGAACCCAGCCTGTGCCTTGTGACACCTGCAGCATGAGGAAAAAGGCATTTTCCTCTTTCTGGCAGCATTGGTGGAGCCATAGAGAAGGCTGGTGCCATGGTGATGTGCAGAGATGGGACACCTCCCCTCTGCCACACTGCCCAGAGTGGCTCAGGGAGACAGGGCCAAGCTGTCCCACATCAGACCTGATGCCAGATTTGTACCTTCCAGCACCCAGGAACTGGTCACAACCCTTCCCCAGGGTGAGCAGGGGTTGGCAATGCAGGATGCTGGGTCGCAGTGCCACCATGTGGGCTTTGACAGCTCCCTGAGCACCCAGAGGATGCTCCTTGAGCTGGATCTGGGTCCCTCCAGCTGGTGGCTGATGGACCAGGGAAATAGAAACATCAGACTGGAGGCAGACATCCCAGCTTCCCTGAGGATGCAGCACTCGTAGACTGGAACCACTTTTCTCCTGCTCCTGGGTACCAAGCTCAAACATTTGCTTTCCTTGCAGGCTCCTTTAGAGGATCCTTGAGGCAGAGCCCTCATGAAACTCGACAGGTTGCCACTCTCTGACCCCACTGGGCTCAGCCTCTGAGATACAAGGGTCCTTCACCATCTTCCTTCAGCTGTAGGGCAGCATGGACCCATATGAAGAGGAGTCCTGAAACTCCCTTCATCTGCTTTGGTGCCAAGGCTCAAGCCAAATGCATACGACTGGGGTTGGATGACTTTGCACTGGAGAAGATGTGGAGAGTTGACACAGCCCCTGAATGTCACTGGGGGAGAGAAGACAGAGAGGTGGTGGCAAAATTCTGAGCATTTAAGTGTTCCCTGGACATTTAAACCATTGGTGCTGTACTGGAGCTAGGATTTTGCTTAGCTCATAGCACCCAGTTCTGTCTCAGTCATGGGTACAGACAGCCAGGATCAGAAGACTCCTGAAGGTGCAGGAAGGTTTCCCAAGTGATGTTCATGGAGTGCCTCTAAAGATACCCTGAGTTAACTCATCCAGGACCAAGCAGCAAGCCAGTGCCCCTCACAAACCCTCTGCCTTCACGCTATGGGTTCACTGATCACACAGAACCACACTGCTGCATCAGACCCCTGCCCATGCCCAGGGTGGTCAGGTAAACATGAGCTTGGTAACCTCCATGCCATGCTGCAGTTAGCATGGAGGGAACCCAGCTCTCAGCTTTAGATGTCTACATGTCAGATCCTACCACAGAAGCAGTCACTCTCAGCTCACTTTGCAGTCAGTGGAGAAAAAGCTCAGGACACTTGGGAGGACGTGACCTCCCAAGCCACCATGTTCCAGATGTCTGTGTTAGGATGAATGAGCTGAGCCTTGACTGGGTCAGAGGATGCACTGCTCTGGAATCAGTGCAACAAGACATTTCACAACATCATCCAGCCCCTCCTAGCCCAGCTCTCCTGTCACCATGCATGTTGTCAAGCAAAAAACCCTTCCCTGGTGTATTTTAATACCAGCCAAGAAGAACCATGCAGTAATGCCTTCAAGCTGCTCTCTGCTTGCTAGGTAAGGAACATGCATCAGAGACTGGAAGATGTTTTCCTCCCAAAATTTTCAACCCCATGCACACATGTGATCAAATCTTGCTGCAAAGCTCAGTGCCTCTTGGTGTGCCTGAAATGCCCTTCCAAGAGGACACCCATGTTCAAAGCCACCATGAGACCTGGCTCTGCAACAGCCATGATCAGAACCAAGCAAAAGAGCTGAAGTTTTTTAGGTCTTTTTTTGTGGGTGACAAAGGTGACAAAGGGTGACAAAGAATTTCTGTCCACTGATCATTGCCTTCCTGACCAATGGCCCTTCCCTTCTCCTTAGTCCCCCAAATACAAAGCTTTTCCCTGGCCTGCAGCTTATCAAAGGCCTATAATCCTTTTTCAGGACCATCACAGTGACAAATTATCTGACCTGCTGCCTGGGACACCTTTGGGAAACCTTTACCCTAGGTAGTGGGGGAGAGAAATGAGAGAAGATACCTGGTTCTGGACAAGAGAGTCTGCTGTGAGATCTCTTGCCACCTTACATGTCCTTGCTGCAGCAGCTCACTCCCAGTAATCACTGGGTTTTTTCCTGGAGAAAGTCTCTGGAGACTGGATCAACACTCCATCCCTCAGCACTCAGTCACCAGCCAGATTCCCAGCCAGGACCACTGAAGGGCCATGGGGCTTTCCTCCCCCTGGGCTGCCAAACACGTGGCAGCTTCTTGAAGAGTTTCAGGCCTGGAGCTTTCCTGGGAATTTCCCAAGGAACCTCTCTTTGCAGCAGTGAACATCATGGTGGTCCCTAACCAAATACCACTTGCCCTCTGCCACAGGCACCCAGACAGCATCACTGCCCACATCAGTGAGGCAGGAGAGAGCAGAACAAGAGCAGCTTTTACCTCTAGCCCATCTCACCCCCACAGCAACAGCCATCACAGTGTATCACTTAAGCCTGCCCATTTGTACAGTTCATCTTAATTAACCTTTAATAAGGCTGACCACAGAGTTCCCATCCTCACCCCAAGGCTTCATCCCCTGCTTGGCCTGCCTGTTTCCCTGCCTCATGTGTCCACCTTGTCTGCTCAAGAAAGAAGATTTGCAAGGGCTTCTGACAGCTTTTCCTGGGTAGCACTCACCAGCACAGGGTTTAGGTGCTTCTTCTGAAAAAATACGGGTGAATAATTATTTCCAAACTACTGTCTCATTATCATGTTTACAGCAGGCAAATAAACTTAAAGAGGGAAGCACAAATAGGCTTTAAAGTGTTTACAAGCCTCTCTGGGCATCCAGCACTCTGGCTCCTGTGTGTCATCTCCTCCAGCTCAGGGCAGAACTCTAGGGAGGCTTTTCACCAGCTCAGGTGACATTTCCCTGAAGAACAGAGCAGTCACACCAAATCAGGGCCTTGCTGCAGCAGCACCATCCAGATTGCCCCTCTCTCTGAGAGAATCTTCCATTTTTTAGTGGAAATTTGCAGGCCAGGACTGAGGAGATATCACACCCGTGGTTGCCCCCCTCCCAGCCAGAACTCGCGTCCTCCATTGCTTCCTCTCAGCACTGATCAAGAGACGAGAGTCATGATTTTATTACTGGAAAGGAAATATGCTTCCATGAAATAAATAAATAAATATATAAATAAAAGCTGAAGGATTTAAGATGCTGTAGAAACCATAATTCATAAGCAACAAACGTTGGCAGATTGTGTGCCAGAAGTGCCATCTAACAAGAGAGTGATGGAGCGACTGCTCCTATTCCTCATCACCAGCAGGCAAGGGCTTTTGTGAAGTCTAATTGAAAATGTAAGTGTAGAGGAGTCTGGTCCTCTGCCCTTATTATCAGAGGCTCTGTACAACCTTCTCAAGAGCAGGCTTATTAAATTTAATAGATCTCGAGTGCTCCCCAAAATCTATAAATTATGAGTCCTTGGGCAGGAGGGAGAAGGGATCCTTTAAACGCGCTGTTCACCAGGGCTGTAAACTACAAACCACAAATTGTGAGTGGGTTATTTAATCTCATTCAGCTGTTTGGAGAGGAGACATCACCAAAAGACTCGTGCCCACGAACTTGACTATTTTTCCCTACTGCATCAGATGGTGTGAGAAACCCATGCATATCACTTCTGTCTCTCAACCCTGTGTGCTTTATCAGGAGCAGCACAAAACCATCACTGAGCTTCCCTCATTTGCATCCCAGCATCCTTGTGTCATACTCTGAGAATAAGATCCTCCAGGAAATGGTCCTTCATGGCCCCTGAGAGTCTCCCAGGAGCTCTGCAGCCTCAGGATGACACAAAGCTATAAGTTGTGCCAAGGTTGGGAATGTCATCCTGAATGCCAATGGTCAGGGCTGAGCAGGTAGAAAATGCTGAGCTAACCACAGGCCGGTGTCTAGACCAGCACATGATATATGCAACCCCCCTGCCATCAGGGGTTTTACTTTTCTCTAGTGGTTGCATCATAAATGAGGTTATTGGAGGCTTTGAACTTTGCTTTAGCTTTGGTTTCCTTCCAGGACAACCAAGGAGTGCTTCAAGTCACATGGTGGGAGGGTTAATGTAGGTTGCTCAGTAGAGTTGGTTCAAAAAAATCCTTTTCCCAGCTTTAGACAGCAAAATGAGTATTTGTTCTTCTTTAAATTCCTCATTATTTGGGGGGAAAAAAAGTACTGCCTCATTTAAAATATTCACATCTCTGCGTCGTGGGAGTAGAAAATATACACAGAAAATTGACAGAAAATAGTTAAGCTGTGTTGAATGTGCTAACACTTGTACCTTGCTCCCTCTTCACATCTCTGCCTGTGCAAGGGACCAGAGTGTCTTCTGATCAGCTTCAGGGGGCTCACGCCTTGGGCAAAGGTGCTTTTCACTTCCAAAGAATCACAGAATGGTTTGGGTTAGAAGGTACCTCAAAGACCATCTACTTCCAACCCCCCTGTGTGAGCAGGGACACCTCCACCAGACCAGGATGCTCCAAGCCCCATCCAACCTGGCCTGGCCCCCCTCCAGTTACAGCTGCCCTGGGGAACCTGTCCCAGTGTCTCACCCTTGCAGAAAATAATTTCTTCCTAGTGTCTCATCTAAATCTCTCCCCTTTCAATTACTAGCAGGTCTTCCCCATCCTACCACTCCATACCCTTCTCAAAAGTCCCTCTCCAGCTTTTCTGTAGCCCCTCCAGGTACTGGAATGTGCTCTAAGGTCTCCCCAGAGCCTTTTCCAGGCTGAACAACCCCAACTCTCAGTCTGTCTCCATAGCAGAGCTGGTCCAGCTCTCTGATCATCTTCATGGCCTCCTCTGGACCACTCCAACAGCTCCGTGTCCTTCCTGTGTTGTGGGCTCCAGAACTGGACACAGAACTTCAGGGAGCAGTTCACAGGAGTGGAACAGAGAGGGGGAATCCCCTCCCTCAACCTCCTGGCCACCTATCTGATGCAACCCAGAAGAGACTTTGCATGACACAAGTGCAAAGGAGCGTGTGAAGCTGGAACCAGGAGGGGGTGAACAACCAGAAAGCTCAGGAACACCTTGATTTGGAAGTGGAAAACTGTCCCCAACCTCTTACTGGCCCACTGTTCTCTGGCACATGCAGTCCTGGCTTTTCCTGCCTGGGAATCAAGAGCTCAATGTGTCCTTTAGAATCTCTCTTGTGTCACCACAACATCACAGCTTACTCTGGGAATCAGGAGATTGCTGCAGAGGATGGACTGGAAGGGTGGGAGAGGGAAGAAAAAGGAGGAATTGTCTTAATCAGAGGCCTTTAAAAGAAATAGATGGTGAAATCTGAAGTGGTGTGTGGGAGCTCACAGTGTCACCTTGGCACAGGGAGCTGGGCAGGGTGAGCTCTGCCTTTGGGGTGTCAGCACCAGCTGCAGATTCTTCTCACTACCCACAGCACCAGGGCTGTTGCCTACAGCCTTGGTGCCACAGTGCTGAAAACAAATGGAAAGATGATTTTTTTTTGCTGCAAAGACCTCCCAGTCTAAATGCCCGGAGACACAATAGGGAAGAATTTCCTTGGCTGAGCTGTAAATCCCATGTATAGGATCTGGCCACACACTCTCCATGAGGCAGTGCTGGTTATGAAAATGATGGATGTCATATCCTCTTCTTTGAGACACAGCAGAAGCAAAGCTCAGGCAGGTTTTCCTGCTGGGAAATCTGTGCCTGCTGCCCCAGCAAGGGCTGTACCTGAGCAGATGGGTTCTTGCTATCCTTCACTGTCAGTCTGATGAGAAGGAACAACCTTATGGCTGAAGTGTATTTGCAAGAGGACTTTGCAGCCTGTCCCCAAAGACCTCTGTCACATCTTTGTGTTTTTTTCAGGGTGGGACATCATTGTTTCTTACAGAAGGGTGTTTCATGTCTCCCAGTTCACATATGTACTACAAACTTGCTCAGTGAGCACTGACTACAACCTCCCAAGCCCACAAGTGCCCTTCCCACTGCCCCATCCCTGGATAAATTCAAGGTCAGGCTGACTGGGGCTCTGAGAAACCTGATCTAGCTGAAGATGTCCTTGCTTACTGCAGGGGTGTTGGACCAGATGACCTTTAAAGGTCCTTTCAGCCCAAACCATTCTATGATTCTATGATTTTAAGTGAACTCAACCCAAGCAGCTGGCAAACTGGAGCAGAGGGCCAGGCAAAGTCCTGCCATGGTGGGAAGCAGTCTCCACATTACCTAAGCAAGCACAGGAAGGCTTTTCAGGAATCCAGACACTTCTGGACACTTTCAGGGCTTGGGGACCCCACTGCTAGCCCCAGCTCTGAGACCTCAGCACCCACAGCTTCCAGAGAAAGAGGAAAAACCTCTCGGGCTTTGACCTTCTCACTTTCGGTTCTTGTAAAGCTCTATGAAAAGGGGATTTCCAAAGAATTTTTAATTCTCATGTTCATCACATACCATGTCCAGGGTGCAGCACTCCCTCTTTGTGGCCCATGCTGGAACTGATTGTTCTTTTTCTTGTGTTTCTTCCAGATTTGCATTCTAACACCCCTTCACTGAAGAGAGCTGAATCTCTTTGTCAGGCAAGGATATGCATATCCAGCAGTCACAGATTTAATAAGCATCCTTACCCTGCTGCAGCTGCTTGGACCATCACCAGTAATATGTCCCTGTCTATTTGGATCACAAAGGAATGTGATCTTTCATGTTGCAGGAGATCTACATATGGCATTTTCACTGGAGCAGCATAATGAAACCCCACCCAAAGCCTCAAAACTTCCAGGAAGTTCAGATATAAATTTTGCATCTCGGGACCTATTTTTATTTGGCTTTGTTTTCAAGTCCCTTTTTCTTCTCCCTTTGATGATTTTCCCTGCTGTTTTGGATAAATGAAAAGCAATCAGAGGCAGCATCACTTGCTCCTCAGCACCCTGGTCCAGCTGTGCACCCTGTCCACAGCCCAGTTGAGTGATGGGAAGAGACAGGAGGTGACATGTCCCCTTCCCCAGGCCTCAATGGTGATGTGCAAGGTATCCTTCCATCTGGATGAGCAGGGGAGCACAACTTCCCTTACTTTGCATTCTAGACCCCATCACTGTAGAGGAAACCCCTGCTGTGAAGGTCATCACAGAGGAAAGCAAAAGGGAATTTATAACACTTGGAGGACAAAAGCACCTTTTACCCTGGCAGGCAAACAGGGGTCTGAGCTCATTTCCCAAAAATGCAGAACACATTACAAACCCTTGGAGCCAATCTATGAGAACAGCTTCATCTTCAGAGCTCTCCAGAGAGGAAAAGCCTTGGTGCCCTGATGGTGTGCTTGTACTTCACAAGGGTCCAGCCAACATCAGGTCATCTGTGCTAAAGCCCATCCCACCCGTATTAATCCCATAAATTAAAATTAATGGTGTAGCATCATCTGGGGCCTTAAAAGTACCTCCAGGCTCAGATGCAGGTGTGTGGACATAACCAGCAGGACTGCCTCAAGCTGTTTTCCTGCAGGAACCTTTCCTGCTTCCACTTTGCACCTCCTGGCACAGGAGCAGCCATCCTCAGGAGAGCAGCTACAAATGAAAGCAAACAGAGCAGTGTCCTCTCCCATCTCCTCTTCTTCCTCAAAGACTGGGGCTGTTCCCAGAGGTGTTTAAGCAGGGAGCTGGTCCCTCACTGTCTAGAAGAGAGCAACACCAGGAGAAAGTGAGATGGAGAGTCCAGGTGTCCAATCTTTGGCTGGAGTTAACCATGTCCCTGGAGAAATATAGGACTGTGTAGACCCATGGAGCTGATGTCCACAGCTGTCTGTTCTCAAGGGAGAGGATGGTAAAAATGATTCACAGGGATCTGTCAACAGTCTCTGAAATCTCACACAAGCCCAGCCCTTGGAGGCCTGATGACTTCATGCAATTTTCTGCCATTCACAGAACCATTTGGAATAGGTCAATAACCAGGCTGAACCAATCTAGATGTCTGCCTGGGGTTATGTCTGTACAGCTGTAGAGCAAGGGTAATAAAGTCTCCTAAATGAACCCCAAAAAGTAAAAAAAAAAAAAAATCTATCTAAACTCCAGTGCACACGTCCACAAAAGAGGTTTTTTCCTTAACTTTGTATCTGTAGATCATCAGTATTTGGCTTAGAACATGATTCCTATTATCAGAGTCTCACTTATAAAGTGATTTGTCTGACTATCAGGTCTATGTGGAAAGTAAAAATGTGATTGGGGAAATGAGAGGAAAGAGGCAGAGTGTTTTCTGAGTGACCTCAGTGGCTGATTTTTTCCCAGCCTTGGAAATGGGTGCTGCTAGGGAGAAACTTTAAAGAGCACATGAAAACATTAATGAAGGCTGGAATGATGTCTAGTATCTAACCCAATAATTCTTCCCCCTGTAATTTCTTTAAGCCGCATACTTGGAGTTCAGTAGGTCATAAATTTTGCCTGCTCTGAAGTTAACTGGATCCACAAGATGTAAATGTATTACTCATCCACTGGTTAATTTGTATGCTCATTGCTTTCCAACCTCTCCACAAATTGATTTTTAGATTCGTTATTTAGCCAGGAAGATATTTCCTGGCTCGTCCCTCAGAAGGTCACAGAACAATGGGATGCTGCTGACTGCCACAGGGAAGCAGAAAGTCAAGCAGAGGGCTGGAGAACAAGTTTCCCCACCTCAAGCTCAGTCAAAAATCACTCAAGGTGTGAGCTGCACTTTGCAGATGCCTGTTACAGAGCTCTGAGCAGGGAAGAAGAACGGGATGATGGGCCATGGAGAAGGGAAGTAAGGCAGCAAAACAGCTGAGCAGCACAGGCCTGGGCCAAAAGGGGATCAACTCAGGTCTCCGGGTGGTGTCCTTCTTCTCACTTTCATCTCTGCAGATATCTGGATTCATCAGCCAGCTTGAACCCCACAGGTTGGTGGTCTCTGTCCTCTTCGTTGGGCTCTATCAGATTTTTAGACCATTTGGATGATGCTGGACAGAGCTGAAATGTCATCACTGGCATCCTGGTATCTCCACACATTGTTCCAGATCAATGGCTTCTTCCCACCTGTGACAAGTGGTGAAAACTACAGGAGGAATGAAGCCATTCTTATCTGAACCCTCTGATGGACTCAGCCTGATGTTTAGGTGGTTTGTAACTCTCCATGCACGCGAGGGAGTTGACCTGGGTGTCTGCATGGTATGGAGATGTGATGTCTTCATCTTTGTGGCTATCTCAGCCAGGCCTGAGACCATGATGTCTCAGGGCCAACTCCAGGGCTGCTCTCCTGCCTTGCTTTTCCATGAAAAGCATCAAAATGTGCAAGTCCACTAACTTGAAAACAAGGCTGTAATATGGCCAGATTCCAAGTCTAACATCCCTGGTGTCTTAATGGCTCTTTGGGAAGATGAGCCTTCACCTGCAAGCAGAAATTCTTTAAAAAAAGGCACCAAGACACTGCCCAGAGCATCATCCATCCCAGTACACTGAGTCACTAGCAGAGTTACACCTCTGATGTGCATGATGGACCTCTGGAAACCTCTCCTGTCTGTCCCTGCATGCCACATTCCATGCTCATCACCTCCTTTAAGGGGCAAGCTTGACTTTTCCAGGTGCTCATTATATTCCTCCCTCACCCTTCTTTAGGGCATTTCATCTGTGGCTCCACGACCATGGCTGGGGCTCTGCTTTGGCTTTGGTGTTTCTTTTCAGCTGATTACATTCTGACAGCAATTTTGCAGCCTTTATGTACTGGCTCCCACTGTTTGTATTCTAGGAAACATTTGCTGCCTGTCTGGCTTGCCAGCATTAGGATTGCTCACCATCCCTTGGGAACAATGAGAAATGATGTGTCAGAATTTACCTGCTTCCCAGCACTCCCTGTTTACTACAAGGACCCCATGGGCAAGAGTACAAATAGATTACTACAATTTGTATCTCTTTGGTTAATGTCCTGCAGTTTCTTATCTTCCCAATTGGGATGTTGTTCACTCTGCTGGGCCTCTTTCAGCTTAGGAGCTGTGTCATAGTGGCATCCACGATGGTGAAAAATTGCCTGTCTGACAGCAACAGCATTATGGGGAAATAAAAAAAAATCAAGATTCTTTTTTTCCCCACCCCTCCTTATCCTCTCAGATGTTCTTATTATAATGGGGTGGGAATTAGAGACTGGTGGGAAAATGTTGCTGAGATCCATTAAAACTTTGTGTGGTTTCCAAAGGTTCCCCATTCTGCAGTAAGAAAAAACCCAGAGCTTCCATCTTGTATGATGGAACTGAAATGACCATCTTGGCCAAACCCCAAACTGGGGCAGGGTGGTTCTGCCCTGCTCTGAGAGAATGGGGCCCAGGTCTCTGTTGCCAGTGTGTCCAAGCCAAATGATGAACAGACCAGAGGGGTCTGGGGCTGCCCTGAAGTGATTCTGCCTCTTCAGCTCTCTACCAGAGGAGCTCCATTTCGTACTCAGATGTCCATTTGAGCCTGGGATTTCCACATCCCTTGGGACTCATCTTTTGGAAAACAATAACCTGGATAGGGACACACACACCTGAGGATCCTGCATTCTTTTTCTAAAGTAATTTTCGGGATTGGCTAAATTAGTGTTTGGACTTAATGATCCTGAAGTTCTTTTCCAACATGAATTATTCTAAATCCATGAAAAGTGTCATTTTTAAACTCATCAGCATCTTCTGCTGGAAATACATTTGACTGAAAAATTCCCAACCAACTCCAGCAGCATTTTAGCACAGAAGGACAGTATGTATGGAGTTGTTAGAGAAGTCCCCCTCTCCTTAATCTTCTACCTACTGTCATCACTTTCCAAAATATTCCTTAAACTAAATCAACAATCCCTTTCAGGGTCTCCTTCACATCTCAAGACACCTTCAAGATCACCCAGCAACCATCTCATCATGTTCTACCCTAGGTTTCCATGGTGGTGGTCTCAGGAGCCACGTCTCAGGTGGCCTCAGTTTTTTGTGTCTGAGACCCTGGTAGGGTCTGTGACTTTTGCTGCCTCCGGGGCTGCTGGAGCTGGGAGTCCCTTTCACTGAGGATTTTCTAATTGACTCATTGTGCTCTGCCTCCTCATGGCTCTGCCCCACCAAGGAAGGTTGTTGGAAGGAGATGGTGAAGTGGGAGGTGACTTTTTATACTTGCAGAAACCTCAGCTGCTTGTTTAGCCCCTGAAGTTTCACTGGGACAGCTCAGATTCCCATTGATGCTCAGCCTGCCAGCAGGAAAAAGCACTTACCAATGAACACCAACCCCCTCCCAGCATGCACAACACCTCTCATTCATCCCCAAATTCTCCCAAAAAGGCATGAGCATCCGTGCTTGAAGCCTCCTGATGAAAATCCTCATTTCACATCTCCCTTTCACCTCCCCTGCTCAGGCAGGGAAGGCTGCCAGACCCACAGCACTGGAGGGAGCAGCCCTACATCTCACCAAAGGGCAGCAACACCACCAGAAAGCAGCATGAAAAGCTTCCAACCCACTTGGCCCCCTCTATCCCAGAAGAGCCATCTCCTCTGGCAAGTTTATCCAATCAATCCCAGTCCTATTCCCAGCCAGGAGGGCTTATTAATACTGTCTGAATGGAGTGGGAGGGTTGTGGTCTAGAAGATTTTCCCATAGGAATGGGAGCTGGACCACCAAGTCTTTCCCACTGACCACCCAGATGGTAATAGTTGGCATGGGCTGGGCTTGGTGTTGGCCATAATGCTGCTGAGCAGAGGAGTTGAAGCCATCTGGGGATGAGGATGGGGGAGGATGCAAAGAGATTGTGGGGAATTGTTTGAGAGAGGTCTGAGAAATATTGGTCGAGTGCTTCCATTTAATTATTCACTCTGCTTAATTTGCTTTTGGACAAGATGAATCGTTCATTGACTGCACAGCCTGGAAGCAAGTCCTTCTTGACTGAACATACTCAGCATTAAATGGTAAAATAAATGGAGAACAAGCAAAGAAAATTCCTCCTCTCAGATTGATCACGCCAGAGCAAGAGTCTTGTAGGGAAGCCAGAGCTGATAGGAATATAAACACAAATTCTACCCCTTGACAGAATAAGTTTCTACAGTCTTCCCTTTATTCCACTACAATTTTTTTTTTTTTTTTTCAGGTAATTCAGTGTTTGCAGAAAATGCTGCACTGACAGTGTTGTTGCTGTCACTGAAGTTGGTACCCACTGGAGGTTTGGGTGGATGAGTAGCCCAGGCAGAGCTGGTCTAACAGCACAGTCACCATCCAGGGTACCAGGAGACATGGTGGGATCCATCTCTACCCATTTCAAACACCTGGGAGGTAGGTTCCAGCCTTCAGCCCTTCACATAATTTTGGGAATTTCTCTTCACAGAGAAGCAGAGAGCACTATTGGGGCAGCTCATTTGGCAGAACCCTCTGAGGTGTATGTTGCAGGACAGCAGGAATCACCTTCACCAGGGAACACAGCTCCTATGGGTGATCCCAGCTGCAACCATGCTGCTGCAAGCATCTGGTCCAGTCAGCCCCATTTTGGGGCTCCCCTCCCAGATCAGGCACAGGTACCCCCACTGGCAGGACCTGGGCAGGTTGATTTCCACTTTCTGCTCTGGCTTATGCAGGTATGAAATATTTCAGAGCATTTATGAAATACCTGGAGGTATTTATGGGCTATCCAGCCCAGCAGGATCCCCATCTGCTTTTGGCTTCAAAGCAGTAATTGTATAAATAACAGATGGATGGACTTACACAGCACCATCTTCAGCTCTTCATTTTTAGCCATTATCTACCAACAAAGACTTCTTGGGAGGCTGGCATTGTAATTTACTAACCTCAGCCCTTGAACTGAGTGACTGGCAACTGTAACTCCAGTCTTAAATCATTCAACCCTCATTTTCAGGTTTTTAAAATAAACAGGACCAAGCTTCACACAATAAAAGGGTGAAAATTCTTCCAACACAAATGTCTGAGCCTAGTGCATGCTACATTAATTTTATTTTCCTTCTTTCATCCTGATTAAACTGTCCACTAGTAATTCTTTGCCTCCAGCCAAATGCAAACACAACTCTGCCACTAATAGGAATTGAGTATGTCTGCATAAAAATACAATTAAAGTAACAGTACACTTCACATTTCATGCCACTCAAATTCTCAAGTAGGTCTATTATTACAGGATTTCTCATGCATTGTTTGGATTTTTTTGCATTACACTCCAAGCAACTCTTCTCTGGTCAATCAGCATTAAATGCAATGCATTATCTTGGCTTGAAATAATACTAGTAAAAAACCCCCATCCCAGATGTTTGAGATTTGGTTTTTTTCCTCTTCTGAGAAAGGTTTTAGAGATTTTCCCACACAGCATTAGAAAGAACTCAAGGGCTTTTAATTTTTTTAGTAAAACCCAGAATCACCCAGACTGTTACATGGTAAGGAAACTCACCTGAGGTGAGGGAGGGATGACATTCCAGTCCCTGCTCTGAACAAGACAAAGAGGAGGTTGCACCCCAGGAGAGGAGATTTCTTTCAGCACTGACACAGATATTGCAGCTCCAGCTGTAATTCCTATCCTGCTCCCAAAGTCAGATGGACTTGGGATCCAAAGTTTTGGGTTTGAATGTGGTCATTTCCTAATAAAAATAAATCTCTTCAGAAAACTCCCACCCAGAACAACTGGAGAAATCTAAATAAGAGACAAGGCAATTTATGGAGGACTTGTCAGTTTATGGAGAGAGTTTTCTCTCCAGGGGAAGATGCATTTATTGAGGTTTGGGAAGGTCTCTCTTCTAAGAGCCTTTCAGACTTGACACTGAATTGCTGGACAAGGACAGAGCTGGAAAACCAAGAAAGAGGTGGTAAAATGAGTTCAGTTGTATTAAATCCTTGGCTCACATTCATGAGGTTAAAAGCCAGAACCTCTTCAAAGTGTACCACTAACTCAGTGTGGGAAACATTTGAACACCCATGGAAAATGTCAGGTTTATCTGCATTGGCTGTATTATTAAAAAAAATAATAATTTAACCCCCTAACACAGTAACCCATTTCACATCTCCCTCTAAACAACCTCTGAACCTCCTTCTATAGCCAATTAATTCAATCATTCCTTTTAAATCTGCTGGAACCCAACTTGAGCAAAAAAACTCAGCACTTTTTATCACCTGCCAGAGCTCCAGCAGTCATCAGAGAAGGTTCCAATAGGTCATAATTTAGTCAATATTTCACTTTCCAAAACACATGAAAATCCTCTGACATCAAAAGCAGTAGATTTACAGATGCTGGGCATTTACAGATAGGGTTGTTCTGCCAAACTATGAGCCTGCTCACTAGTTTAGATTAAACTTCTATTACTTCCTTGGAATGATAACTGGCACTCGTCCATCAGCTCCCCCAAAATCAGCTCCTACAGATTGCAACCATCTTCCCCTTCTGGCTTAGCTATACCTGGGCTGTGGTGGTCAGATGGATGCTGGTTCTCAGCATCACTCACAGCCATGCCTGGTGTATAACTGCTTCACAGACACATTTGTCTGCATGTCCATAAGTCACAGGGTAGTCTGGCAGTGTATCTTAGCTGTTTAACAGGGAAGGGGAAAAAAAAAATAAAAAAAAGGAAACCTTCTTTCATTTGGCTCACTTTCACCTCTTGGCAATACTCAAGACAATCTCTTAAAAAGCCTCAGGAAAACTCAAGTTCCCTGCAGGTACCTGGCTCTGTTTGCAAAGCAGAAAGACCTTGTTAGCAGGCAAATCTGTTGGCATCTGAGTGAAGAAGCCTTGACACCAGCAGTGTGGTGGACAGTTTGATGAATCCCACCCATGTGCATGCCTGATGTGCCCTGTGAGCACCACAGCCCCCTTAGGTTGCCCCATAAGGGCTCATCATCACTGCAGTCACAGCAAGGAGACACCTCCATGGACTAGAACAGCACCACACAGATGTGCCCAGGCTTGGGATGCACACTGGGAGTGGTGGAGTCACATTTGCTTGGCACATGACTTCACCATACCTAGGACCCATCACCCCTCCCACCAGTTCTCCTGTGCCAAGGGACTGGTTGTGGAGGTTGACCCAACTGGTGGAGTCACACCTGCCCAATCCTTCCCACTGGCAGGGAAGGAATGAAAAGTTCACCCAGAGAGCTGGGACAATCCCCAGGTGGACAAGCCAAATGCCAGGGTGCCTGGAAGCTGCTCTGCCTGCAGGTCCTCGTGCCCACTTGCAGCACTGATGCTGTGATGGAGAAGAGTTGGGGGGGGAGGACATGAGAGCTGTGTTTCAGCACTTTTGCTCAGTGCATTTTTCAAAGCAGCAAGCATGGTTGGGAGGGATGTGGATGGCCTACCTAGCTCATCCCTTTACTTACTGCTGCCTTCCGTCCAGGAATGCACCCAAAGGGGCTCAGGTTCATGGTGTCTGCATGGGGAGGGACAGAAAATTTTTCAATCTCCTCCTCTTCACTGATATTTTGTCCACAAATCAAGCAGTCTCACTAACAACCACATTTTGCTGAGGATGCACAATGTGGAACTAGTGTGGATGGATTTGAATTTGCAGGACTCCTGGCTTCTGTTTCAAAATCTGCATTAACTCCTGAGTTGACCCTTGGCCCACCACAAGCTAAAATCTTCTCATCTTATGAATAGAAAGAGAGCCCCGGCCTCATTATACCCTTACTGAATTAATCTGCTTGGGGGTTCTGCAAGTAATATTTCTCTTTAATCTTTATTTTTATTACATTAGATTTCTCTTGGGAGGGAAAAGCTCCTTTGATTCCTCACTCAGCCCAGTGTTCCTCTGCAAGGAGGACAGGAGACCACTCCTTGCTCCTGTGTTTAGTGATGATTCTTTGAGCAGTGGAAGCAGTGTAGTTGAGACCCCCCCCCAACCCATCAGCAGCACCCCAGACTATCCTTTTGGGTCCCTGCTCCTGGCATTGAAGAAGAAAGGCAGAAAGTTTGCCCTCTAAACATTCAAAGGTACAGAAACTCTTGCTCCACCAACTCCAGCAATGCTGAGCACATCATGTTTCACCTGCAGGTGCTGTCCCCAGCCAAATCCCCTCTGCCATCACTACAGAAAGCAGAGGAGATGCTGCTCTCCAGAGACAGAAAGATACAGATCTGCCCTTGAAGAGACACTTCCCTCAGCTTTGCCTTGTGTTCAGTGCTTTCCAGGAGCTTGTGCAACACTGCTGACATATGCTGCTCCAGGATTTATTCCTCTCCTAGAATGTTCCTTCAGCCTCACCAAGCAGGATGCCTCCAACCTGTCACAAACTCCTCGTGCCCATTTCCTAAGCATCTTGTGTCTCGACTGCCACCCTCCTCCCACCAAACCCACCCTCCATCCCTTAAAAACCTCCCCATCCTTTCACTCAGAGCTCAGAACATGATGTGAAGATGTCAGAAGCGCAGGCAGCGGAGCAGATGTGGCACAGGGAGCAGGAGGGAGGCAGCAGGCAGGGGGCCCTGGCAGCTGAGCAGCATGGAGGGGATGGCAGCTGCCAGACAGACAGATGAGTTGAGGGGAGCCCCTTCCAGCTTGTCCCTGCTGCCACTGCAGGCACGATTCTGCCTCAACAAGAGCCAGCAGATGTGATGGATAACACCCGGGGATGAATCCCGGCCAAGTGCCTGACGCTGCTCTGCAAAAGCCGTGCTCAGCCAAAAGCCAAGCAGCTTTTTTCCTCTATCCTCCCAGGAGTTTGGAAATCTGAGGGGTGTATTCGATTTGCTTGCTGAGGTGAAGTTATTTTACTTGCCTCCTGTTTCCTGTGGGGAGATGGTGGGCTCCAGGTAGCAAAAAAGGGGAACAGCGCTGATGCAACAAAACTGGGAGTAGCTTCTTCCCAAGTGGATGTGCTGCTGCTGTTATGTTTTGATATGCAAAACTGTTGCTTAACTGGGAAAATGAAATTATTTAAACCAAATTTAAAACCATTTCAAACCAATTAGACATTAGAAATTCTTTGGTGTGAGGGTGGTGGGACACTAGCACAACAGGTTACCCACAGAAGCTGTGGATGCCCCATCACTGGAAGTGTTCCAGGCCAGGTTGTTGTCTCTCAATGTTTTTTTCTCTTTTTCTCTCCCTCACTGAGATGCTGTGACCACCTTTTCACCTCCAGAGACTGTGGAGTAAGAAATGGTAAAGGTCAGGACACGAAGTCCAGAACTGGAAATATTGCCCCTGTGCCAGGGTGCTTCCAGCACATTTGAAGCTTCAGTGTCACCCTTTGGGGAAGGAAACAGTCTGCCCACCCTTCAGGTTGGGAAACTGAGTCAGGGATATGTAATATCTTGCAGGTTGACCCACCAAAAACCATTTCTTCCCAGTGTCCCTCTGCCACTTGTGGGCAAAATTATTTCTGATAGTGCCATCCCTGTTGTGAGCCAGACCTTGAGAGAGAGGCCAGGAGGTCATGATCACATGGGGATTTTATTTCATGGGAACATAGGACAAAAACATACTTAGATTTACATTTGATTCCTTCCTTTGCCTCTGATTTCTGAACCTTCAGAGTCACATTTCCAAGCTTTTCCCACAGAGAGCAAGGCTGTGAATTTTCTTAAAATATGCATTACACAAAGCAAGCAAGCTGATAGTCCTCCCAAATCTCAAAGCTCCAGGAGCCAGGGATTAAAAAAAAAAAAAAAAAAAAAAAAAAGAAAGAGAGAAACATTCCCTGCCCCCTGCTATCTGAAAGCTCATGCTATAACCACCCCATCTGACAAATCAAGGACCCCTTCACCCTGCATGATACCCTCCCATTAAATGCAAGTGGGTAAATCCTCATCTAGTGGGTAAATCCTCAAATCCTCAAGCCAAATGGCAGCTTTGAGACACCCATTTTGTCCAGGAAGAGGCTGCCAAAGGTGAGAGGTTTAGTGACACCACTCACTGGATCAAATCCTTCATCACAGAATCAGAAAGTGGCTTGGGTTTGAAGGGACCTTAAACATCATCAAGTTTCTACCCCCTGCCACGGGCAGAGACACCTCCCACTAAACCAGGATGCTCCAAGCCCCATCCAACCAGGTCTTGAACACTTCCAGGGATGGGGCATCCATAACTTCCCTGGGCAACCTGTGCCAGTGTCAGGGCCCCAGGGCTAATCCTATTTTCTCCTGTTAATCCAGTTCTCCCTCCAAAGAGAAACTGCTGTGGGTCTGCACATCTACACCAACCTCTCTGCTGGCAGCCTTCTGCAGAGTGATCTAAAATAAGCTGAGTGGACTGAACATCTCACAGCTCCCTACTGCTTTCCAGCCCTCAGCCTCCTGCTATATTTAAACCAAAGGCAACGGGTAAACAAAGGTTTGGTGTGCTCTTCTCTGACAGAAATAGGCACTGCAGCTATTTTTATCCTGCAGACTACACAATGTGTGTCCAAGTTACAACCAGCAGCAATAAAGATATCCCAAAGAGGGTCAAGAAGCAGCTGTGAGTAATGAGCAGCAAGGAAACTGCTCAGGTCCCTGAGTGCCAGGGCAGGCAGCCTCATCCAGTCCCTAATTCCCCTTTGAGGCTCATCACACAAAAGCATTTGCACTTTTTTTTTTTTTTTTTTTTTTAATACTGTTTTTTTCCGTCCAGGTTTTGTAGTTTAGCTTAAGCTAAATTGTGCACTGGAAATATCAGGACATCTTGACCACAGCCTGGATGTGTGAGGGGTGATTCAGCTCTGCCCCGTCCTGACACTCATGGGTGAGATGCTTGATATGAAGAAAGAGTTTTTACCTTTCAGATGACTTCCAGGAGAGGCTCTGAGGCTGAGGCAGGGAATGGTGTTTGTAGGAATGGTGTTTGTAGCACATGTTTAGGGTTGATGCTGCTCGTTCTAGCCCAGGGGTGGTGGCTTTCCTGGGAACAAGAGGAAATGACTTCAAGTTATGCCAGGGGAGGTTGAGATGGGATATTAGGAAAAATCTCTTCACTGAAAGGGTTGTCAGACCCTGGCACAGGCTGTCCAGGGAAGCAATGGAGTCACCATTCCTGGAGAGATTTAAAAGCTGTGTAAATTTGGTGCTTAGGACATGGTTTAGTGGTGGCCTTGACAGTGCTGTGTTAATGGTTGGACTTGATGTTGTTAAAGGTCTTTTACAAGTCTGTGACTGTATGAATCTCTGTGATCATAGAGATCTCTATGATCCTGCTGAGCAGGATGCTGTGCAAGGTGTGGGCTTGCCTGGTGTGCCCCACGGGGCCACCTGGGCTCCTGTGGCAGGGAGAGAGCATGAAATCAGGATGCAGAGCACTGATTCTCTGTCAGGACTTCACCCCCTCAAAGCCTGCTCTCCTTTCTCAATCCTTGCAAGGTGCTATGCCAGAATCAGGCTCATCCCAGGCCTTCAGAAGGGCCTTGTGGAGCATTGCAAAGTGGTCAGGCCAGGCAGTGCCATGAATGGAGCATCCCAACCAGCTGTGGTACCCAACCCTTCTCCATCTCACAGGGGATCTGATGTGAGAGGCCAGGCAGTAAGGATGTCTTCTCCTCCAGACTATTCCCTGTCTCCCATTGTTCCCCAGCACTGTTCTGCAGAAAACACCATTACCTCCCATCTGCAGGAAAAGATGCTCACCCACCTGCAGCAGGCTCCTTGCACATGGCTACATGTTGCAGCAAGCCTTCTCTCGGGGACACGGCTCTTCTCCTGAGCTCTCTTGCCATCCCTCTCCTCAGACATCTTCATCTCTTGTCTCTACTTCTGGGAGCATGCCTTTTATTTTGCCCTTCAGCCCCACCCATTTCCGGCTGGGGCAGGCCCTAATTATTGGGCACACCTGGGCCTAAGCTCCCAGTTCATTATCGGCAACACCTGAGGACTTGTGGTTCTCTCTACAGCTACATGTCTTGTTCTCTCTCCCAGAGATTTAGCAAAGTCAATGCCCTGAGAAGGGTTTGCTGGGTTGGCTTTTACAACATCCACCTCCTTGGGACTGAGGGTTGGGGTCCATGACTGCCAGCAACAATCATCACTGTTTTTCCTGCTCCTCACCAGCTTTATTTTATGTTTTTTATTCCTTGGTGTAAAAGCTTCCCTAACTAGTCATTAACCTCAGCCACAGGACACAACCATTAAACATTATTGTAGCTGTAACATGGTACATTACTTGCCTCACAGTCAAAAGTGTTTCCTCCAGCAAGGGAGAAAAAGAGACCTGCAGTAAGGTCAGGATTCTCCTACGTGTGGATCTAAATCAGCATCTGGCTCCCCAGACCTGTTGCAAGGAGTTTGTTTGCATGGAGGTGACACATTCTGTGATGAGTGACTCTTGGTTAAACAGGCAAGGAGGAAAACCCATCTTTAAATCGTAGAATCATAGAATTAGCTGGATTGGAAGGGACCTCAGAGATCATCAAGTCCAACCCTTGATCCACTCCCGCTGCAGTTCCCAGCCCATGGCACTGAGTGCCACATCCAGGCTCTTTTTAAAAACCTCCAGGGATGGAGAATCCACCCCTTCCCTGGGCAGCCCATTCCAATGTCTGATCACCCTCTCTGGAAAGAAATTCTTTCTAGTGTCCAATCTAAACCTCCCCCTGCACAACTTGGGACCTCTTGTGCCCTCTTGTCTTGCTGAGAGTTGCCTGGGAAAAGAGCCCAACCCCCCCCTGGCTCCAACCTCCTTTCAGGGAGTTGGAGAGAGTGATGAGGTCTCCCCTGAGCCTCCTCTTCTCCAGGCTGAACACCCCCAGCTCCCTCAGCCTCTCCTCATAGGATCTGTGCTCGAGTCCCTTCACCAGCCCAGTTTGCTTTCATCTCAGAGAACAACCTGGGCATTCAGTTCCCACACCCAGCTGTCCCCAGGCCAGCACATTCTGCTGCCAAGCAGGTAACATGTCCCTGTGTAGGGACTCTCCTTAAACTTCTCCAGACCTTCTCCATGCTCACAGCCAGTGCTGATCACTTCTGCCATGGGCCTGGAAAAAGAAGCAGCTTCTACAGGAATTGACCTTGTGAACAGGACCTGGAGAAATCCACCATGCCACATGCTGCCTGTAGACACCAGGTGAAAGAGGGAAAACTGTTGTAGAACTTGTTATAAACATGGTTTTTGCTGCCCACCAGTGCTGCAGAACCCACGACTGGATCTTCACAGTGCTTCCAGCAGCTCCCTGAGAGGTTTTCAGTCCTTTTCCGCTGTTCTTCCTGCATCCACAGCCATGCAGAGCGCAAAGCTCCATGGCAGCACCTATGATGGTGTCTGTAGTACAGTCACTGCAACAGTGGTCCCAAAAAACAGACAGGGTGGAGAGGGGTGGTAACTGTGCCCATTCCCTCACCCAGTGTCCTGTGCAAACTGCCATGGCTATCAGCTGCCCAGGGAATGTTCTACATTGTCTGGGGAGCCTTCCTGAGAGGAAGACAAATCTGCAGCATCTCAGTGAAGGAGAGAGCTCAGCACGTGACCTCCTGAAAGGAAATCTCTGCAGATGCAGCCCCGGGGTGATGGGGAGTTGTTGAGATGGGTCATGCCTGTTTCCATCCATCAGAGGACCCAGTGAGACATGACTGATTTAAGCAGAGATGACAAAGGCTGAAGACCACCTCCCCATCTGGGGACATGCCACCAGGCTAGGGGGGGAGGGAGGAGGAATGGGGAAGGCTGCCTTTTTTCACATGTTTCATCCCTTTTTTTTTTTTTTTTTATGCCAGAGCATGGGTCCTTCAGCTGCAGCACCCGCCTCACAGGCTTGGTACAATCTCCCCCCTTCCACCTCACTGACTCCCAGGAGCACATCCTAAATCGAAAGCGGCGTGACATGAATAGGTCCCCTGTCCCCCTCCCCCAGAACCAGGCTGACCTCCCACCCCAGGCTGGGGATCCCTCCCTGTGACACACCGAGCCCTGACGGGGAGCTCAGCCCCGAGGTTTTAATGAAGACCTTTGATGTTCAAAGGAGGTGATGGCTGTTTGGTAAGGTCGGTTGAGTTAGAAGAAAAGGGGAGGCTGAAGGCAGCTGAGCTGAGCCCGTGATGCTTGCAGGGCCCCATCTGGAGCATTTCAGGGCTGTTTGTTTAGAGCCAGGCAGGTTGGAGGGAGGCAAATATGTGGGAGGGGGTTGGTTTCGTGCCAAATGAGGTCTGCAGCTCCTGGTTGCCATCCCCACCACTCATCTGGTGCCAGCATTGCCTGGAGGTGAAGGCCTGAAGTCACTCTTTGTCCCCTGGGGCTGAGCAAACACTGGGTTTACAACAGAAATGAAAATGACAGTATTTAATCACAGAGGCTCTTAACTACAAAGAAATGTCTTTAAGATGAAGCAATCCCTTTAAAACATACCTGGAAACTGCCATTAGTGACCCCAAAGCTCCATCCTCTCACTTGGGTTCATTGCCATGGTGAGGACAGCACTTCCCCTCCTGTAATCCCCAAAATGGACCCCAGTGTTTAAGCATCCTTCACAGGGGTGTCCAGGACAGTGTCTGTGCCCCCAGAGATACTGAAGTCTCTTGTGGAAACTGGAGCAGCTTTAGTGGAAAGCAGAGAAAGAACCTTGTTTTGCCCAGCTTACAGGCAGTTTTCCTGGAGATGAGCAGGAAGAGGACAAATTCCCTCAAACAACAGGGAATTTTGCCTTTGCTTCCTTAAAGCCTGAAGAGCAAGTCCATTCAGGAGCTTTAATGAGATGTAGGAAAAGCCAGCTGGATATTTCAGAAATCTGTCATTTTGTCTGCCACAGATATTTTTTCAACATCAAGAAATGAAAGATAACAAAAGAAAAAACATCTTTTTTTTTTTTTTCCCATCTCTGGTGGTGACATATTTCAAATTTCTCCCCTGACAGACTGTGTCTTTGTCATCAACCACATCTCCATGCCCTTCCTCAGTGTTTTGGTTTTTTTTTTTTTTCCCTGTGATATAAAGGCAGCTGGTCAAGGCTCTGAGAACAATCTTGGTAGAAAACCAGCTTGGTTTTAGCACGATGGCCCTGGCTGCAGGCACTGCACACCAGCCAGATAGGTTCTCAGAAACAGCAATATTTGCAGAGACAATTTTTCTGCAAAAAGAGAGGAGCTGAAAAAAAGTTTGAGTAGGAATCCAAGCATGGCCTGGTCAAGCCAATGATTGCAGGTCTGAACTTCTATAGGTGGAAGCAGAGAGGGATGATGAAGATTTCTAATCCACTGACCTTTGTTGTTTCCTAAAAAGTGATGCTGATGTTTTCTGCACAAATCTCCCACATGAGCAGAGTCAATCCCCACCCCCCATCCTTACCAGATTCCTGGTTTGAAACAGCACATGAGAGACTTAACTCCAGCAGACAGCAAAGGACCTTGACTTTCCCTTTTAAACTGTACTCTCCTCCACTGAGCAATTAATTTTCTCAGAAGGAGATTAAAATCTCCCCATTACACCTGGTGTGATTCAGGCAGAGTTAGAGCCCCCATTTCCATGCAGACACATTCTGCCTTTTGCAGGTTATGGAGGATGGTGGCTGCTGCTCAGCCCAGCCTTGGGGAGGAACCAGGTTGGGGGTTTTTTTAAAGAAAACCTATGGTCCAGAGATTGTCTGTACTGGTGGGAACAGCCTGGACATCCCAGCCACCTCTCCTGCCTGGTCACACACTCACAGCTCCAGGGAAAGGGCTGAATGCTGCAGAGAGCCCAGGTCACCCATCCACTGCTACCACAAACCTTAGGGGGTGAAGTCACCAGTGTCAATTTGGGTTGCCATTTCTGCCTTGAGAAGTCATGTCAAAGTGTTAGAGCAATCTCTGAGCCCTTTGTGGAGGTTTCACTACAGCCTCACACTACAGCACTGCAGCACAGCTTTACATTACATGCAGTACAGCCTACAAGAAAGGGACTTTCCCCCCCTGGGGAGGGACTTTTTAGGATGTCAGGTAGTGATAGGGCTGGGGGGAATGGATTCAAATTAGAGGAGGGGAGATTTAGATTAGATATTAAGAAGTTCTTCACCATGAGGGTTGCAAAATACTGGCACAGGTTGCCCAGAGAGGTGGTGGAAGCCCCATCCATCCCTGGAAGTTTTTAAGGCCAGGCTGGACAGGGCTCTGAGCAACCTGAGCTGGCAGGAGGTGTCCCTGCCCATGGGAGGGGGGTTGGAACTGGATGATCTTAAAGGATCTTGGAACTTGAATGATCTTTTCAACCCTGAAAATTCTGTGATTCTATGAGTAGGAATGTTTTAGTCTGGTGCCCTGGGGGAATGAAGCTTTAGTTGCTGCAGTGTTTCCGTGCACATCTCAGTCCTGACTTTTATCACAGAACCATCAGATGGGTTAGGTTGGAAGGGATCCTTAAAGGTCATCCAGTCCAATCCCCCTGCAGTGAGCAGGGACACCTTCCACGAGATAAGATTGCTCAGAGCCCCATCCAGTGTGGCCTTGAACATGGCTTTTCCAAGAACTTCTAAACCCACAGGGGAATTTTGGCCGCTTCACCTGAAGTCCTCAAGTATTTCTACCAACTTTGGGAACATGGTTGTGCAGAGAAAGGGGTTAAGCTTCATCTCTGCAGCTGCAGCACAATCTCAGAGGTCCCAGCAACCAGCAGGGAAACCTCCTGGGTGAGAAACACAAAATGCCCTGAAGACATTTCAGTGGGAGCTGATACCTCCTGAGATGTGGGGCAATCCCTCCACATGGCACCCCCCAAGAAGCCTCCACGAGAGCTGAAGCCTGTGTGAACATCTCGTTTGCTAAAGGAGAGCAAACCTGGCTGGTTGTTCAGCACACTTGGAGTCCTGCAGACTGGTTCCACAGGCTGGGGGAGGAGCTCTGCCCTCCTCCCTGCATGTCCTGGTGGCCAAATGATTGATGTCAGGAGATGGGAAAGGCAAGAGCCAAGTAGAAATGAATCACCCTCCACCACAGGTCATTTCATTCATTCTCCCTTCAGGATGCAAGTGGTTTTCAACAGGCTAATTAGATAGTTCATCCTAATGGCAACTATATGTTTGGGGTTTTTTTTTTCCCACTTCTTTTGCTATTTTGCAAAATAGCAAAAGACCTGATGGATACTTACAGAAAAAGAGAACCAGGGCTGCCCTGGAATAAACCCCATGGAGCATATGGCTTGGACAGGACAGCTGCAAAATCCTGCAACACATTCATTTCATGTCTTGTCTCCACTGTGGTGCTCTCTCTGCTCACTGCCTCCTCTGCCCTAGTTCCCAGACTTTGGGATATAATTATAGAATAACAGCAACTGAAGTTGGTTGTAAAAAATCGGTCTTTTTCCATGGAAAAAAAAAATCTGAACAAAATAACATAAAAATTAGATATTTTTTTTTTCTGACAATGTGTTAATTTTTACTCTTTTTTTTTTTTTTTTCTTCAAGAAAATGTTCCATCTTCCTCCCCCTCCTCCCCACCTGTTTTTGGAAGAAAGCAGGGAGGAAAGAGAAGGGGAAAACCCTGTTTTTAAGCTTGTTGCCTTCAAAAGCACTAGAACATTTCTACCAAAGCTGACATTTTCTATGGAAATTTTCATTTTACCTGTAAAGCCCCTTTGAGTTCAGCAAAGTACTCTTGTCAAGAACAAAAGCAGAAGAAGAAGAGGGAAAAAAACCCAAAAAACACAGCCACTGGTGGGTGAGGAGCCTGGAAGCCTTTGGATGCATAGCCTGGGAGGATATTTTCCTAGGAGTGTTTTCCCTATGGATAAGATCTGCTATAACATTAGCATCATGGTGACACTCTTGTGTTGGGGTTGGCAAGTCTTTATCTTTCTGGTTTCCACCCCAAGAACTGTGCTGGATGAAGTACATGGGGATTGTGGGCAGGGTCTCCTTGGCCTTTTGCACCTCTGTCTGGGAGACTGAAAGCAGAGTCCACCCAGAAGCACACATGGGCTGCAGAGACTGATGCTGAAAGACATCAAGAAACATGGAGGAGCAAAGCTGGTGGGAGGAAGGCAGGTATGGTCCCACAGGTATGAAAAAAAATACCTCATTTTTCCTGAATAAAGGTTGCCTGAGTAGCCCTGGATGATGCACACAGGATCTTGACAGCCTTTCAGGAAGGGTTCAACACTGGAATAGGGATCAGTCCCCTTGGATTCAGGTCCATTCACCACAAATGGAAGAAGCCCATCCCACTACACACAGCATCCAAGGAAAGCCATGAACTGTGGTGCATGGGTCCATCTCCAACATTTCCTTCCCAGCTGAAAACCAAAGCTTCTTACTGGCACCATCTCAGATCTCAGCACACCCTTGGTGCATTTACATTTTCACTGAAGTCACCAACTGGGGGGTGGGGGGGGATGAAGAACATGGAGAACTGGAGGCCAAATCATCCGTGCATGAGCCATGTTTTTGTGCAGGGCTGCATAAGGATGCAGGACTTCAGCTGGGAGAGTGTCCATGCCTAAACCTATCCCCACCAAACCTTCCTGCTGGGAAGCCCCTTTCCCTCCCCTCAGGTGTGGGCTGCAAGGACAAGAGCCTTGCAGTGAAACCAAGGCTTCTTGCTGGTGTTTCACCCAGCAGATCCCACCTTTGGAAGCACAACCTTGCTTGCAGTGCCCTCATCTGACTACCTCGAGTCCTGCCCTGCCTGGGACAGATCATTTGCATCCACATTTCCCTCTTGTGGCTCCCACTGTGCCAGTGATGCTGCACAAGCAGTAACACAAGGGTAGATGACAAGTGATGAAATGTTGGCGGCCAGGTCATAAAGAGAGAGTTTTGGGCTGCCCAGCACTGTCAGTCTGTCTGTAAAGGAGTCTCAGATGGAAGAGGGAGTTGTCATTCTGCTCCAGCTCCATCCTGCCTTGCCTCCTCCCCTAGCTGACCCAATGCCTCTTCTTCAAGGTTCACAAACCCCCCATGCAGGATTAACATGCCCTGAATTTCTGATGTCTTTCTGTCCTGCTCTCTGTGCATCACCTGGAGGGACCATCATTCTCTGAGGACTGAAGCATTTTGCAGCATTTGCATGGGCTTATTGCATCACCAATTCATCCCAGTCCAAACAATCCCATTAGAAAATTCAGTAAGTCAAAAATATACTTTTTTTTTTTTTTTTTAATTTCTTTCTCAAGGGACTGCTGAGGAAAGCCTATGTTTATTTAGAAGAAATTTTTGGCTGAACCATTTGAAGGTCAAAACAACCTTATCAAGATGGTACAGAGAATGTTGTTAAGTGTTTAGGAAATGAGGCAGAGCCTGGGAGGCCCAAGGAGCCCCCCCTGAGCAGCATCAGAGGATGCATAAAGGAAATGCAACAGTGAAAACCCAGCCTGTTTTTACACCACTTTTTACACCACCTTCTTAAGCTGCTTTACACTCAGGTCTGACATTTCACACCTGAGCTTCAGCCCTCCAGTAAAACAGGAGGTAAAAGCCTTTCAGTGAGATTAAGGCTCCTAAACTGCTGATTATCTCCAGCAGGTATCAAAGGGCTTTGCTGAGACAAGGAACTGGCACCTGGCTGAGAGGGCTGCCACACCACCAGCCTTTGATCAAACCTCCGTAAAATCCCAACCTGCCAGGGCACCAGCTCCCAAAGAGCCATCTCACACATCCCATGTCACCAGTGCTGCTGTGCCCAGGCTATCAGTTCCAAACCATGAGCTCCAGAAATCCCACCACAAAGTCAGGAACCCCATAGGTTGAAGCAAATCCATATGGGAAAGTGCAAGGTCTGTCTGAAGGAACCTATTGGAGCTGTGTTGGTTGCAGGAGGAATTGGTGCTCCAGCCACAATAAATGTCACTTGCTGATGGCATTGGCCTTGCAGATTCCTGACAGATCCCAAGACTTAAAAGGCCAAAGATCTCCCTTGGAAAACTTTGGGTACCTTTTTGTTTCTGACTCTGCAAAAAAATGGCATCGGTTTATTTGGACACCCAGACTGTTTCCACTTCTCTGCTACATCACTGCCTGGGCAACACACCAAAGAGCCTTTGAATTCCCCTGGAAAACCAAACAGGGAGTGAAAAAGATGGCAGCAGGGCAGGAGGGCCTGATATTTTTCCACAATCCAGAAAACTCCTTTTCCCTATGACCTTGTTAGGAGGCTGGAAGCTGCTGTTTAGCCCACGCTGTCAGACAGTGGTGCTGACAGGGGATGGATGAGCTGTGGTGGGGCTCTGCCTGGCCCAGACTCAGTTTTAAGGAGCAGCAATGGTGGGAAAAGGCAGAAGGAGAAGGCTGAGGCAGGACTGAAATGCCAGTGAGCACCAGGCTGTGTGGAAGAGGACTGTCTGCCATATCCATACACATGCAGCAGGTCCTCAAACAGACACCAAACAGCAAGGCTCTGGGGTTTCTTTAGGCTGGACTGGTAGAAAAGGGTTGTGAGGGTCACAGAACCTGCCCCTTGGTGCCTTAAGAACTTGGCTGTGTCTCCTATAAGGTGTTGGTGGGGCCTTGGTTGCATTCCATAGTCGCTTGTCTGGGCTGTCTGAAAAGGAGCCAAATGTCTCCTCCAGCATCTCCCAGCACAACCCCACACAGAGTCTGCTGCCAGACCTGTATCCCACACACCAGCACCACCATGCTCCATCCCCATGGGACAAGGATGATGGAGGTTTTGCTTTAATTTTTACTGTGTTAATTTAATGATGAATTTGCTTTGACATTCCCTGCCCTCATAATGCCAAGGATGCAATTTCTCTCTGCCCTGTCACAGAGAACAGAGGATGGATTCGGGTCAGAGAATGGGTTTGAGCCCAATCCTACAATGTGCTCTGAGTAAAGCACAGATCTGGAGTTTGCTGCATTGATGCCCTGTGCTCACTCCCAAGACATCTGATCCTGCAATGACACTCTTGTCACACTCCCAGCCTTTGCAGGACATCTGCAGCCCCATCCATGTCCTGATGCCAACACAGAAATGTTCAGGGACAGTGTAACTGTGCTGCATTAATAGTCTCTGAAATGCCTGGTCTGTTCTGGGTGGCTGGGTTTTAAACACAAGCTGGGCTTTGTTTGTATCAGATGTTCACAGTTTGGGTACAAGCTGAACAATGCTTTGCCATATCAGTATTCCCAGTCTGTTCTGGACAGAAGACGACTTAACTCCATCATGAAAACTTCCTAGGAAGAAGAAGTGCTAACAGAAATGGGCTTTGGGAAATAAGAATTTTTTTTTTTTTTTTTTTTTTTTTTTTTTTTTTTTTTTTTTTTTTTTCTGTATTCAGGGCACACATGACTCCTTCCCACTCCCAGGACCTCCTGCTGCAAAAAGAACCCTCAGGCCACAGCTGTGGCAGCCAAAGCTATGGTCCTGCACCATTCCATCTGCAGGCATGTCAGCAGTGCAGATGTCCCAGCTGAGATGGAAGAGAAATATCTGCCCTCTTGATGCTCAGGCTCTGGGATTTGGGAGAGTTTGGCTTTGTCCTCTGCTGTGCCAAAGGTTTCCAGTCACTGACCCCCTCAGCTCCTGGTCTGTAGCACAGGGGTGTTGGTGCTGCTCCCTCTCTCCCTGGAAAGCTGCAGGATGAAGTTTGGCATGAAGAGACAACACATGTCCAAGACCCTGGTCCTGCAGTGGGCTGGTGGGGTAAAATTCAGCCCCAAAACACTCTGAGGTGATTAAGCCTTGGCTTGAGATCATTGGATCCCCACAGCATGGTCTGGTTGCATTTCCTCTTTGGTTTCTGGCTAAGCCAAGGTCAGGGCTCCCACCTGATGTCCTTTCAGCTGGGGAGCTGCATTTCTAAGAGGGGGACACACACAATTCCCTCAGTTTTCCAGTCAGAAGGGGAATGGGCAGGATGTTTCTGAACAAGGAGGCTACATCCATACCAGTAAATAAAAGAGGACAAGAGCAGTTGTGTGGCTGAATGGAATGACACAAGCCTAGAAGCCAAACTCTCTTCTCCTCCCCTCCATGTCCTAAACAGGGTGACCTTAACCATGCTAAGAACTGGGACAGGTCCCTGTCCCACACCAGCCCTTGAAGATCCCCCCCAGGTGCTATCTAAAAGAGGAAGAAGCCATGCCAAGGAGCACGATGACAATTTAATGTATGTATGCAATTAATGTAATGCAATGTTTAACTATAGAGAATCAGTGCACAGCTGCTGCCTGGGTCAGTGCAGGATTATGAATGTTGCCTTAGAAATTTTGGGCTCTGTGTTAGTGCCTGTCCTCTCAGGACAAAGAGGTCCTGAAGTGGGCATACACAAGCATGAACCAAGAATTGGAGTCCCACCTTGATTCCCAGGATTTCATGGCTCTGAATGTAGTTCCCATGTTACAGAGCAGCAGGATGCAAGCCTGTTATCCTGACATATGCATATCCTGATATATTCTGCAATGCAAAGGGATGACAGATCCCTACCAACTTTGGATGACACCCCCAGCAGACATCTGCCACCATGCCAAGGCCATGGAACCAGGGCTGCCACATCCAGCAAAGAGTCAGACCAAGGCTGGTAACCACTTCCATCAACCACCAGAGCAGTTTCCCTGCTCAGGACAACGAGCACAGGGTTTGGAGGGATTATCCAGGTTACCTTGGATACCCTGGAAAGTACAGTCTGTGTACAGATTGCCTGAATATATGGAAACTTACCCAAAACACACCTCATCCCTCAGGGCCTTTGCACGTGCCCTTTGTCATTGATCTCCACTCATTCAGCAGCTGTTTTATCCAGGTGAACCCTGGGTGGATGCGGCCAGGAAAATCCAGATGGAGGGAAACCCAGACCTCTCTTGGAGTCCTTTGCAACCCATTTGCACAGCTTGGAGGAGCACGTGCTGCAGCATAGCAAAGAACCAGGGACCTTGATGTCTCTCTTCGATCAGATACAGACAGTAGCCTGTCTGGTTACAGAGAGCACTTTCTTTGATTAAAAGCTAATAAATATTCATCCCTCTCCTCCCCTGCTGTCCCTTCCAAATCCCCAGAGACAGAACTTAGACAAGCAAAACTGGTTCATTTGTGATGTACTCCTGCACGCTGCTTCAAAACACTTGGAAATGCTCCAGGTAGCAATGTGGGGCTGTGAGAGCTATGGATCATCAAGAAAAGAGCCAATACTTTGCATGCACTTAAAACAAGACTTAGGTCATAAAGGACATGCTCATTATTAATGGTGGGTGTTGGGAAATAAAGACTAAAGTGTACATAGATCCTTATCCCTAGCTAATTCTTCAGTAAATTGGCAAAGATACATCACTGCCTGCAGAGCAGGAGACAGAGAGAAATTAGATGTTAAGGACAGCTTAGTTTCCCAGGAATACAGATGTACCATCAGCTGATGAAAACTACAATGAGGGGCAAGGGAAGTAGATCTATCAGTGGTGAAGACTGTCTCCCTTTAAGGCAAAGAAAACTAAATCCTTGCCAGAATAGATGGGGAGGTCACAGCCAGTGTAAGTGCACAGGGACCCCAGTGAAATATGAACTAAAATACAACCCACTATCACCCAAGAGAATTTCGGAGGAGCCAAGGACCCAGTCAGCAAAGAAATGGTGGAGAAATACTGTTCTGGTGCTTGGGAGTTTGAAGAAATATAAAAATATAAATACAAAATAGATGCAATAATGTGCTGTCTCAACACTGCAGCCCTGCAGAGAAAGTCCCTCTGAGGGCATTAAACTGCAGGTGGTGAAGACCCTCACATCTCTGGATGAAGACCTGTCTCACAGGTTATGCCCTATTGGGGGATTCAGAGATGGTATCACAGTAATAATAATGGTAATAGTAAAATACGAAGCTAATAATCTGTTATAATAATTTCTTATTAGCACTGGAGCACATCCAAGCTCATGCATGCTCCTGCATCCTGGAAACATCCTACTGGCACTCTAGGCTGGGTATCTGCTCTGGGGGAGCAGGACCATGTTATCCTTGTGCTTCTGCAACCCACCAGCCCCACTGTCCTGCAGAGCAGTGATTTGGCTGCATCACCACCAGAAGGATCCACGGTCCCCAGCAGCCCAGAGATGAAATCTCTGCCCCGTGATCTCCACGCTGTTTCAGCACAAAGGAGCCTCTGTCTGCTGTCTGGCCCCACAGAAACTGAGCATTTGTATCTGTCCTTGGATACCAAAGCCTCAAGCTAGAGGCTAACAGCAGAAGTGGGTAGAAGATGAAGCATTGCAATTTTTCAGCTTTTCTAATGGCATCCTCCAGCTTTGCGGGGGCTGTTGGGCAAACAAGAAACAAGCAGATTAATGGCTGCATTTCAGCTGGCACCAGCACTGTGAAGCCCGTGTCCTGGGCCAGTTTCTCTGCTGAGCTGAGATCTGCTTGGCACAGCAATGTGGTGGGTCCTGAGGGAGCCCATGGCTGCTCACTGATCCTCCAGCTGGGTCCCAGCCAGACCCTGCAGAGCCGACGACCGCCCCTAATGCAGGAGAAAATGAGAACCCTGGCCAAGCTTCATCCTAAGGCCAGGTCAGCTGGTCAAGGTAATGGAGCAGGAAGAAAAACAGTAGGAACCTCAGAATTCCCATCATCGAGGGGGAAATCCCACCCCGAGGACCATATTCCAACGTCCATGTGGCACCAAAGAGCAGAAAGGCATCGTGCACATCATGAAGGGGCTCTGGTCCTTGGTTAGCAGAGGTCAAGGATCTCGGGTAAGAATGGAAAGTTTTTCCTTAAAATTGAAAAAAAACCAAACAAACAACCCCTGCCCTTTTAGGCAACTTCCTTTGGCAATGGGATACTTGCAGTGACAGACACATGAAGACCTTTTCTCCAGCCCCTCCATTTCCCCTTTTCCCAGAGGAGTTGAAGGGGGTCTCCAGCACCGTGACAGCCCCATGCTTCTCATGAAGGCAGGCAACTGGGTGGAGGAAAAAACCTGTCTGTACCTCTTACATCTTAGCCACAAAGGGGAAAGCTGCAGCATGGCCATGCCATTCTTTCAGGACTTTAAAAGGAGAGGAAAAAAGCCCCAAAGTTCACATTTTTTTGTTACCGTCAGTGTTCACTTTTTTAAAACCCATTTTAACATCTAGTTTCCCTTCCAGTGTGGGCTCAGAGTCAGATTTCAGCACAGATTTTCAGCATGTCCTACATGTCACAGAACATACTTAGGACTGGGCCAGCTTTCTGCATCAGGCAGCAAGGCAGGAACATTGAGAAATTTGTGTTTCCCATTTCTTCTGTGTCCCCCAGGCCAACAGGTTTGCAAACTCCTTTACACCTTTGCAGTACTTTCCTTGCTAAGGCAGAAGAAAACTTCATAAAAACTTCAAGAAAGAGACTAAAAGCTCCCATAGGGCTGCCAACATGTGGACAGTTAAACCTCATGTTGGACTTCATCTCCAAAGGCCTTCATCTCCTTCATCTCTACAGCAGTTCAGTAGGAGATATTGAAGTAAACTGACTGAACAAAAAAAATCCACCAAAACAAAACACAAAAAACCACCAAAAAAACCCAAATATAAAGAAACAAAAGCAAAGAAACAGCTGTATCATCTCCCAGTTAAAATCTTTTTTTGTGGAATCTCTCAATATGCATATGTAGGTGTGTATGTATATATATATATCATGTCATGTTCCACTCTGTTAGGTGGGTCAGATTTCTTCACATGAGTGATTTGCACATTTTTTTTTTAACAGAAAATATTGTGCTCAAACACAAGGTAAAAAATGTAGCTTTTCATAGGGAAAGGTTAATCTTGCATGTGAAGAATTTGCTGAAATATTCCATAATGCTCCCAGATGATTTTTTCAATTTGTTTGTTGTTTTGCAAGACCCTAGCAATAGTCCTTTTGTGCTCAGGGTTCAGAAAGGTTCACAAATAGCATGGTTTAATGCATGATCTTTGATAAACATTTTCAGGACTTGATCAGCACCAAAATCTGACCCACAGCAGCTGTGTGCAGGTATAATCCTAAAAATATTGCACAAAAAGTGACCTGCTTCCCCTAATGCCTAGGTAATGAAAAAATGAGGACTAATCCAACCACAGACACACCCTCCCCCCCTCTTTGGACAACATCTTCAGAGATGTTCACTCAATGAGTGACTCCAGAGGAAAGCCCAATCATTTAAAAAAGACATTTCTGTACAAGTGTGATGAATGATGATGGAGTTGGCAGCTCTCATCAGGACTGGGGACTCGTCTTACCAGAGCACTGATGTCAAGGGGAACAAATCCTTTCAATTAGAGTTTGGACCAGGCTTCAAAAGCATGAACTGAGAGCTTTGAGGACTCCAGGGAGTTCTCAAAATCCTTCCATAAAAACATATCATGGCTGGACACCTTTGGGTCTCCAGAAGCAGGGATGTTCCAGTCAATCACATGCCCTACAACTCCAGGAGCATCAAATTCAAAATCTGAGAACCCCAAGCCACTGGCCCTGTGCTCCTGATTTTTCTTGAAGGTGATCACTGTTGGTTAGGGCCTCCTGCTCAAAATCTTTATGTGCCTCTTACCAGGCCTGATGTATCCAGAAGAATAGTGGTTTGATATGAATCCAATCTAGGAAACACAACCATTCTCTAAGTCCACATTGCCTGGGAGATGAGGAAAAATTTATCTTTTGCAAAAGAAAAAGCTTCTGTGTCAATGTTTCCTGTCAGTGCTTCCCTTCAACAACAGAGCTGAGCCTTCTGCAACTGAGGAGTAGGAAACCAGGGTGGAATAGGTTTCACCTGGCTAAAGACATCTGTGATGTCTCTCTGAACACCTCACATGGGACCTTCACAAGAGACAGTGAGAGAAATGGGTCCCTGCAAAGAGCATCTCATTTTCTCCTGCTTTGATGTCTATTTTAGGCAAGAGTCACACTGTAGGCATCTGAGGAGACCAACTCCAATGCAGAACTTGTATCTTATCCATCTGGACATCCCAATCCAAGCCTGGGCTGTGCTGGATCACATGCTGAGATCTGAAGGTCCTTCTCTTATTTTGGAGGCCTGTCAAGCTTCACCACCAAATCCAAGAACCATTTGATTCTCTTTAGGTGTTTCACCAGAGGGAGGGCCCACCAATCTTGCATTCAAACCAGCAATTGTTCTTCATGAGTCTGGATACTGCTTGGTGCCAGCAAGCAACCACCACACCAAACAGCACTCAGCAGCCACTGGGAACTCTGGATGCTGAGATGCTATAACCAGCCCTTGTCTCATGCCCAACATAAAACTGTTCCACCCACCCAGAGAAGACACATATAAATTATTATAGAATCATAGAATAATTCAGGTTGGGAAAGACCATCCAGATCATCCAGTCCAACCTTTAAAGAGAACTCTTATAAGAAAGAAGGGAAAATCCAGCTGCAATAATTATGGAGTGGCTGCAAAAGTACCTGAAACTGATGTAACCAGATTATTTAAGACACTCTGAACCAGCTGCTGTTGGTTGACTTCTGCTTTCCTTCCATTGCAGCTGGAGGTGCCAGATCCCATCACGTTTGACAGCATGCAGAGCAGGTCTGCACTGTCCAAGGGAATCAATGTATTAATTGCCAATATATTGCAGATCCCCTTGGAGATTCCTGGGGTGTTAAACTCAGCCAAAGAGTGATATATTTAAGAGTTCTGCATTTTATAAATTGCAGGGCAGAAGGAAAAAAAATTAAAAATTGCCTGTAGCCACCAAGACTCTTGGTTCCTGTGAAATGGAAAGCTTTTCCCCTTTCCACAAGCTCCCAACCATGGCATGTGGCCTAATTATCTAATTACACAATGGATCTGAATTGCTTCAAAGGAGCTGTTATGTTCCATCAGGTACATAATAAGTTTACGGTATCAACTAATTACACCATTATGTAAGGGCCCAGAATGACTTTTGAAACCAATAGACAGATCTGCTAGGCTATCAAACACATATTGTTTTGTTTGAGGATTTTTTTTTTTAATCCCTCATTATGAAGGTAACCTGTGCTTTCTTCAGCCTTTCTGGAGGGAATATAAATGTTAATTCTGTGCTCTGAGGCAGTGCACATCATCCAGGAGCTCTCTTGAGGTCCTGGAGCAGGTCCAAAGGAGGCAACTGGGCTGGTGAAGGACTCCAGCACAGATCCTATGAGGAGAGGCTGAGGGAGCTGGGGGTGTTGAGGCTGGAGAAGAGGAGGCTCAGAGGAGACCTCATCACTCTCTCCAACTCCCTGAAAGGAGGTTGGAGCCGGGGGGGGGTTGGGCTCTTTTCCCAGGCAACTCTCAGCAAGACAAGAGGGCACAAGAGGTCTCAAGTTGTGCCAGGGGAGGTTTAGGTTGGACATTAGAAAGAATTTCTTTAGGGAGAGGGTGATCAGACATTGGAATGGGCTGCCCAGGGAAGGGGTGGATTCTCCATCCCTGGAGATATTTAAAAAAAGGCTGGATGTGGCACTCAGTGCCATGGGCTGGGAACTGCAGCGGGAGTGGATCAAGGGTTGGACTTGATGATCTCTGAGGTCCCTTCCAACCCAGCCAATTCTATGATTCTGTGATTCTACTGACCTCAGTGGATTGGTTTAGATGGCAGCAAAATCCCAGTAACACACATAAGGCAATGGCTCAGTGTCCAGGTTAACTAAAACTGGGGACACAATCAAATTTGAGCTCACATGTTCAACCTCACTGGTGGGAATGATGTAGCACACAGTGATGGGCTCCTCCGAAGGGAATATCCAGACTGTGACAGCTGCTCAGTCATATCCAGTTGTGCCTTAATCTGCTCTGTCCACAAAAGATGTGGAAATAAGAGCAGCCTTTGCCACAAGGAGCCCCACCTGGCATTCGCTGTTGCTGCTGCCTCTCTCATGGGTGGGTTTCTTGAGGGCTCTGGGTCTCACAGTCAAGAAAAAAATCAGTTTCCATTTACAACAAGGCTTCCTCAAAACATGGGCAGCACTTCATCGTGTCTCCTCAAGGATGAATGGTCAGGGTGGAGCAGAAAATCCTGCAGAGAAGGCCTTGGGAAGAGGTACTGTAACAGAGCAGCCTCCCTAACAAATTCCTTCCTGGCTATCTGCATCCAGTAAGCATCCCCTCCATCAGGTACCCAGGTATTATGCTCAAAGGAGCCCACTAGAAGTCCTTCCTGAGCCTGTGCTCCTTTTCTCTCCTGTGATCTGACCCACCCAATGCACATCAATCTAAACAACCTCATTAGCCCCCACCCCTCAACACCTGACAGGGGACTAACCCCCTACAGCAGAGAAAAGCTGAGCTATCTGTCTTGGCAGTAAAGGAAGTTAAAACCAGGAATCACCCCAGCAATCTCCTCAAAGTTGCTGTGATGTCAAGCCAGCACAAGGGAGAGGACCCTCTACCCCAGACCATGCAAGATGTGTGGGTTTTGTCATCATCCATTCCCTCTTCAGAGAGCAGCTGGGATTCCCCAGCTGTGACAGGATGTCCATGGAGCTATAAACTTTGTAAACTCAGCTCAGCTTTTCAGGAAGAGATTTCTAATTTTATCCAGGCCATTCATCCACCCTTAATTTGCAATGAAAAAAAAAAAAAAAAAAAAAAAAAAAAAAAAAAAAAAAAAAAGCTGTTAAGCTGTTGTAGGGTTATTATTAACTATTGGCCAAGACAGAATGAATTCCAGGCTTGGCTGACTCCCTCTTTGGTAGAGAGCAAGTGCACAGACAGCAGACACATTGCTTTTCCTTCCTAAGAAAGCTCCTGAGTGAGGATGTTGGGTAGCCAAAGTAGCAGGAGAACCTTTATTTCACAAGTGTGGCTGTTTTCCAGGCTCCACCTCAGCCACCTGAGCTTGGAGAACCATTGCAACAGCCCAGAACTGCAGCACCTCTCAGTGTCAAGCTGTTGCTTTGCTAAAATGAGTGTGAAAAGTCCCCATCGACCTTGCTCAGGCTCTGACCCCAGGAGTCAGACCCAAGGAGATGTGGGTCTTGGACCCACAGTCCAAGGAGTCAGTCTTGGATCCAAGGAGATGTGTTTAACCATCAGCTTGTGAAGTTCCACTCTCTTCAGCCAAGTGGCACCTCCAAACACTGTCTGAGGAGATGATTTCTTGCAGTACTGAAAGTTGTATTCAAACCACACAGCCAGGCACATGAGATGCTCCTGGGTCTTGGTAAAAGGCCAAGGAAGAGATGTGTTGTCTGTCCAGCACTGATTCCCAGGGAAAAGAGGTAAAATGCCCTCAACTGGAGACCTAAAGCCAGCCAGAAGACTTCCAGCTGTCCCCGTGTATCCAGCTGTGCCATATCCATGATGATGATGGGTGATTAATGAGAGGGCTTCAGCTATGAGCAGTCTTTTTAATACAACTGGTAAAGTAACAAACACCAGAAGAAAGAAATGGCAAGAGGTCCACATTGTTAGCAGTTGGGCTGGTAGCCCCAAAAAACTGCTTTAAAGCCAGAAATATTTCAAAGTTTGTTGCCTTCTCCCTACAGCCTCCTGAAAAAAACAAACAACAACAACAACAAAACCACCAAACAAACAAACAAAGAAAAAAACACAACACCCTAACAAACAAACAAAACCCCCACAATCCAGTAACTCTTACTGCTGTCCTTGCAGGATTTGCTTCTTATTCCATACTGCTTTGCCCCATATTCACCCTAGGATGAACGTCCCTGCTAACCCACCAGATACCCCATGGCTTTTGTCTGCATGGAGAGAGGATCCCTGCATCACCAAACATCCCATCATCACCAGGGATAGAAACCAGTTTGCCCCCATCTACCAAAGAACCTCGGACTTATAATTTCCCACCCACCCATGTCCCATCAAAGGAAAGGGAAGGAGACAAAGCAGGACCTAGAAAAATATCCCTTGGACGTGTGAGTAAAGCTGGAAGGCATGGGGACTTCCATGGTAACCCTGTGGATAAACAGGACCAAACAGCTTGAAGTAGCTGCTTTCCTTGCAAGGCCCAGGAACAAAGTATCTCTGTAGCTTGGCCAACACAGCAAGCTCCAGCCAAATGTAAATAGCCTGCAGGGCTTTTTGGCACTTTGCACTCTTTTGCATACAGCTGGTAATGTTTTAAAGGCCAGGCCCAGCCAAGGGTAATGCTTCCAAGAGCAGAGCAGGAAACACTTTGTGTACAGAAAAAGGGTCTCGGGAGAAATCAGTGAAATCTTAAGACCTTTTGTGTTTCTTTCGCCAGCCCCAAATCAGTGAGCTTCATTCCTGCGCTAAAAGTTTCCAGAGGTCCAGGTAAGCTGCCCAGATGTCACCAAGCACCTGGTGAGGAAGGTCTTAGCTTGGATCCTGCAAACCCAGGAATGCTTGCTGGGTGTAGGGAAGTCCTGCTGAGCACACCCATGATGTCTTTTAGGGGAAAACTGGTTGAAGCCACCTGAGAGGAGTGGAAGGTGTGAGAGATGGTATCAAGGGAGGACCAAGATTGCATTAAACCACCTTGGAATTTTCCACAGTACCAAGACCACAGAAATAACATGATATTCCCATTTATCTGGATCATTCAACCTTTTGGAAGACCTCAGCAGGATTTGGGGCTCAGGGTGTGTTGTCATGCTGGAAGGAGGCAGTCCCTACCTCAGATGCTCAAATGCTAAATAAACCCCTATTCTCCAGGGCCTTGTCCTTGCTGGTGGGATGGGATTTCCCTCTTGATAGGAGGCTGAGAACCTGGGACTCCACTATTTTCTCCAGCTTAACACCACAGCACCACTACATAGGGTATGAAAAGGAGAATTTCTGCTCTCCTGCAGCCTCTTCCACTTCTGTCTGCTGGAACAGAGGTCTCAGGAGGGCAGGCAGATGGATCAAGAAGAGCAGAGCCACACTGAGCACACAAGGATGAATCAGAAGGTCACAACAGGACTAATATTGTGCTAGAAATTTTGTTATCCTTTGCTATCATGTTTAAAATCACAGTGTACCAGCACAGGCATTTTGCTCACCTGGCCCTCTTATTTTAACCTCACTGTGTTGGAACATGTTTGTATGTCAGGACCATCATGTCCTAGAGGGAGACTGTCCTTGTGTTAGCTGTCCCATCTTCTTGGTTATTCAGGGCTGAAAGATGGGTGCTGGCAAAGTTAGCAGCAGCCATCAAAGCTGGAAGCAAAAGGCAATAAATGTCAGTAACTCAGAAATGGAAGAAGAGATGACTTGGAAAGGCATCATGAAGTGAAACAGAAAGCTCTGTTTATCATAACTTAGTGTCCTTTTCTTGTATCCTCCAGATGTCTGTCCTCCTGCAGGTGATTTGGATGTGCAAAGCCAAATGGCTGCTCTCCAGGGAGGGCTGGAGCACAGTGGAAGGTTCAGGGGAACAGAGAGGGGGCTGTGTTTGCTGTGGGATGTTCCACAGGGCTGAGCTTTCATGGCTTTGTATTGCAGCTGCACATCAGGGGCTGGGCAGGGGGCAGAGAAATGGGGGGAAACAGAGGTGGGCTCAAGAATGAAAAGCACCCATTTGAACTCTCTAGCTGGGGATAGAGTCTAAATTTCATTGTTGGCTTTAAAGATGCCAGAATCAAGTCCCATCCACTTTAGTCTCCCTACTTCTGATCAGCTTTGACGTGTGTGTGCTGGACCTTCCACGGGATGCAAAAACTCTGGTGTTGTCAGGTACCAGGGTCCCAAACAGACCTAGGGCACAGGGACACGATGATATGCAGACAGACAGATGTCCACTCTGCAAGCTGAAACACAGCTGGCTTTATAGAGACTTCTTCTCATCCTTGTTACCAAACTAAAAAGGCTTCTGGACCTCGTGGGTGAGCATCTATCCTCTTCACCCCACACCTTCTCTTTTATATTCCAGGCCAGACAAGGAACAGATTCCCATTCCTCCTCTTGCCTACTACAGGGGTTATGCAGCCTAAATTGAGATCAGCACTCACAGGAAAAGCCTCATCCCTAAAATGCTCCTACCTCTTCCCCTGAGAGAGAGAAGGCTGCACAGATCTCAGGAGGACATCCTGGAAGAAGAGAAAGAAAACACCTTTTTATCCCGGATTTCAAGCTGTCCTTCTCCTATCCCCACCAGTGATGGGCACTCATGCAAATGTGTCTACACATGTTGTTAAACACAGTAACTTTTGAGCCTGTGGGCCAGGTGCAGGGGAGGATCCCTCACAGACAACTACAGCACATGAACAAAAGCAGAGCAGAAATTAATTTCCCAGAATCAATTTGTCCTTATTAGTTTTGCAACCCAAAGGAGTTTTTTTTCTTACAATCAAACATGGTTGCTGGCAAACCCAAAGAGTGTGAGAAGAGATGATGGGTTTCTTGAAGGAAGATGGAAGCTTTTAATACAGGCAATTAAAAAATTAATTAAATGAATACATCAGGATTTTTACTAATATAAAGGAATATAAAGGAATATAAAGGAATTTTACTAATATAAAGGGAAACTGGGGGGAGTGGTGCTCATAAAAATGCCTCCTCACCTGTCAACACTTACCTTCTCATCACGCATGAAATCTCAAATTGTGACACTGGGGGGTAAAAGTGGAACCTCTCAGATGTGCAAGGCTGAATAAAGGAGAAATATTTTTCCTAACCATGCAGGTACCTGTGGGCTGCACCAGTTATGGCTCAAGATCTCAGCAGTCTGCTGAGCAGGTTGTGTCCCAGACTGCTGAGACAGGTTGGGCTCAACCCCCCTGAGAACCTGCAGAGCCACTTAGCTTCAACCAAGCCAACAGATAGCCTGGGCTGCCCCTCACCTGATGCCCAAAAAGATTTTAACCTGGATGTCTCCAGGGAGCTGGGGTGGGGGCACAGCATCCCAGCAGAAGCTGTGATAGCAAAATCTGGCCCTTTGCTACTTTGGGGAAGTGGAAGCAGGATGGCCTTACGAGCACAAACAGCTAAAAAAGCAAGAGAAATATGGGGCATAAATATGTGATAGTGCAGGAGGCAGTAGCATAAACTTATTTTATTGTCACTTGTCTGCAAAGGCCAACATAACTCACTGCCTTCACCTTGCTCTATCATTCATGAATAATGAGATTGCCCAGACATATGCCAATAAAAACCTCCTCACGCCCTGCACTGAGACATGTGAATGCTATTCTGGATAAGGAAATAAAGGAACAGAGAATTTTAATAATAATTAACCCCTGGCTCTCCATATCCTGAATATCTCTAGCGGCCTTCCGGTACCTGAAGTGGCTACAGAAAAGCTGCAGAGGGACTTTTTACAAGGGCATGGAGTTATAGGACAAGGGGGAATGATTTCAAAATGAAAAGAGGATAGATTTAGATGAGATATTAGGAAGAAATTCTTTCCTGTGAGGGTACTGAGACATTGGCACATGTTGTACAGAGAAGCTGTGATTGCCCCATCATTGGAAGTGTTCAAGGCCAGGTTGGATGGGGCTTGGAGCAACCTGGTCTGGTGGGAGGTGTCCCTGCCCATGGCAGGGGGTTGGAACTGGATGGTCCATTCTATAATTCTGTGATTATGATTCTATGATCTTTTAAGGTCTCTTCTACCCCAAACCATTCCTATGATTCTTTGATCTCAGTATTTACTAATTACCAACACAACCTGATCTTTCATTTCAGTTCCTACACAGCTCTGACTTAGCCCCTGACTTAGCAGAAGCATCTTCAGCAGTCACAAGAGCACAGCTGAAGGCAGCTCCTGTGGGCAGAGGTCTCCTGAGCATCTCACAGCAAGTGCAGCTCTGGGCTGAGCAGGTCTGTGCAGATGTGGTCAGCACAAAGCCCAAGCAAGAATCCTGGGGGCTGGATTACTCTCTCCTATCTTTCTGAAGGGTTCATGTGGCTCCTGACTTCCTCTGGCTTGCTGGGAGCTAACAAGAGTTTAGCACTGAATCACTACACCCAGTGCCTGGGTGCTGGTAGAAAAGAGGTTAATGCTCAATGATCTCTCAAGGTCCCTTCCAACCCCTAACACTCTGTGAACACCACATTGAGTCCAATCCCCCTGCCAGAGCAGGGTCACCTCCAGGAGGTCACACAGGAACACATCCAGGTGGGCTTTGAATGTCTCCGGGGAAGGAGACTCCACAACCTCCCTGGGCAGCCTGGGCCAGAGCCAGAAGGGAAAACATCTGTAAGGCCATGAGCAGGACATGGATGGGCTGTCAGGTGTGTGCTGGGTGATACACAGGCAGAGAGCTGCTTGTAGAACCCTAGAATGGTTTGGGTTGGAAGGGACTAAAGATCATCCAGTTCCAACCCCCCTGCCATGGGCAGGGACATCTCCCACCAGACCAGGTTGCTCCAAGCCCCATCCAATCTGCCCTTGAATCTGGCCAGTTTCATGTCCCCAGAGCTCATCCTCTGTTCTCCTGTTACAGACCTGCACTTCTGTGTCACCCTGGTCACAGGGAAAAAGGAAAGCAGACACAGTTCTTGTTGCCTTCCCATTACTGGGTGACACCCCAGCATTGCCCCAGCTTGCCTGGGCTGCATCACCCAACATCATCACTGCTCTGCTCCATCTGGGCTGGGAGCTGGAAGCTGTAAATCAAAGTGTCCAGTGGAAGTCATAAGGGGATAAAGCATCCACAGTAAAATTCCTCTGACAGGTAGTCACAGCTGAGATACCACTTGATGAATGGCAGTGAAATCCCTAATGCAAGGTGATGGATTCTCTGTGGCTGTGAGCAGACTGAACTCTGTTGTGGCTGTCAGGGCTTTGGGACACCTGCCACTTCAGCAGGTAGGTGTGAGGACAAACCCAACCCAAACCCCCCACCACTTTCAGCAGGAGCAGCACAGGCAGCTTTCTCCTCCACTTGCCTCCAGCTAAGGAGAGCTGACTTTGTCACTAAGCCATCAAGCACTGAGGCATCACCTTTAGTCCCACCTTGGTCACTTTGCTCTACTCCATCTCATGGTCTACCTGGGTAAAAAAAAAAATAAATAAATAGGTAATTGCCTCATTTATCTGGGGTCATTTCTCCAGAGCAGAGGTTACAAGAAGTGCCAATGGTTTGGTACTGTAAGGTATCAAACAAACTTTTTAACAAACTGCACTAAATATTAAAAAAGCAAAGATAAAGGGACCGTGACATCTCCGCCAGATGACAGGACATGGGGCACTCATCAGACTGGAGCCAAGCCCAAAGCTGAATTGTGCTGCTCTCCTATCCCTCAGGATGGGCTGAGGGGCTCCCAGGGGTGAGCTCAAGAAATACAGGAGGAAGCTCATTAAAGCTGAGAACCTCAGGGGTTATTTTCATGATGGCAAGAATGTCCTCCATCTCCTAGGACAATCTCCAGCCAAATCAGGATGTGCAGCCACCCTGTAATGAATACTCACCCTCATTTAGGACATGACCATAAATGTTGCTACAGGAGCTGTAACAGAGAAAATGGTAGCACGTAAAGCTTGGAAAAAAATAATCAAGGCAGGGCTTTAATTTCTCTTTGGTTTCCTGGAGATACCAGGATTATCAAGAAATGAGGTGCATCTCTAACATGTCCAGGTACCACACATGCTGAGCATCAGCCCTAAGAGTTATTTGGGCTGTAAAAAGAGGTTGTCATGGGCAGCTTCTCAGAACTACAGAATTCTATCTCAAGTCCAAACCCACTTGTGGTATCTCAAATATGAGTACAGGTGCCCATGTTCATTTAACTAGAGCAGATAGAGGGTTGGGTTCACTTTGTGTGTTTGGTTTTTACCTTTAATTTTTTGGAAAAAAAAAAATTTTTTGTGGCAGATTTCTAGGGAAATTGTTGGCATTTTGGCACAAGTTCCTGCTTTGGAGGTTTTGTCAGCTCTGTACTGAGCAGGGCTCACTGGTGGTTCTCTCTGGTGAAAGGAAACCACGGATCACAGAGTCCATTGCTCATGGCACATGGTTTGGTTGGGTATATCAGCCCATAGAGGGGGGAAAGAACAACCCTGAAAAAGCTGCCACATCTCCAGACCTGTGCACCAAATATGCAACTTTGAATAAGTGATTCTTGGCACAGCTGCATCTGCAATGCTGCATCCTGGTCCCCCTTTCAGTTCCGTGTGCCACACAGAGCTCAGTGTCCTGACCCTTCATCCTCCATCTGGAGGACACCAGTGCCTGTCACTGCTTGGACAAAGAGGTCACACTGGCAGGGTCTTCTCACCCAGGTACAGTACCATAACCAAGACCTGGTCATGGCACCACCATGGCACCACTTGGCTCTCACCAGACTCAGAATTCTCTCATACGTTGAGGAGGAAGATTCCTGACAAGTGAGTCTCAGTTTTCAACTCATGACTTCATTGCTCAACAGATAAATTTGAGAAAAGACACAAACCTCGTTGCTTCTGACTGAAAAGAAGTGTTTCAATCTCTTTTCTGCTTGGAAAAGCCATTTTGTGACAGGCTGAGCGTGATGCCATAGCTCAAGCATGCTGGAAAACCAGGCTGGCCTGCTCCAAGGGAGAAAAATGTACATTACAATTGAGAGCTTTCCACCCATATCTCCCTTTCTCCAAGACCCAGCCACAGAACAGAAGGAGTTCACTCTCTTATACAACACAGCCACACATAACTCAGGGTTTCTGTGCTCTGATGATACTCTAGAGACAGCCTGCACATAACAAAAGGCTACAATGAACAGTTCTGCAAGACAATCCCACTCATTTCAGTGACACTCTTCTCAAAGAAAACGAAAAAAATCCAGAGATTAATGAAGAAATACCCAGAGTAAGATGACATTTGGATCAGGCCCTCTTTTAGGTTCTGTTTGCAGGAGTTCTTGGCTGTTTTTAGAGTCACCTCAACATGGCCAATGTCTTTCTGGCCATGGAGCCACCTGGGGGGGGATGTGCTGGAGAATGTCTCTGCTTCCCATGCAGAGGGTTTGGCTGTCAGAGCAGCCAAAGCACAAAGCAATGGAAGGAGCAGGGATTGCATTTGCTGCACGTGGTGTTTGTGTGACATGGCCGGTTCACACCAAGAAGTTTCCTTAGCCAACATTTCCTGAAGTCATACTTCAGGTTCTCTGCTGGAACAGAGCTGTGGGCTGCCTTGTGTGACACCCACAAGGGACCTTTTGAAGAGTGTGGAAGTCATTGTTTGAGTGCCATGAGCTGCTGAGCAGTATCTAGCAGCTACAATAAGTCACCAAGCCTCCTCAGCGTTCTTCTTTCCCTCCTTTCCCAGATCAGGACTAACTTTGTGGAGGACTGAACAGACCTTGTACTTCCATCCTTGTCTTCCACTCTAACTGTGCCTTTCCCTGTTTGAAGTACCAATCAGGAGGGACTGAAGCTAGGGGGAGGGGAGCATTTCCTAAAGATTTGGATTTTGAGAGATTTGGTGCAGATGAAAAACCCCATCAGGATGAAGATTCAGGCTTTGTTGTCCATGGCTCTAAATCAATGCAAGAGATTTTAAGACTTACCTCACGGATGCTCCTTTTTTTTCTAAGCTCCTGGGAGGGCTGCCACTTTTACACAAACCTCAGCAGACGGACTAACACCCTCTGGAGCTAAAAAATAGTTCCTGTTGTAGCCACATAATTGGGAGCATAATAAGCTCACATCTTTGGCAGAAAGGCACAGAGGTGAAACTGGTATCAGGCACCAAACAGAGTTTACAGCACCTTGAGTCCTCATATAGTCCTGACAGGGGTGATAATCACCACCTTGGTGAACACCAGGGTGCTGAGGTGTATGAACATCTAAATGAGGGATCAGCTCAGGCACTCAGGAGGATCCTGTCTGTGCTTTATAACAGGTGATATTGGAGAACTACATCCTTCTGACAGACATGGAGTTGGACCTGGAATCCAAAATTCTGTCGCCATTAGAGAAACTGCTACCTGGGAAAAGCATCAGGCAGCTGTGATCCTTTAGCACTTGGGCTTTATCCTCACTATAATTCACCTTCCTGCTAATAGAGATTAGATCAACACTGACAAGGAGCATGATGAAGTCTAAAAATGTCAGACAGCTGGAGAGCTGCTCTGATGATGGTTAAACCACCCAGTTCAGTTTCTGGGTGCTTTGTGGTTGGTTTAATGGGGCAACCTAAAGCAAATGGCAATAAGGGAGACCTGGTAATTTCCAAGCATCTTTACCTATATCTGTAATTTTTTCCCATGCATTTGTATACTTTTAAGGTCTGCAGCAAAATCTCTGAAATTCCTTGAAATGCCCCTTTGACACCTTGCAAATGCAACCTTGATCTCCATGGTATTTTTCCTGCCCAGGGTCACATCATCAGCAAGTGAACGTGTATATCCCACTGCAGATCCAACCCCAAGCCCTTGCAATGGCAGAGAAATTGGCTGTAACAGTAAAGCCATGCAGACAGGACACCAAAAGGGAAGCCTCTCCTTTTGGGCATTAAGTGTCCTGGGCTCTTTGATGGGATCTGTCTATCCTATATGAGGTAAAACACTCTAATGAAGTCACAGAACCATAGAATGGTTTGAAAAGGACCTTAAAGACCATCTAGTTCCAACTCCATGTCAAAGTTGCTGTCTTCAGAAGAGCTGAGTGCAGGAGGACACAGCTGCCACTTAGCTGAGTGCCTATAAGGAGATATCCATTCCATGAGGTTTGCCCAAGCTGAGCTTCTGAAAATCCTTCAGTGCTTTCCTTGATTTTCAGCCACTAAAGAGAAGATGCAGCTTGGCACTCCTGTGCTGCATTCAGTATAACTTTGATCTCTGGCTACAGCCTGTTGCTCATCAAAGTCTGCCCATGGAAGAGGTGGCCCTGATCATAGGTTGGACCTAATAATTCTTATGCCCCATCTTACTCACAAGAGGAAGATTGCACTGCTTCATCTTTCCAAGATGTGTCCTCTTTCCATGCCAGGCTTTATTATTGTTGATATTTTTCCTCTGTTGTCAGGTAGAATGCTAAGAGGCTGCCTCTTCAGGGGAGAAGGGACTAAAGTGTGAGGACCCCATTCTGCTGGGATTAACAACCTCTTGCATACTCAACAGTTGGTGTAATTTAAATAAAAGAGGGGGTTGGAGGAGAATTCCAGCCTAATTACACATTACAATGGTGTTGTGCTGCTTCTGGGAGACCAGCCAGGCATCTGGAAAGAGGTTCAGCTCCCAGCAGGGGGGAGGTGACAGGACTGAAGAGGGAAGGCTGGGGAGAACATACAACCAGAAGAGGGGTGGCCCAGGTTCAACAAGAATAAGGCAAAATTACCAACACCAGGCAGCATGGGCATGGGAGCCATGTGGGCAATCTCAGAGGTAAATCTGAGTTGTAGGTGTTTGAATTCCAGTTCCTCCAGCTGCCCTCAAACATTGCTGGAAGCCTCGAACCAGAAGCAGACACAATTCAGAGATGAACTTCTCACTTGTCATGGGGACACCTTGGAGGCCATCCCAAAACAGTGCCTAAGACCTCTGCTCCATTTAGGTGATGTTGGAGGCCATTTCAAAGAGTCAACCCAACACACAACCTCTTCTTCCTCTCCCATCAATGCACCAACTCAGAATGTTCAGTGGGAACAGGGCTTGTCTGCATCTTAATCCCTTTCAAGACACTGCTAAAATAATCTCCCAGCTTCTCCCCCCCTTGGACAAATCACCATTCCTTCCTGCACAAATTCCCAAGGCAGAGGTGGGGCTCCAGAACCGTCTTCCTCCACATTTTCCCTACATCCACAAGGCAGCAGCTGGGAATGGTGAGTAGATGTTGAACTCCTGTCCCTTGCAGACCAGGGGTGGTCTTCTCTTTCTTGGCATGTGAAACAGCAGAGGAAGGTGCCCTGGCAGCTGCTGTTTGAAAACACTCCTTAAGTGACTGTGAAGAGCCAGATGGACACCAGCCCTGAAGACTCAAGTGCCCTATTTAGGAGAGGGGATGCAGTGGATGACTGCAGATTTTGCATGCAGGCCCTCTCAAGTATTCTCCAGCCCTGGTTTGGAAGACTCCATCCAGGCTGGATCCACAGACATATCCAGATGTGCCAAGAAACTGCCGGAAGAAGCTTGGGGAGCTGAAGAGCAAGGAGCCAACCCATTTCACCAGGTCTTCAGCTGGTAACAATCCTCCCAGGCGAGTGGGAGAGGGGAAAAGCTCCAGATTTCATTCTTAATTCTCCAAGTTATTCATCCTACCCCCATTCCCCAGCATTAGGAAGGACAATGTTCCCTTATATGGTCAAGAAAAAGTGGAGAATATCTGCAATATATTCTCACATCTGTGCTCAGCTGAGCCTGGCCAGCTTGTCCTGTGAATGCAGAGGTCCTCACTGCCAAGAGCTGGGGAGCAAAATGCCTCCACCCTGCTGGGAGAAGGCAGGCAAGGGGGATAAACAGATTCGGGTGGAAACATCACAGAATGGATCACATTAAGCAACACTGCTCTTGGGTTTCTGGTATCTGATCTGGGAGGTTTTCCCGTGCAAGCCTGGAACCCTTTGGGAAAAGGCAAATTGCAAATGTGGAGTGAACAGTAAAAAAATGCTGCAAGTCCTGGGGAAGTAACTAGAATGGGGCATGGAGACCCCAAAAGGACTCAGAAGGAAACTGGTCCTGCCTACTGAGACAAAAAAGTGCCATTCCCTAATGTAATTCTCTAACATCTTCTTGCCTGATAAGAAAGTCAAAGTTTTAACCTGTGAAATATCAGAAGAAAAAAGGAGGGCTCAGACAGGCTCTTCAGAGAAAAAGGGGCAACACCACTGGGAATATCCTTCCAACAGATAGGAATAGTGGAGAGGGAGATGTTGCCACATTTCTCTGCTGATGGAGAATGCTGCTTTGGAGTTTTAGATACCAATGGCTATGCCACAAGAGCATGACCTATCTAAAAGATTGCCCAGGAAGTGTTTGTCTAATAATAACATTCTTAATCACGTTGATTTCTTCCACCCAGATGTCCTCTACTTTCTTTCAGACAGGATTCAAGGGATGGGGTTTGTTTTTTGCAGGACACTTGTATGCACATTAGGGAGAACTAAGCACGTTTTGAAGTGCAATCCCCAAGTCTAATAAAAAGTCATTTTGTAGTCCTGAAGGCATGACACATATTGCATCCATATGGTGAAACCTAGAGCAACATGGCCACATACAAACCAGATTCAAGCATTGTCTGGGGTCATGCTACCCAGGCCAAAACCATCCCACAGTGCATGCTGGTAATGAGAACATCCTTGCTTGTGACCCTCTGGTCTCAAAAAAGGGTCCTACCAATTCACAAGATGTCCTGCTCTGCCCTGCTACTGCCTTGATCTTGGCTCCAAGCCCAAAATCTCACAAGGAGAAGGGGTAGGAAGGAGGCAGCAAGGTGGGCTCAAAGACATCCCATGTGTTTCCTTCCTGCTTCCCATTTCCAAACCAACCAGAGGATGTTCCAGGCCTAAGGACCTGACAGGAATCAGAGGTTGCTAAGGTTGGGCTGGGGCTCAGGAACTGTCTCAAGTCATGGAGAGGAGGAAAGAGTCAGAACCTCGTCCTGATTGACTCAGATTTCTTTCATCTGATGAGCATTTGGATTCAACCTGTGATGAGGCAGAAGAGAGGATTAATCTGGTTAAGTAAGCTGTAGCTGGTTGAAAGGAAACACAGAATTTCAGAGCCTGGCAGTGCTGCTCACAAGCCCTCTCACCAACTTCAGCTCCAAGGAGCTATGGATGCTCTAGAAATCAGAGCCTTTTTGTGTCAAGCTTCATATCTGAGGACCTAAACAGAGGCTCTCTCATTTCCAAAGGTATGAAGAACCTTTCTTTCTCCTCTATTGGCTTTTGTTGTTGCTTTAAAACTAGCACACTTTAAAAAAAAATCCCTTAACATGTAACTAGCATTTGGGAAGCATCCTGCTCCAGAACAGTTTCACAAGCCAAAAAATGCTTTGATTCCTAGGAAAGACCTTTCCTCACATATAGCATATTCTCCAAAACAGGCATCTTAAAAGCACCTTTTTTTAAAAACAAACAAACAAACAAACAAAACAGGCAGTAACCCATCCAATGTACTCAGTGCTGGTGAGGCCACACCTCGAGTCTTGTGTCCAGTTCTGGGCCCCTCAGCTCAGGAAGGAGATTGAGGTCCTGGAGCAGGTCCAAAGGAAGCAACTGGGCTGGCGAAGGGACTCGAGCACAGATCCTATGAGGAGAGGCTGAGGGAGCTGGGGGTGTTCAGCCGGGAGAAGAGGAGGCTCAGGGGAGACCTCATCACTCTCTCCAACTCCCTGAAAGGAGGTTGGAGCCAGGGGGGGGTTGGGCTCTTTTCCCAGGCAACTCTCAGCAAGACAAGAGGGCACAAGAGGTCTCAAGTTGTGCCAGGGGAGGTTTAGGTTGGACATTAGAAAGAATTTCTTTAGGGAGAGGGTGATCAGCCATTGGAATGGGCTGCCCAGGGAAGGGGTGGATTCTCCATCCCTGGAGATATTTCAAAAGAGCCTGGATGTGGCACTCAGTGCCATGGGCTGGGAACTGCAGCGGGAGTGGATCAAGGGTTGGACTTGATGATCTCTGAGGTCCCTTCCAACCCAGCCAATTCTATGATTCTATGATTCTATGATTCTATGTCACCCAGCACTTGCAAAACACCCACTATCTCCACATCCTAGAGACTATGTGGTATTAGGGAAATACAAAGCCCTACTGTGGTGATGAAAAGTCCCCCAGGCTTTGATTTTCTCCTGAAGGCCTTATGAAGAGACACTGCTGGTAGGATGCTCTCTGCCCTTCGCCTGCTCCAAACATTTTGCCCCTTTCTGCCAGCTCTGTAGCAAAATCATCCCTGCCCAACACACACAGAATTAAAACTGCTTTCCCTGTGTTGAACAAGAGGTGATGGGATGAAAATGCACAGGAAAATTTTGGCACTGGCTAATTAGGCTTTGTTTTTAAGTAGGTAACGAGGTGCAGCTGCAATACTCCCTAATCCCATAGCTGCAAATGAGAGACAAAACATGTTCCCATTGCACAGATGTCACTTAACTCTGTGCTCCTCTGGGGACAGCCTTTCTGGAAACAGCTTTTGAGCATCCCTTGAAGGGGGGGTGGAGGAAGGGAGGCAGACTCTGACTCAGGAGACTGCATCCGGACCCAAGACTGAGCTGACATGGGAAGGGAATATCAAGACCATGTGTATATGGTCACTGCTGTGCACTTAAATATATCAGTGACTGAAAAGCACCTTTTGCTGCTAATGCCATGATGTTTCTGGGCACTGCAGGTCAGCCTGAAGGTCAGGAGTCCTCTGGTCTCCATCTTCAAACCACAGCTGGGATATGGCCAACAAAAAGGTAACAATTTTTTCATGAAAAGATCTCTAGAAAGGAAATTCCCTTTATGAAGTGGACACAGCCAGGATGGTTTCCCAACCTCTGGTAGCTTTCTTACCTGTTCTGCTTCCTCCTTGGTGGTGGGGAGAGCAGGTGATGTGATCCCTGCACCCCCCTGCTGCTGTCCTCACTGGGGCAGTGAGTACCAGCCCTGTCCCCTCTCCCTTCGCAGGCTCCCACCTCTTTTTTTAAATCAAATTTCCCCTGGATTCATCAGTTCTGTTATAGTCAGAGAGGATCCCAACAATGCCATTTTGCCATGTCTGCTTTTCTCATGCTTTATGATCAAAACCAGTGAGGTCTCGCAGAGCCAAGGTCCTCTGAAAATCCATCGGATCCTGAAGCAGAGGTTGTGTTTTGTGTAAGTAAATATGATTTAATTACTGTGTGGGAAGCTCTGGAAATCCTGCAAGGATGAAGCTCCCTCCAGCCAAGTGCCTTGCAGACGTGTGTGGTGACAAGTTCCCTGCTTTAAAGACCTTCACCCAACCTTCTGCAGCTGGGATGGAGGGAAATGCCTGAAAACGAGGACATTCTCCCCAAAAGTAAGGTGTAAGCGCCCTCTTGTGTCCTCGGAGGAGGCCAAGTGAGTTACTTGAAAATAGACGGGTGCAAGCTCTTCTTCAGACCGTTTTGCAAAATTTGGGAATACCAAATGCCCAAAGTGCAGAAGATGGGGGAACAGGAAGTTCTCCCAGTGTGACAGCATCATCCTGGGAGAATTTGCATCGCTTGCACTCAATGCAGTGAAAAGGACCATACAGAGACACAGTCAGAAAACCCAGCCCAGAGCCCACCATGCTCCTTGAGCAAAGAAGTGCAGGGAGGAAAGTGCCAGATGGAGGACAGAAGTGAGGGCATTTGGGAAAATAAACCAAGCAGAAATTTATCTTTAACTAGAAGGGCTTTTTTCTGAAAAGCATATTTTTGCCTTCTAGATCCTTTTGAGAATGGGATGTGGTGATGTGGTTAAGAGACAAGCTTAGGGCATCTTCCAAGGAGCTTTTACTACCTGAACAAGCCTAGGTACCTTGATACCACTTTGGTACCACTCTCCAGATGTATTCCCTCTGCATGGCTTGGTGCTACTGTGAGGACAAGGACAGCAGCCAAGTGTGTGGCACCAACAGTGTCCATCCATTGAAAAGGGCTCCAACCAAGGTACCTCGTCCCTGGACACACACACCTGTGCAAGCAAAACCCTTGAGCACCAACAGAAGAAAAACATCTCAGGATCTGTCTCTTGTGCTCACCCATCTGTGAGTGGGATGCTCCAGGGAGAGCAGGTGATGGATCCAAGTCTCCATCCATGGTCAGCAGGCAGCCCTGGGCAGGGGGTTCAGAACAACCACCATAGGAAAAAGATGGCCTTGGAATGAAATTATTGGGAAATAATAATTCAACAGCCACCCAAACCCACCACCCTCAGTGGTCCTGACTTCCTTGGGGTGGGCAACCTCCCTCAGTGCACTTAGGGTGTACCCTTGGCCACTTCACAGCAGACCCTCTGAAGTCAGGGTAGCCATGAATGTTCAGCCCTTTGGGACAAAGATATTACAGCAGCTTATAGGGGGAAAAGTACTGATTAAAATACTGATGATGGAGAACTCACACAAAGGGCTTGATAAATATCATACCGAGAGTGTGCACCTCTGAAGATGAGACAGAGAATGGAGTTGTAAATAAAGAAATGAAGCTCAGAAATAAAATGAGCTCACAAGCAAGGAAAGGGGATAACACCTCTGCAGCTCAGGGTTTATTCACCCAGCATCTGCCCACAGGTAATCCTGAGTTTGCTGTACAGACAGCAGAAGTGTCTGGCTGAGCAGACAGCAGCATCACCAAACCATCTCCTCACCCCCCCTGTGTGATTTCTGCTCCCTGACTCCCCTCCCTCTGCAGTTCCCACGGGGTTTTGCCTCCTCAGAGGCACTTCAGGCTCCTGAGGGCACATACTGTCCCCTGCCTGCCAACACACTGGTCCAGATGGCCCCACAGTGTTGCAGACCATCCTGGTGGGGATGTCCCCAGGGCTCTCCTCATGTTCAGCAGCTGTGGGATGCACGCAGGCAGCCTCTGAATCCTGGAGTGCATCATTTCTCACTGCCCAACATCTCTTTCTGTGTTTTGAGTGAATGGTGGCATCGTGGGCTGGGAGGTTTCAGGCTTCACAAATATTTCTCTTCACAGCTAAAGAAAGGCTGGAACACGTCTCTTATTTTTCCCTGTTCTGCCTCTGAGACCAGGGGAAGCACACCACTGCTCACAATAGCACTAATAATATGAAATAAATCTCACTCAGATCCTGCTTTGGTATAAAAATGTTTCCTCCTTATTCCCATCTTTCCACGAATCCAGATTATTTCTTAACAGTCAATGTGATGAGCCAAGCTGGCAAAGTGAATGCAGCTCAGTGGCTCAGGAATACAGCTCCTCAGTGAGGACTTGCAGCCATGGAAATGCAATAAATCTGACACCCAGCCAGTGCACCCATAGCCTCCAAGACCTTGCAGCCTGCTGCAAGAAAACCAGCACATCTCTGGGATGTTCAGCTGACAGCTCATTCTGGTCTCTGATCTTGGAGAACAACCCAGACCTGGGGGGAGATGGGGGGGGGGGGGTGGGTTGTGCAATAAAAAGCTGTTTTTAAGGCTAACAAGAGGATTTTGGAGTTCTGACACCTGCAAGACTGATGCAGTTCTGCCCCATTCCTATCCCCTGGCTCCTAACCCCTTTCCCTACTCCTAACCACTCACCAGGAGGGAACTCAGCCCAGAGATGGAGCTGCATGGTGATGGCAGCTGCCAAGCACCCCAGCCAGCTGAAAATCTCCCAGGCAGCTCTCAGTCAGACAAGAGGCCATGGGCTTAAACTCTGCCAGGGGAGGTTTAGGTTGGATATTAGGAAGAAATTCTTCACGGAGAGGGTTATCAGGCATTGGAATGGGCTGCCCAGGGAGGGGATGGATTCTCCATCCCTGGAGGTTTTTAAGAAAAGACTGAATGTGCACTCAGTGCCATGGTGGTAGTGGATCAAGGGTTGGACTTGATGAGCTCAGAGGTCCTTTTCAACCCAGCTGATTGTAGGATTCTGTGTTGGAGATGGAGCAGGGCTGTCTGGGCTGGACCCTGGGCCCCCATCACCCCCTCAGCACCAGTGGGTCCTTCTGCAGCCATCGTGCTCCAGATGTGCTCAGGGCTGGGAGCAATGGAGCAACACATTTTCCTCCTCTGAGAATCCCAAACCAGGCTTGTTGCTTGCCCACCGTGTGGGGTCTGGTGGCAGGGCAGAAGTGCAGGGCTTGAGCTGCTCCTTGTCCCCTCATCTGCCCTGTTGAGCCCAACACAGGGGGCATCTTCCTCTCACCTAGCTTTACACTCACTCATGTTCCCAAGAACAGATCTTAGCAGATTTCCCAGGGGTCTTCTGCAAGGCTTGTGGTCAGGGCTGGCAGGCAGCAGAACTGCTCTGCAGAGGTCCCTTTCCTCTGAGTCACCACTTTCAGGCACAAAGTTTGCTGTGCCAGTAGCCCCTGTTGCAGGCATGGAGGATGAAGACACCTCAGTGGCCACCAAACCTTTGCATATCATTCAAACAACCCAAAAAAATGCACTGCAAACTCTTCACAAGGGTGTATTTGCCACGAAGAGGGCAGAGATGCTGAGGGGCTGCTGCTGCCTTTTCCCTTCTTTCAGCATCAATCAGGGTATTCTCCAGCTCAGTAAAAAAAGTGGGGGAAACAGAAGCTTTTGTCCCATATTAAGGCTGCACCCAGCCCACAGAATTCACACACAGACACACACACACACTCACTCACAGAGCCTCCTGGCATCTTAGAAGCAGCCAGGAAATATTTCCTTCTCACAAGAAATGTATTTTTTGCTGGTTTTAATTTTCAGAGCTTCCAGGGGGAGGGAAGATACTTTTCAACAAGAAGCTGAAGCCTGAACAATCTGCAGTTTCACATTCTGCTGGGGAGGTTGGAAGAAACATCCAACCCCAAACACTTTCATAAAACCATCTCAGGCAACCATCCCTTTCTGCAGGAAAAGCCCATGAACAAAACCATGACCAGCCCAAAGGAACACTGCATGCCTGTACACTCAGAATGAGATGATCTATACGCTCAAGACTGACTATTTTAAAATAAAAAAAAAAAAAAAAAAAAAAAGGAGAGAGAGAAAAAGGAGTGAATGGGACAAGCAGAGCTCAGGGTGAGGAGAGTCAGATTTTACTTGCATGGGTTTATTTGCATTCAAAACTTAAAGGTAGCTCTAGTTTCCTTCCTTCCTTCCTTCCTTCCTTCCTTCCTTCCTTCCTTCCTTCCTTCCTTCCTTCCTTCCTTCCTTCCTTCCTTCCTTCCTTCCTTCCTTCCTTCCTTCCTTCCTTCCTTCCTTCCTTCCTTCCTTCCTTCCTTCCTTCCTTCCTTCCTTCCTTCCTTCCTTCCTTCCTTCCTTCCTTCCTTCCTTCCTTCCTTCCTTCCTTCCTTTCTTTTTTCCTGCCTTCCTTCCTTTCTACCTTCCTTACTTCCTTCCTTACTTCCTTCCTTACTTCCTTCCTTCCTTCCTTCCTTACTTCCTTCCTTCCTTCCTTCATGGGGGATTTTGGGCACAGTCATTTGCCTTCAGCAACAGCTCAGGAAACCTCATTTCACCTCGGGCCTGCAGCACTGGACCCTGCTCTGCAGGGGAAATCCCACATCCCCCTCCCCAGTGTCAGAATAGGGGGTCCCATGGTGTGTCTGGCCACATCATGAGGTCCAAGAAAGATGGATCCAACTAAGGATTCACTCAGCTGGATCCAGCCACAAAATCCACCAGGGGTACAGGGCAAAGCCAGTTCTAAGCAGCAGCAGTTTGGGGAGATGAGTCCCATCCTAAAGGGGGGAGCTCCCACTCTGTGGTTCAGGTTGTGAGAGTTGAGAGGAGCCCATCAAGGTGTAGCCTCTGGCCATGGTGAGGATGACCTCAGGATGCTTCATGTGGGCTGGTGGTGGTGCTTCACCTGAGATCATTACTCAAGGACTTCTCTGCTCCTTGGGGAGATGATGGTGAGGGCAATTCCAGACCAGGAAACACATCCCTGCTGCTGTCCCTCAGCTTGGTCCCTCATGCCCCACGAAACAGGCAGCTCAAAGTCATTGTTCAGTGGAGGTTGGGGAGTTTTGGGTGCCAGGCAGTCTTGGGGAGAGGTAAGGAAACATGATCAGAAAACTCCAGTTTTCTGAAGAGGCTGTTTCTGGGAAGGGTTGGTTGCAATAGCAGTCCTGACTTAAAAATATATTTTAACTGTCACACATGATCAAATCATTAATTTGGCATCTTTAAAACCCCAACGGGACCTGTGTCCTCATTCCAAAGTCTAAGTGACACTTCTCATCTCAAGAAATCTTGTGTCTGGAAGTTCAGGATGTTTTCCATCCCAAACCTCCCCAGGTCCTACAGGCTACACAATCACTGTTCTCACAATCAGACCCTAAAGCTCTGAAACAAGGGCCATCAGGAGCCTGCTCTCCATGTGAATGTGTTGGGACCAGTGTTTCATTTTCTTACAGCCTAGGGTGAACTTCACCTTCACAGACCCTGCTGTCATGGGTGAGCTTACCTGCAGCAAGGGATGGGGCCTGGGGGCCACATCTTAGCTCCACTCAAGTTCAAGGTGCCTCTAATTTCCAGTATCTCATGCCAAGGTCTCTGTAAAAGCTGGAAACTGAATTGGACTTGGATGTCCCCACGCTCTGAACCCTACAACCTTGGCCATCTCTGCAACACAACCTCCACCTCAACCTGAGACAGTGGAGTCTGAAAAACTTCCAATTTTCAATCTTTTTCTTTCCTTAAGGAAACCAGAGGCCATCTGACTTTTCTGGAAGCAGATTACTGAAATTCCTACCCCGGTACTTCCAGTCTTCATAAAACCCAGGTACTACAGAGGTCTCCCAAGGAAACCCAAGCTTTCCTAAAATGAAAAAAAAAAAAGGAAAAAGAAAAAATGGAAATAAGGTTTGGCGGTCTGCAGCAGGGAGCATTCAAAGGGAGTGTGCATCTCTGGAGGTTCTTGCAGTGGTTTTCTTGTGCTTGCCCCCACATTTGTGTTTAAGAACACTGGGGTGAAACCAGAGCCCCAAGGTCTCAGGGGACACAAACAGCCCAGGGCTCCCTCCCCAGCACGTGCTGATGCTGTGGAAGCTCATTAAAATGAGGCAACTGATGCACCAGCTGTAAATGCAAAGACAGGTCTTTTCAAATAAGCCCCATTAGTTCCACATGTGTGTTTGATAGATAATTTTCTGGCTACTTAACATGAAACCAATAATTATGGAAATGACTGCAAGGCTCCAGATACTTTCCGCAAGAAAAAAGATGGAGACCAGAGAGAAAGTTATACCAGAGAATTTGCAGGGATTTTTCCTCCCCTAATGCATCCATCCTTAGTTAACTGTGAGTGCTGAGCCCTGCTCAGCAGAGCAAAGGAAAGAAGTGGGCTCTGCCAGCATCAGCTCCTGGAGCTCTGCCATGCCTCCAGCTACAGGATTAAACACTCACAGTGCAGCCACATGCACAACCCTGAAGCCAAGCAGGCAAACATTTCTCCTTAACCCCCCCCAAAAAAGATGGGAAAAACATGCTGGAGAGAACACAAATCCTGGCTTTTTCCTCCACTGTTAGTACCAGGTTTGCTGTGGATTCCCTGACAGGGGATCAGAGCTGGAGGAGGTGCACATCACCACCAGTATTTTTCAGAACACCATTTAGGCATCAATCCATTTATAACAAAGAGCAGCTCTCTGTTCATTCCCAAGTTGATTTATTCCTCCCCCGCCCCATGCTCTCTCACACCCTGCACCATCCCACCAAGCCCCTGACCAACGGGGCCCAAACCCGTGGGCAGCAAAGCAGGACAGGATGGACATAGGGGAAAAAAAAGAGGAACGTGCACAGTTTTAATGGGGATACAGCTATAAAAACAAGATTATAAAACAAAATAAACCCCCCCCCGCAAAAAAAAAGAAAAAAAAAAAAGAAAAGAAAAAGAAAAAAAAAAAGAAAAAATAAATATAAAAAAAAATAAAGAAGAAGTAAAAAATAGAGGTGGTTATGTAAATCACTGTCCCTGTCTGCTCAGCACAAATCTGCTGTGGGCTTAGGTCAGGCCATTTGACACAGCTAGAAATAATTGTCTGTGTTAACCATTAGTAGCTCCCAGTTCAAAGTTCCCCCCACAGCTGCCTCTGTTCCTGCCTGTGCTGCCTCTCCTGCCTCTCCTGGCTGCTGCCCACTGCCTAAGCCAGGTACAGGCAATGCTGCCCCCCCCTGCTTCTGCCTGTGATAGAGAGCTCAGTACCTTGGCAGGGGATCACAGACTGGTAGAATCAGAATTTTTTTTGTTGGAAAAGACCTTTATCATCAAGTATAATCATTAACCCAGCACTGCCAGGGCTACCACTAAACCATGTCCCTCAGCATCATATCTATGTGGCTATTAAATTCCTCCAGGGATGGTGACTCCACCATTCCCCTGGGCAGCCTGGGCCAGAGTCTGAAAACCCTTTCAGTGAAGAAATTTTTCCTAATATCCAACCCAAACCTCCCCTAGCACAACTTGAGACCATTTCCTCCTGTCCTATTGCTTTGTTACCCACTAAAACCTTCTTTCAGGTAGTTGTAGCAAATCATGAGGTCTCCCCTCAGCCTCCTTTTTTCTGAGCTACATACCCAAAGTTCCCTCAGCTGCTCCTTGTAAGACTTGTGCTCCATACCCTTCCCCAGCTTTGGTGACTTTCTTTGGCTGTGACACCAAAGAGCAGCATCCAGCCACCAAGTCCTGCTCTGTCCTGGCTGGCCAGATCAAGTGTCCTCAGTGTCCCCACAAGGTAATCTGACCATAACAAACAAAACCAAACAGCAGACCTTACTGTTCCCAGTTTGGGGGTCAGGAGATGTCCTGGCTGGGGGATAAAACCTCATAGTGCCTGGAATGAAGCTCCAGCTCCTACCCTGGAGAAGACCAAAGCTGCAGTCACAGGACAAAGAAGGGTGATGGGCTCTAACAAGTGGAGTTGTGTAGCTACAGAGTGATGTGTCAGAGGCATCACTTTGCTGCCCAGCCCTATGGAAGCACCTGGAGGACTTTCTACCTCCCTGCTTATTTTCTTCAGGGAAATCCCCTGAAGGGATTTTGGTTGATTGAGGGAAAAGGGTGTGACTTGGCCATGTGTACTTGCCCCTGTACTCAGTGCTGGTGAGGCCACACCTCGAGTCCTGTGTCCAGTTCTGGGCCCCTCAGCTCAGGAAGGAGATCGAGGTCCTGGAGCAGGTCCAAAGGAGGCAACTGGGCTGGCGAAGGGACTCGAGCACAGATCCTATGAGGAGAGGCTGAGGGAGCTGGGGGTGTTGAGGCTGGAGAAGAGGAGGCTCAGGGGAGACCTCATCACTCTCTACAACTCCCTGAAAGGAGGTTGGAGGCGGGGGGGGTTGGGCTCTTTTCCCAGGCAACTCTCAGCAAGACAAGAGGGCACAAGAGGTCTCAAGTTGTGCCAGGGGAGGTTTAGGTTGGACATTAGAAAGAATTTCTTTAGGGAGAGGGTGATCAGCCATTGGAATGGGCTGCCCAGGGAAGGGGTGGATTCTCCATCCCTGGAGATATTTCAAAAGAGCCTGGATGTGGCACTCAGTGCCATGGGCTGGGAACTGCAGCGGGAGTGGATCAAGGGTTGGACTTGATGATCTCTGAGGTCCCTTCCAACCCAGCCAATTCTATGATTCTATGATTCTATGATTCTATGATTTATTACAATGAGAAAAGGCCAGCATGGCTTCTTAAAACATCTTGGCAGTCTTCTCTCCTAGGGTAAGGCCACACAGAGAAGTCCTCAGGATGGAGGTGCACTTAAGCAACATGGTTGTTCCCCCCCTTCTGCAGGAAACAGGAGAAGTATTTATTTGTGGTTGGGTGTTCTTTCTCTCTTGACATGCTAGGCCACCACATTTTATTTTAGAGCCAAGTACATCTGGAAAGGCCCTTCCAGGAGCCCAGTCAGTGCTGAGCTCTTTGCTCCCCTTCAAGAAGAGGAGCAGAGCAGCGAAAAGAAAAATTGCTTCCCAACCAGGGCAAGAGATGCTTGGGTTGGTGACTGGGAAGAGCATCTGAGGGCCAGGGAAGAACATGTGCAGAACGGTCCCCACAGCTCCTCCTTGTGCCACCTCCTCCACCTGGGCAAACAACTGAAGCTCAGAAGTTGCATTCCAGGAAAGTTCCTGGTTTCTACAAGAAATTATTTCCAGCTTCTTACAAGGCAAGATACAAACCCCAGGAGACTTCAAGAGTCATGCTGTTGATTCTGAGAGGGAAAGGTGTTTTGGTGACTGGTACAGACTGGTCCCCAGTGCTGTGATTTGGTACCTGGGGGCAAGTTACCCCAATTCAGGCACTTTTCTACTCAGACCAGTGGAGCTACTTACAGTATTGCAAATAATGTAATGAGAGAAGCCAGGAATAGGACTTGTGGAAGTTTGTCCTGGACAGCAGCAACTAAGGGTGAGAAAAACGACCATCCCAGCAGTGTCCAGGTGTGCATAGCTCTGACATTGCTCCTTCTTTGATCTGGAACCTACCACTTCTTATCAGGGACTGTTGCTGAGGGACAATTCATTCCCATCTTTCCACAGATATTTGCTAATGGGGCAAACGTGCTGCACCTCTGACAGTGAGGTCTAAAATCACCATGAGCTGAGCAGGACACCAAGCAGAGCCCATGGCTGAAGAACCATCCTAGGGCACTGTAATCCTGGCAAAACCAGTTTCACATCACACTTTATCTACTGAGTGTGCCTTGGAGCTATGCAGACAATAGTTTCATGCAGTCTTTTTATGGAGAGAGGAACTGTTTAGCAGTAGTCCCCAACATAATTCATGGGTCTTTAAGCAGCCTCTATTGCTCACTATTGGATGGACTGAAATGTTCATTTTTTCCTTCTGTCAGGCAAATCCTTCTTCTCTAAATTAAGTATCTGACATGGAAGCCACCCAGCTTGTTTTGCCCATGCAACTGAAACCCCTCCAGCCTCCATCAGATTTGTCTCCCCATAGCCCAGCAGCTACTGAACTCACTGGTATTTTCCCATTCAAGTGCAGGACATCCTCCTAAATCTTCCAAGAACTGAATCTTGTTCAGTGGGATACATTCAGAAGGTCAGGGAGCACAGGAGAAGGGTGAAGGGGTCAAGTCTGACAGAAATCTGAGCGTGTACAAAGCCAGGGCTGTGCTCTAGGATGATCCTTTGGACCCCCCTGCCATGAACACAACTGAGTTTACCCTGTGAAATCAGTCTCTCTGCACCCACAGGATAGAGGACTGAAACTATGAACATTTCTCAGGTTTTTTTAGTTGCTGGAATAAAAGCTCTATAAGGATGCTTTTTTTCAGTATGAATTTAATCAGAACATATGGAGAAGTGTGTGTTATCACTTCATAAAGACAGGGACAATCTGTTTATCCAGATCTCTGCTTTGCCCTAACTCACTCCCTCCTCATGTCAAAGGTTTCTTGCTTAACTCAGGCATTTCTGGGTAAATGATTTTCCAGCTTTTGATGTCAAATGCAGCTCTTCTTGTTCATTATAAACCAGTCCAGTTATCTGCTCCTATTGGTGCTCTGGCTTGGTTGTTTAGTCAGCTTTCCAGCATGCACAGAATAAATCCCCAGAAAAACATCACAGAAACCCAGTTCTTGCTAGGTTTAAAACCAGCTGATGCTTTTTTACAGGGCTAAAAGGTTGCCTTTTCCAAACTCTGGCTTTAATCAGACTCAGACATTGCCTAAATCAAACTGTTGTGCCCTTTTTCACCCCTAATAGGGAAGTATTTAAATGTATTTCATCTGGTCCCTGCCTCCCTGAAGCCTTGGCCCACCTTTCATTTTTTTGCCAGCAGAAGCAGGGTATTCCCTAGAGCTGTCAGCCCAGAAGGGAGATGTCATCTCATACAAAACCTTCCCAGCAAAGCCACAGGCACAGGTGACCACAATCTAAGATGGAAAAACCACCCTGGTTTGGTAGATTAATACATGACTTGGGCCAGAATCACCCATTTTAAAATCCCCATGCAGAGGAATTCCATTTCTGCTCCATCAGGGACAAGGTGGGGAGATGGATTCCAACAAGTTTCCACCTAAATCAGAATCTAGGTTTGGGTCTAGATGGCTATTGGCATCTTAGCAATAATCTGAGTTCACCCAGTGTTTCTATGGGGAAGAATGAGACCTCAGGAATCAGTGACAGGCTGACAGGAGCAGGGAGGAGGCTTCATCTCTTCACTGCCAGCTCTCCAATTTCACATCATCCTCTTTCCCACATCAGCTTTTAATATTTAATTGCAGCTTTGTCAAGGGACTTTGCCTCCTGTCTTGGAAAGAAAGGGGGAGAAGAAGGAGTCAGAAGTGCAGGACTGAAAAGCCCCAAGGAGAATATCAAATGGCAGATCCCGGGTGGAGGAAAGCACTCTAGCATGTAAGTGATTTTATCCAAGAAACCCTCCCAGATCACAGAAGATGGAATGAATTAATATCAGACAAACCCTGCAAACTTTTTGCAACTGGGGGATGCTCTGCTGATTGTGGGAACTGTTTGGGGTGGGCTGGGAAGTGTTCCCATTGACTGCCCGGGTTATGTTTAAGGAAAAGGGGGGATATAAATGGAAAATTAGGGAACACATCCCTTCTAACAGGTACACTCTGCCACAGAGTAAATCCCTCGAGGGCTCTTCCCTTGGGATTGTTTAATGTCAGACATCACTGCAAAAATGGGAAACAATTCCTGGGCTGTGGAAGGTGGGAAGCTGTGATCTAAATCTGTCTCTTCTCTAACATCATGCAAAATTACCTGGGAAAAACAAAACAAAACGACACAAAACGACACAAAACAAAAACAAAAACCAAAAAACAAAAAACAAAAAAAAAAAAAAAAAAAAAAAGGAAATCTCTAAAGCAATTGGTGAGGAATCTATCTCCTTCCCTCTGATCTTGATTTCAGATGTCTGAAAGGTGTGAGAGGGGAGGCAGAAATCCATAAACTGCAGAATGACACCCCTTTCTGCCATAAAATCTGTAAAATCTGCCCCTTTTGAGTGCATCTGGAAGTGGACACCCAGACACGGGTGAGCAATGGCTCTGGCCACAGCCCAGCACTCAGGGCAGTAGAAATGGCTGATGAAATGTTTTGCAGACAACATGGCTTTTCAGACATGTCTGTCCAAAATCTAAATAAGGATCTAATAATCCCATAGTTTGAATGTCTGTGTCAGTAATTAAAATGCAATTACATATAACTCATAGGTCCCTAGAGCTCTGTCTAAATTCAGAAAATTAACCCCAGATGACCTCATGTACTTCCAAGTGTCATATCCATCATTGCAGATCCAATGCCTGAGATTTCTACTGAAGCCTGGAAAGCAAGAAGATTTTTGGCAGAAAGTGCCAAGAGGTCCCTAATTCTCCAGTTACTGCCTGAATTCAGAGCAAGCTCAGGACTATGCCACATTTGAAACGTACAAAAAAATGAAGTAATGTTGCGTATTCAAAATATCCATCACATAATTTTTAGATTATTTAAAGCTAGTTCTTCTTCAGCTTCATCCCCTTCCTCACAGAATAAACTGGGTGATTTAAGGGAAAAAAGTGGCAGGCAGGCAGAGGTGGAAAAGACCTATTCCCTGTGTAAGGAAAAACTTAATTTAAGCTGTGTCTTCTTAAACCCTAGTTTATTTTTTCAAAAGTGAATTTATGAGATGAGGTTTGTGGATATATATACTGTTGAGATACATATATATATGCATGTATATATATATATATATATTTGTGGATATATATTTTGTTCTACAGCCCTTTACTGATGCACTGATGTGATGAGTGAAGATGGATGCAGTAATTTTTGGCCTCTTTCCCTCGGCTCTTCATATCCGGCACCATAACCTTTGCTCTCTTGTTTCAGTGCCAGCAGACAGAAAACATGGAAAAATCTGAGAAGCTGAGGCCATCTCAGTCCTTCCCTCTTCTGTGCCATTCTCTGAGGAGCAGCCCAGAGCAGAGTAGAACAGTTCCTCTGAGAAAATGTGTCTCTGTCGCTGAACTGGTTGCCAGGTGGGTGGTTACAGTTCACCTTAGATCTGGAGGGTTTCAGGGTGGATTCTCCCTCTCTAACCTCTCTAACAAACAAATCTCACTTGGGTAAGGTCTTTCCCAAGCAGAACATCCCAAGGTGTCAGATCTTCAGCTAGTGGCAAGTACTTTTTCTGTTGCAAGTGCTCTCAGCTATGATATATTACCAATATATATTACCAATGGCTTACTAAGTCTTGGAAGAGAAATCCAGATTTAAAAGCCAGACACACTCAACAATCTTCCCCAAACACAATGACACAGAGGAATTTGCCCTCAACCCCAATATCTGGAGCATTCCCAGATAGATAACTCAAACTTTTAATCCTGATACTCTGTAAGGTGCCACAAGGGAAAGCAGCAAATTCTGGAGGGATGAGCTGACGTGGAGACAAGAGGGGGATGGGGATGCCATCCCCTCCTGGTTTCTCTCATTGCCTCTCATCAAAATGCTCCAGGGAGAGTCACATTTCAACCCAAGGCCTTTAAGGGATAATTTCTCTTCTGGTTACAACCCATAACTGAGATCAGACAACAATGCTGCCAAGAGTGAGGCAAGTAAGATTAGCAACAGAACCCAAAGTGTCTCCCTCAACTTAAGAGTGACAGGGCAGCTGTCAGGACTGTCTCTTGAATTTCCCCTTGGGACAGTTTAGTTCCAAGTATCCCAAACTCGGTCAGGTTTCACTTTAAACCATCATCTATCTGACAGGGACTTTGGAGGAAGCTGGAAGTGCAGTGTTGGCAGCAAGGAAGAGAAGGAAGGTGGTTTCTTCTGCAAAGGTCTCACTCATCACTGGTCTTGTGTTAGGTCAGGCTTTGACTTGATAAATCCCTTTACATGAGGTTAAAGCTGAATAAATAAACAATTAATTGACCTGCTGGATAGTCTGACTTCATCTGCAAGCCACGTATCACCAAAGTGCAACAAAACCCCACAATCAGTCAACACAAACCCCCAAGCACATCCTCCATGTGCTCCAGGGACACCTCTGCCTGGAGCCTGGGAGGAGAAAATCAGGTGAGATTTAGTGGTGCTGAACTGACACAATGCATCCGACCTAAACCAGTACTCTGGGGGGTTTTTCATCTCTCTCTCACTCTTCCAAATTGCTTTTGAAGTCTATTTGGTTTAATATTTTCCAGGGGGTAGGGAAAGGCAGAAAGAGCTTTTTGCTGTAAACAGGACTGTCTGCAGCATGGAAAAATACACTCAGGCTAAAAAGGGAATAAGATGCAATCTCCTGTCTTCCCTGCAGGTACCAGAGCATCCTGGACTGTGAAAGCAACATGTCAAAGCAAGGACATCCCAAGGTAAGAGCCAAAGGCTTAGACCAGATGGGACAGGACATGTCCTGACAACATAACCCTTCAGTTCTTGGCAATTAGAGACAAACAAAAACCTAGAGCATTTTTTGCAATACCTGGTGCTGTTCTGAGGGCACCTCAGGGCAGGTCAGATCCAATTCTCTTTTCATATGAAAAGATGGACTGACACATACAAGATGTTCCAGGATGGGATGAAACCTTCACGTGTAACATTCAGGTTGCTCCAGAGAGAATAAATTGTAGGAGTAGAGCCTAATGGAAGACCATCAAGAAGTGTAGGATCTGGCAGAGGATTTAACACTGGTTAGGAAGAGAGGGAAGGATCTAGCCTGAGGTAAAGACACCAAAGGTCATTAAGGCACCCATACAGCTACACTGGGGTGACAGACATGACACAACACTGAGACATCTCTGCCCTCCTGCACCAGCAGCTGGAGGCTTTTGGGTTTACCCTGTGTGTCCCAAATGATGCAAAGAACCTCCCAAAGAAAAGTGTATACCCAAGGGCACAGAAATAATTTTCTTGGTGCTTTTGACTGTGACAGGATGTAGACATCAAGGTCATGAGTGGCTTTTGCTCACAGCTACATTGAGATGTCTACACTGAAACACCTTAAACTGAATTCCCCCCTAAGCAGAAGCTGTGACTGATGTTCTTACAGCACAACAAAGGGTTCACCTCCTATCAGTCTCATTTAAACCACAGTTTTATTGCAAGCTCATTGGCATAAGGTGCAGTTCTTGGCTCTTGTATTTGCTTGTTGGGTCCTGCTCTGTGATAAGAGCTTCTTACAACCTGAAATAACAATGATAAAATCACACACTGGAAGCCAGATACTCTGGACTTCATCCAATTGCACTGCTGAAGACAAGGTCCATTCCCACTGAGTACAGAAAGCTGAACTGAATCTCATTTTAAAAAGGTAGAATATGATTTTTTTAATTTCTAGTCCAGGTTTTTAAGATGAAAGTGAAGCTTTAGTAGGAAATTAGAGATAGGGGAATATTCTGACTTTTTGGAAATGTAGTTTCCTAGAGGAAGGTGATGAAGATGGGGATAAAAATGTGATCCAAGAGGGAAGACAGACAGTGGTCATATTTTTTTTATTCTAAGACTTCGTTGCATGACCATGGACAATTTCGGATGATGGACTGGAAATAGGAAAGACAGAAACTTCTCACACTTCAGAAGGGGCTAAAGTGTGTTTTGGTCACATCCCTGGCATCTGCTCCAGGGAACATAGAGCATAAACTGTTGGGAAATCATTTCCTGATAGAATGTCAACAGATATGATGCTTTGAATAGAAAAGCAGGAAATAAAAATGTCAGCTGATTTATTATTGAAGTTATGCACCTATTTTTATGTTTGTTTGGATTGTTTTAGCTCATGGAGAGAAGATACCTGTCACAGAATAATGCCAGTCCAACAGGGAAAAAACATGCCCTGTCTCAAAGCCATTGCAGTGACATGTCCTGGAGCAGGTCCATGGAGGATCTTATCATCCCTAACATCAATTCTCCAACAAGGAGTCTCAAAGGACTCCCAGCCAGCTTGGACACTGCTAAAGCCACTCAGCTCTGTAGGACTTTACATCTTGCTCCACTCAAGACACCATCTCCTGATGGCATTTTGAAGAAGAGGGAGGTTAATGCCAGAACCATGACCACAATTCAACCCCTGCTGCTGGATACCAAACCCCATAAAGCCTCACCCTTCCCTTCCTCTCTTCAGAGCATCCAGAGGAAGGCACGATGGAGTCCTGCCACCATCAAATGGAAGGAGTCTTCTCCAAAGGTTAGTAGGTGCTCTGCTCCAAATGCTCTCAGAAATTTCATTTCTTTGGGTGTCAAGAGTCATCCTTGTAAGGGGTTGGGCTTCAGGGTGGTGGTTTCATCATCCACTGAAGCCAAGCCCTGGCCATGGAGCTGACCTTGTGTGGCTGGGGAAGGAGGAGCAGGTTTGTAGGGAAGCAATGTTCCAGTTGTATGGAATGGAATGGAATTGCATTAAATACTAAAGCACCAAAGAGGCTGGAAATGGATGGTGGTGCCAGATCATGCAAGCAGCTGATGATGTCTGGAGCCAGGCAACATCTACAAGCAAGCACAGATTCATGAGCACCTATGGTTTAATCTTCCTACCAGCCCTGTTACTCCACCCAGACACAACACCACGTCTCCTTGGCCCAGTTCTCTCAGTCAGGACACCCAACTTTGCTTCCATGCTCCCAAATAGTTCATCTCTAATCCCGTCCAGCTCTGGGTGGTTTCATGGGATCAGGGGCACAGGTCGTGTTCAACAAACTATTGCTTGCCATGATCCTTTTCCTGGTGGGAAATAATTGGTAGAAATGGGCAGTATAAATTGGAAAGAGAGCTACATCAAGGAGAAAAGGGAGTCCCATGAGATTGTTATCATCTGGAATATTAATTCTGAATATTAATACTGTCTGAAATTGTCATGCCCATCTCACTGCTGTATGATGTAATTATACATTATGATTGTAATTAATTATACACGTGGTTACTGCTGCACAGGAGGGACTGGTCCCAGCACTGGGAGCACAGCAAAGTTTGAGACACTGAGGTAGTTCTGGGAGCAGGTAAAGGAACTGCAGGGGGTTGGAACCAGATGATCTTCAAGGTCCAAACCATTCCATGATTCTGTGAAAGAGATGGATAAGCTTAACCCTGAAAGAACATCAACGGTGGCCTCGAAAGCAAGAATGGGTAGAGAAAATACCACTTAGCTCTGAGGGAAAAAAGCTGTAAAGCACTGTCCTTGGAGAGCACAGGGTGAAGCCAAGCCTGGATTAGGTCCACAGAAAAAAATCCAAGCCACACACAATATGTGGGGACAACATTAGAGCCATCTTTGCCTCTGAGGAGCCTTTGGTGCAGTTGCCTTCTCACTGGAGGTTTGTACAGTTCTTCTCTGTTATATGGGAATTTACCTGTTTATCCTGTCTCATTCCCACACAGGAAGGGAAGGTGTCCCAAGACAGGCAGGGGATCATCTCCTCGGTGCCAGATTCAGCCATGGGCAGGAGCTGTGAGTTGGATTTATTTTATTTATCAGTCATCATTGCTGCTCTGCTGTCAGCTCTAGACCTGCAACTGGGAAAGGTCTCATTGGGCTTTGGGTAAAGTTGTGTCTCCCATATGTGTGTGTGTATATATATGTATATATATATATGTAATTCCATATAAGAGACTCAATGGGTGGTTGGAGATCCTGTGGGGAATGCCAGGAGGGTGGCAGAGAGTGGGACAACCCCACAAATGCAGCCATACCCCTTCCAGCCCTGATTGATCCCACTGCCTGGAGCTGGCAAATCCCAAGACAGCTGGGATCAGGAACAGTGATGAGACCAAGGAGCCATCCTGGCTCTCCCTGTGCTGTTATCCCCACATTTAAACCCAGCTGGTATTAAATACCAAGGCAGAGGAACCTCCATGTTCAGTTTGGGATGAGTAACAATTCCCTGCACCTCAGCCTGGAGGACAGGAAAAGGGAGAGGTTCCTTTGTACCTTGGCTGGGCTCCTTTTTGGATTTGGCAGCTGCAGGGCATCAGACTCAGCCACCCTTGGCTTAAGACAGAGCATGTAAGAGATCCCTAACTCTGTGATAGCACCAGGACTAAAGCAGGTCAGGGATATTTCAAGGCAAGAAGCGTCTGTGAGCAGTGAGAGAGCCAGGCTGAAGCTCTGCATGGGAAAGGGCTGAATTTTACCAAAATTCAGTCAGGAAGGCTTTGTAGATTTGTAGTAGAAAGAAACAACTCTCCAGCAATCCCATGAGTGGATTTGAGACCAGGGGGACCATTCTGCCAGATTTGGGCCTGGATCAGGAAACCAAGGACCCCATAACCCATCTACCTAGAGTTTGTTTCTTTCTTTTCTTTTTCTACCTTTTCTTTCAGACAAGAAAAAAAAAAGAAAAGAGAGAGGATAGGAGAGGATAGGAGAGGATAGGAGAGGATAGGAGAGGAGAGGAGAGGAGAGGAGAGGAGAGGAGAGGAGAGGAGAGGAGAGGAGAGGAGAGGAGAGGAGAGGAGAGGAGAGGAGAGAAGAGAAGAGAAGAGAAGAGAAGAGAAGAGAAGAGAAGAGAAGAGAAGAGAAGAGAAGAGAAGAGAAGAGAAGAGAAGAGAAGAGAAGAGAAGAGAAGAGAAGAGAAGAGAAGAGAAGAGAAGAGAAGAGAAGAGAAGAGAAGAGAAGAGAAGAGAAGAGAAGAGAAGAGAAGAGAAGAGAAGAGAAGAGAAGAAGGAGGAAAAAGAGAAGGAAAAAGCCACAATCACATGCTGCCTGGATTTGAAGCACTGTGTGTAATTACCCATCTGCATGGGAAAAAAAGTTTCTTCCATGAGCACACAGACAAATGACCAAGCTGCAGTTTCGACAGCTTTGGTGGGATTATTTTTTAACATCAAAGCACATGAAGTCACCGTGCTATCTCGCTAAGCACAATCAGAGCATTGGTGCAGTGTTCCTTTTACAGACTGAGGAACACCCCTGCTCTGGCTGGACAATGATAAATCATGAATCATGGTCTATCTTAGAGCCTTACAGCACTCTCCAGCCCCTGACGCAAAGATCTTGTAATAGCAAAGGCTTCCTGTCATCTCCAGCACTGCTTCTTTGGTAGAGGTAGGGTTTATGTGGTATGGGGTCCTTCTAGGGAGGCAAGTGCAGCCAGAGAGTTGGGAATATGAGACCTACCTTGGATGTAGGTGCTGGATTTGCTCAGAGACAGGACTTGTAATGCTTCCTAAAAAAGTCCAGGAACCAGCTGTTCCATAGCTCTTCTGGGACAAGATATGTCCAGAGATTCTATTTGTGCTCTGTTTGGTCATTCCCATTGGATAAGAGGGATGTCAGTGCTCCACATACCCCAGCAATGACCAGGGCAGGTCTTCTGCAGGATTCACCTCACCATCCCCTAGGAATGGCCCCACAGCCCTTCCCCAGGGCTGAGGAAGGGACACCCAGCTGATGCAGTGACCTAGAACTGGGAAGGCAGTGTCCAGCAGCAATTTGAAGCCACATCATGATGTAAGGTGAAGCACAGAGCATGGTTCTCAGGTCTGGGACACCGTGATGTGGAGGACAACAGCTTGGCAGAGTTCAGGACAGGCTCATCATCAAACACTTGTCCATGCAACAGCTCAGAGATGAATGGCTTCACGTGAAGTCAAAGCACTGTTTGCTGTCCCTCTTCCCAGACATGGCAGTCACCTCTGAGCCTCTGCTGGAGTCCTCAGCATTGCCCAAAGGCTGTTACACCCCTTAGAAAACCCCTTTCCCAGGCAGCTGAACCAGCTGGGCTACACCCCCAGCCATGTTGACAATATCAGATGATCTGGAGGAAGCTGCCACCAAAGATGTCACCAAGTTACTAATTAAAGAGATCCAAGTGGCTGTGGTTTGCAGTAATGAGATTAAACTGAGCGGTGGAAGATTTCCACAACAGAACAAAACACTTCCCAGGAACGAAGGTGGCAAATCAAGGAACCATTTTCCCCAAAGGAAAATGACTGAAAGCTTGAGTTCTTTAATATTAAAGAGGAGAAGACACCGAGCTCAGCCGCTGCAGGCAGAGTCTCCAGAGTACTTGGGTTTTAAAAATTAACAACTTGGAGATGAATTCTGGTGATCAGAGGGAAGGAAATCACAGCCAAGGAGGAGGAAAGAGGGGCAGGCATGTGAGCAGGCAGCTCCCCCATCTCACCCCCATCCTTGTGCTGGTGCCTGGCTGGGTTCATGCAGCTCCATCAGTCAGTGCCTGCGGCTGAAGGGCACAGGAGGGTGTAACAGGAGCCTGATGTGACTGCAAATTACAGAGCATCCAGGCAGCCTGCAAAATGCATTTCATCCCCCCCACTCCCTCCCTCCCACCCCCTTTTTTGTTCTGTATTCGACTCGACCTCTACCCACGGGGAATTTTCCAAGCGAGGAGAGGGCAGAAACCAGTGGGTTTCTCCATCCTGCGTGCAGGGAGACCCAGCCTTGGTGGCAAAGCTGGCTTGGCAAGGGGATGGTTTTCTCCTTGCTCGCTGCAGTACTCCCACTTTCTCCTGCAAAGGGGTCCGGTGCCATCTAGCGACAGGGAAATCATCCCACTTCTCTCCCAAAATTGGTCCCTGCAATGATGCTGCTGCGCAGCAGCCTCTGGATGCCGTGTCCCAAGCTGTCACCCTCCATCTCTCCAGGACCCTGGCCTTGCAGCCAGCATCTCCCCCTTCTGGGGCACTCTTTGGCAGGGGAATTTGGGAGAGCATCACCAGTGAACAGGAAAGATCTGAAAGGTGGGGGGGGGGGAAACGCTGATAAAAGAAAAAGGGCTGTGCTTGTGCTCCAGATGGCTCTGAATTCAAGGCAGCTCTGGCACTTGCAATGACAGAGGCTCCTTCAGTCAAAATAATCCTTAAAAGCTCATTTCCCTTTCAGCAGTTGCTTTTCATGAGCATGACAGGAGGGTTGTCAGGCCCTGGCACAGGCTGCCCAGGGCAGTGCTGGAATCACCATCTCTGGAGGGATTTAAAGCACGTGTGGATGGGATGCTAAGGCTCATCGGTGGCCTTGGCAGTGCTGGGTTAATGGTTGGACTTGATGGCCTTGGAAGTATTTTCCAACCAAAATTATTCTATGATTCTATAAGAGGAAGGAGATGAATGTCAGGACTCCTGTGCATGGCAAATCTGTCCAATTTGGGTCTCTGCAACTAAGCCAGGGTGTTTTGCCCTGAGATCCTTCTGACCAGAGCACCCCACATCACAGAAAGAAGGGGCAGAAGCAGGTGCCACCCATCCCCTTTTACCTCTCTGTGACAATTGGTCAGGGGTGTTTTGGGGCTGCCTTGGGAGGATACAGGATTGGGGAGCATCATCCTGGGCTCATGCTTGGCCCAGTCCTGCCAGCAGCTGGGCTGGCAGCACCCAGCCACCCAGACAACTTTGTCCCACCTAGTTGGGCTTTTTCCTGCAAGCCCAAATCTCTTCTCTCACTCCATCAAACCCAAAGAGCTTTTCTACTCCTCAGCCCCTTCTACCTTCTTCTCTAAGCTCTCAGAGCTCTGGACTCCCTCACCCCAGGGCTACTCCTTTCCCCCATCACACTCTCAGTGCCCCTCAGTAAAGCCCAGTATTGATATTTTTTTTTAATTTTTATTATTATTTTCTAATTAATTGCTATCTTCCAGACAGAAAGAGGAAAAACTCTTCCTCAGGAGCTGTGGAGAGATAGCTCAGGTAGCTCAGATCTCTCAGGCTTGCAGGAGAGTGCTCCCAGGAGCAGTGTGCAGGGGGGACACGTGTATATATATATCTATATATTTATGTATATATATGTTGTACGTTACAGCTGGACTGATGGGCAGATGTATGTTGCAGATGAAGAAAGAGCTTCCCATAAATATATCCATGCACCCTGTGTTCCTGCTGGGTACACACATGCCACAAGGACACAGACACAGCACAAGGACAAACACACACGCCATGGGGACACACGCACACATCACAAGCACTCCACAACAGCACACACACACACATGACAAGGACACACACACCCCCAACAAGGTGACACACACCCACCAACAAGAACACACAGACTCCACAAGGACACACACATACACACCACAGGAACATGGACACACCACAAAGACACACACACCCCACAAGGACACACACACACCACAAGGACACACACATACACTACAAGGACAGACACACAAACACCACAGTAGGACACACACACACTACAAGGACACACACACTACAAGGACACACACACACACACACACACATACCACAAGGGGACACACATACCCACCACAAGGACACACACACCCCACAAGGACAGACATACACCATAAGGACACACACACCCCATAAGGACACACAAACACCCCATAAGGACACACACACCCTACAAGGACACGGACACACACTACAAGGACACAGACACACACTACAGGGATGGACACACACCCCATGAGGACACACAGACAGGGACACACACACACACCACAAGGACACACATACACCCCATAAGGACACAAACACACTCTACAAAGGCACACACAAACACCACAATAGGACACACACACCCCACAAGGGAACACACACCTCACAAGGACACACACACACAAGGACACACAAACACCCCCCACACACACACACACACACACAGGGACACACACACACCCCTCACAAGGACACACACACACATCTGCCATAAGCTTCTTTCTGAGCTGATCCACCCCATCCTTCCCCCCCTGCCTTCACATCCTTCCACCCCCCAGGGACAAACCCCTCTGTCCCCAGCTCACAGCACCTGAGCAGGTGTGTGCTTGCTGACAGCCCCTGCCATCCCTGTCTGTCCCTGTCCCTCTGACTCACAGGCCACCAAAGACCTGTTTGTCACCCTCCTAAGGACATCCTTAGGATGTCACATTTCTGCTCCATGTGGTGGGACACACTTAGCACAAACCACTCCAGCCTGACCCTCCTGGGGCTGCTTACTGCCAGCTCATCACAGCATCTGATCTTCTCACAGGAACAGGAGGGGCTGTATTTCCCTCCACACTCCCACCCATGCCTCCCCAGATGGTGACATTTCAGCCCATCCTGATTTCTCTCTTTCCTTTGATCCTCACTTATTGAAGGAAGCAAGGATAATGGAGAGCACTTCAGAAGGAGGGGGTGATGATCTTCCTAAGCACTGGGCTTCACACAGGCAGCAGGGCATTGGTAATTTATAACCAGTGAAGAAAGTGGGCTGTGGTAGGATGGAGCCAGACCCTGCCAGGGATTTTGGTGAAAGCAGATGGTCACCTGGAACTGGACATGATGAGATGAGATGTGATGTTGGCAAGGAAACCTCATCCCATGCTGAACTGCTGCCTGCTTGATGTGCAGGATCCTCTCCAGGGGCTGATACCTGCAGACTTACAGGGTAAAAAGAGGGGCTGCAACTGCTCCAAAGACCCTGTAAAACTCCAGCGAGGGAAGTTAGGCAAGAGAATGAAAAAACCCTCAGTATTTCAAGCTGAAATAGCAGCAGAAGTGTCTTGTTTGGCCTTTTGGAGCAAAGAACCCAAAGCATGGAGCACAGTATCATGTTTTACCTCCTCAACACAATTCTGCTGAGATCTTTGGGTGAGCAGCAAGCCCAGATGAAACAGAGATGTCCCTGTACCCCAAACTGCACAAACACATCCCAGAGGGGTTGAAAGAACTTGGGGAAGTACCCCAAGCATCAGGTGCATTGGGGAACAGCAGGCTAAGGCACCACTGGTGAAACAGATGAGATTTTTGCCCTAAGATCAGCTTTTCCCTTAAAACTTTGGCTGTGGCAAGAGGTGAAGGGGGCCTGGGTGTGCTGATCACAGTCCTAGGACATGACAGTGAGTCAGGGAAATGCCTCTTCCCCATTGCACCACTGCTTTGTAGCATTCCCTGTCCCTTACTGGATTACACCAGTGGTGCTTTGAATGAATAAGTTCTGAAAATAAGCCAGGCCCCCAGACTTTCCCAGCTTCCATGCTGGGATTGCTAAACCTGATGATTGACTCAGCCTGGTGGAAGAGAAATTTCACTCTTCCCTAAAAATAGACCAAGTGGTTCATCCTCCCAACATAGCCCAGTGGCTGGTGATAAAACCAGCTGCCAGAGGCCACTGGGAGGCAGTGGATAGGACAGAGGGTGTGGGGAGAGGAGCAGGTCTCCTTGTAGGACACTCTAAGGGCTTCCTGGCTGTGAGTTTCATGTAGATTTTCCATTGGGGCTGTCTACAGTGTGACACAGCTCTTGGGACTACAGAGACCTTCCTGTAAGTAATTTTGGGGTAGATGAGATTGGGGTGAAGTGTTGCATGTGTATGAACCTTGGATTGATGGTGAAATGCAGGGAAATGAGGGTGCTTAGCCCCTCCTGTGGTGTTGCAGCTCATGGAAAGCCATGGATTTTGGTTTGTTGGTGAATTCCCCCCTCTGCTGCAGAAGGTGCTGCCTCTGTGTACCTCAGATGGTTTCTCTGGTCTGGTTTTTTTTCTGTCATCTAAGCCACTTGGGCATGTTCAAGGCATAAACAGGGCATTGTACATGTGTGGTTTTCCCCTGTCCTTAAATATTGACATTTGTAGCTTTGAGTCCTAAACTCATGGGGACAGATCTCAGTGTTTACTCTCCTTCCCCCCCCCCCAAATTATTTATCATTATTCTGATCACTGTGACTGGAAATAGGGGGAAGAATCTGTAGAGGATTCAGCTGAGCTGGATGGATGGTGGGGGTGGAGGGGACATCTTCCAGATCAAAACCATGCAGAGGACTAGAAAGCAGCAGGCAGCAAGATGGGGACTGCTCAGAGGGAGATGAGCTTTGCTTCATCTTACATCCCCAGGGAATGGGAGGCAGAGTAGGATTAGGAGGGAATTTATTTCCCTCCTTCTTCTCTTCCAGTCTCCAGGGAGGGATGAAAAATGTGTTGGTGACCCTGAGCCAAATAAAGGGCTTCAGGACCCTGTGGGGTTACCAACACTAATATGCCCATATCACTCCCTATTTGTGCTCATATTTGGAAAGTAGCTCCCAAAACATGCACCTAAAACTGAGCAGAAATCTACCCTTGTGTGTGTCTCATACCTGATTATCTGTTTGCTGAAGACTTTTAGTCCTAAGGTCTGTGTTGTGACCAGCAGAAACCAGCCAGGACTCCAGGTCCAGATCTCAGTGCTGCTCCTCAGTCCCTGTGTGAAATGGCCTGAGGTGACAGAAATATTTTCCTGCTCATCCCATTGGTGGTGGTTAATGTTTCCTTCTGAAATACACATCTCCTGAGTCCTGCAAAAATAACAGAAATACTTTAATTTTCCCCAGTTCTCTCCAGGTCTCCAGTTTTCACCCAAATCTTTGCTGGAAAACATATGAAGTAGTTTCAGATTTTTAAGAGAAAATGGGGATTTAGGGAAAGAGAAGCACCTGATGTCCCAGGTACAGGCATCACTTTGTGAGAAGAGGACAAACATGAAAAATCAGGTTCTTGTCCAGGCAAAGAGGTAGATAACCCACTAGTGGCAATTAAGAGATCCAGCATGGGTGGAAATTTGTTGGAACATCCTACAAAGGCTGTTTTCAGCCCTTGACTAGATGCAGCATTTAGAAAACTTCCCTTCTGGGGGAAACCAGGCAAGGATGCCCTCAGCATGTTACTAGGAGGATGAAAATCCTTCTTTGGTGCTGGCAAAAACCCCAGGCCAGGAATCTCTGCAATAAATACTGTACAAGGTGGTATATTTTAAAGCCAACTATTTCTCTGCATTTCCTCAGGCTTGGGGAAGAGTGGCTGGAAAACTGCCCAGAGGAAAAGACTTGAGGGTGCTGGTAGACACCCAACTGACTACAAGCCAGCAGTGTGCCCAGGTGGCCAAAAAGGCCACCAGCATCCTGGCTTGTGCCAGCAACAGGGTGGCCAGCAGGAGGAGGGAAGTGATTGTGCCCATGTTCTTGGTCCACTGGAGAGTGGACCTGGAGCTGTGCTCAGTTCTGGGCCCCTCATTACAAAAAAAAAAAAAAAAAAAGGACATTGAGGTGCTGGAGCAGGTCCAGAGAAGGGTGGTGAAGAAGTCCTATGGAGAAGAAGTCCTATGAGGAGAGGCTGAGGGAACTGGGGTTGTTTAGTTTGGAGAAGAGGGGGCTGAGATTTAGACTGGATAACAGGGAGAATTTCTTTACTGAAAAAGTGGTCAGGCACTGAAACAGGCTGCCCCAAGGCAGTGGTGGGGTCACTGTCCTGGAAGGTACTAAAAACCCTGTAGATGTGGCACTTCAGGACAAGACCTGGTGGGCATGTTGGGCTTTTTCTGGGTTGATGGTTGTGCTCAGTGATCTTGGATGTCTTTTCCAACAGTGACAGTTCTGTGATTCTCCACCCCAATGGTGTCACTGGCAATTTGCCTCATTCAGAAACAATTGGACATGCTGGGGAAACTCAACAGCTACAAGTGGGCTGGGGTTTTCTCTTTAAAAGATACTGCTACCTCATTTATTTTTATTTTTATTTTTGCTAGGGCTGTTTCTTCCAAAACAGCATCAAGTTTGTCTCTGCTGACAGTAATAAAGAGCTGACAGCAGCATGGAAACACCGTGACAAGAATAGAAAGCAAAGGCAGGGAAGCAGCAGCTCCTCAGAGTTCTATGGTATCCGTGCTATGCCCCTGCATAACCACCATGGAATGGCAAAGAAATGCTTAAAGATGCACAGCTCAGCCCTGATCCCAGCCCTGCTCTGCATCCTGGGTGGGATGTGTGGCCAGTGATGCTCATAAGGGTTAATGTCTGCACAAACATTCCCAAGGTATCTCTTGGTGCTGGTTAGAGAGGGCTTCCCTTAAAAGGTCTGGTATTTGTGCCATGCTGAGAAGCCCTCTCCCCAGGCAGAGGTTATTCCCATGGGTAGCTAGGTGTTGATTTCCCTGGAGAAGGAAAGATGATGAGAGATGGAGAGGTGGAAGCTGCTGTCACAAGTGGTCATCCTGTTTTGGGGTCTTCAAGGGCTGAGATGCTGCTCTATGGGAGCAGGGAGAACACTTACAAGGACATGGATTCTGGCAGGGGGTCAGGGATAACCCAGTCCTGCTGCCAGCCAGCAGTCAGGTGGTAGAGAGAAACAAAGAAATCAAAGTAACTCTCACTGGGTGTCAAGCAGGGATGTTTATCAGGGGGAAAAAAACCCAACCAAACAAAAAAAAAACCAAATGTGTAAGTCATAGATAAAGAGGGGAGGAGGATAGTGCCAGTGTGATGGGGACATGATACACACTCCCCTCTAGCAGAGGATTGTGGTGGGTATCAAGACCCCACTGATGCACAGCCAGGGAGAAGGATCTGTTAAACATCTGCTCAGCCTTTCTTAACCCTTTAAAATGTGGGAGGCATATGGAGAAGGAGGCAATGCCAACTGGGTACTCAGGACTGCATCAGCTTTGTCACTTAGCATCCCAAAAGCAGGATGGGCAGCCCAGGGGGTGTCAAAAGCCTTCCCGAGGCACTTAGCATCCCAAAAGCAGGACAGGCAGCCCAAGGGGTGTCAAAAGCAAAGACAATCCCACAGCAGTTGGCCCATTCAAGAAGACCACGTCCCCAACCAACAATGCCACTCAGCTGTCTCCCAGAGCTTCTTGGCATTTTTTGGTACCAGGAATAGAGTCATCCACATTCCTGGATTTTTGCAAAGCCCAGAAATAGCCCTGAGATGCCTTGAGGCAAATATTCAGCTCTGCCTGAGGCTAAATTTTCCCTGCTCTTCTTGGGAGCTGTTTAAATTACCTGGGTGTTGTGATGCTGCTCCCAAAAAGGAGAAGTCCAGCTGACTCTGAGGAGCCAAAAGTATTTGCAGAAGTGACTGGAGATCATGAAACTTCAGTTCAGAGGTGCTGGAAACTGTAAAGAGATCTGATTTTGAAACTCAAGTGTGGAAAAAGACACTCTTCAGTAGCTATTTTTTTCCTTCACCCCATCCCACCCCCTCAGATTTGCAAATGCAACTTTACACAGGTGCAAGATGTTGCTTGTTTGTCTGTAATTTAGACAATTTCTAAAGCATGAAATGATATTTTAAATATCATTTCCTCTTCAACAAAGATGCTCATTTTTAAATTTTACTTATTTGTTTAGCACTTTCCCCTGATTCTGGTGCTTTTCTTTTCATCCCATTTCCCAGCCCAGAATTCATACACTAGCTCTATGCACCAGAGCTGCTCAAGTGATTACAACATAGGGCTTACAGACAGCACAAAATCTTCCTTAGAACCTTTCAAAAAATAATTTATTTCTATTTTTTCATGTGCAGGAGTCATTACAGAAATCTATTGTATATGATGCTGTACAAACTTATTTGAAATGGCAAGGTCTACTCATGACAGTTTGGAATCTGGAAAAAAAAAAGTGCTGTTAAGGTGTATGATTTTTGGATTTTTGTTATCTGACTGTACTCAGTAGTGTTCTTACACTGGGCTTGGTGAGCTGAGCATGTGGAAATCTCAGTTCTCAGTTTTAAACACTGATTTCTGAGTTATAACAAAAAAAGTAACTTAGGCCAAAACATTCAGAAAACAGATGACTTTTTTTTTTCTTTTAAAGAAAAAGGAAGAAAAAAAAAGAAAGAAAAAAAAAAAGTCAAACCTGTTCACAGTTTCCACTGTCACACAATTGGGCAACCCATGGCAAAAAGAAAAAGCTAGGTTTTCAGATCCTCACTGTCCTTTGTAGAACAGAAAATGAGAGAAAACATGAAAACACTGCAGTCTGCAAACAGCAAAGTGTGACCCTGCAGGCAGAAGGGAACACTCATGAGGATAAGCAGGATTTTTTTGGAGTATCACAGGTCCTCACTCTTTACTGGACTCTGCCTAAAATCCCTTGATATACCTGCTGCAGCCTTATCCCATCTTTTTTCCCCCTCCTTTGGAAAATATAGCACATGACATTTTAACATGCACTAAAGCCTGAAGAGCAGGTCATGAGGCCAAGGAGAAATAGCTTGAGATGTTCTCCTCTTCCCAGTCCCTCATCCTCCCAGCACCACCCTTCCCCACCAGCCCTTTGCTGCATCATCCAGGGACCACACACCCTCTCATCAGCCTCCAAACTCTTCCCACCCACCTTTGGAGTGTCTCTCCTCCAGCAGAGATTCCCCATGAACCAAGGCCTCCAGCACAGGGGTTGGGGCCAGAGATTTAAATTTTTCCTCACTGACTGAGCATCACCAATGAGCTTCCAGCCTCCCGGATTAAGCTGCAGCACTGGTTTTCCAGTCAGCTTTTATGGGTGCTCACTCATCTGAGCAAATTCCCTCAGCCCAGTCGTGGAGTGTTGCTGGTATTTAGGAACCACTTTTGTCAGGGGACCAATTCTCTGGGAGGCAAAGCTGGGGTAAGGATGGGATGGGTGGGATTCAACACATGCAGCTCCCACATCGAGGGGTAGAGGGATTTGGAAAGGGGGTTCCCATCTGCAAGGATGAGCTTCCAGCTTCAGGAAGAGGACACTGGGCTGTTGAGGTTTTGCTGACACACTGGAGACAAGCAGGAGGGAATGGGGATGAATGTCCAGCTGCACTGCCTGAGTCAGGAGACCCACCTGGTAATGACCACCCAATTGGGAGTAACCCACAGACCATCCCAGGTAGGAAGGAACAGCAGAAATCGCCCCATATTCCCAGGAAACAGCCATCCTGGAGCTCTACAAACCCAGGAACATTTCCATCCCTTTGGAAAACAGAATCCCTTTCACACTGTGAAAAAATAACTGTTTTCCTGCCCTGATTTCTCTGATGTTAAGAAGCTCCAGGACCTGGGTGTCTTTGTTCCCACTGGCCATCAAGGACTTTGAGTCGTGTGCCATGGGATGTCTCGCAATACCCAAACCCTGGGACAGCCAGGGTGTGAGACCATCACACATGTGCCAGACCATGTCTCTTGAAGCAAACCCAAGGCTGATCTGCAAGAGGACAAATGTCAAGCAGCCACTGAGCAGATGAGGGAGGATGCTGGACTTGGATGGGATGGGATAGGATGCTCTCCAGAGCGTCTCTCTCTTTGGAGGTGGACAGAACCCTGCCACAACTTCCACCACCAGATTCTCCCTTTCCCTCCAGCTCATGGAAGCCCCGTGTGAGCTGATCTCATGCCCCATTACACAAGCCCCAGCCCATGGACAGCCGTGGGGTGCTCACAGCGACACAAAAGGCTTTGCTTAAAAGCTGTGTTTGCTCAGGGTGGCTGATTTTGGGAGCAAAGCTGATGACATGTGGTTGGCCAGGCAAGCCAGGAGACTGCTGCTGAGCTTGCAGCTTCCTTTTTTAATAGGTGACTCAGGCACTCAGTAGCTCACTGGGGTTGGTGGTGGGAGCTGAGCTGAGGAGTGCCAGCAGCAGAGGTGGTGGACACCAACAGGTGGGTGGAATTGTTTCTCTATTGGATAAAGTGATTTAAATAGAAAGCAGAGTGTGCAGGAGCTGCCGTGTTACTGGTGAGGTGGGTTTTCCTTGGAGGAAGGAGGGGGATAATGTGTTGTTAGTGATTTGTTTTCCACTTGTTGGGAGCTGCCTGTCAGATGTAACGTGACTGCACTTCAAGAGATCTGTAATATTATCTTCAGGGGGAGACAGCAGTTGAGTGATTTATGGGCAATAACTGAAGAGGAAGTGAGTGAATGTTTAGATGAATATTCAAGTCTTTTTCCCCCTCTTGCTTTGCTTTTCCCCCTGTGCCTAGAAAGATTGGTGAGTACAGATAAACATGAGGAATGATTTTCCCCCATTGCAAAGTTTCCAGGTCCCACATCCCTCACTGCTCTCGGGCTGATGGAGCAGAGAGGCTGTAAACTGAGCCAGAGCTGCACATAAGCGGGGCAAGGGAAGAGCTAAAGAAACCCTGACAGCTGCTCCCTGTGCACAGTCCTCTCATTGCAGCCCCTCACATGAAATGTGCAGATTCATCCGGCGCCAGACGCTGCCACCAAGGACATTTTGCCGACAAAGCTCAGCAGGGAGGAGCAATCCCCATATCCCTGACTTAGCCACCAGCTCCATCACCTGCCGTGCCAGCCCCTGGATGGGATGGGAGGAGGGGGTCCTCAGGAGCTTTTTTCTTCTCTTTTAGCTCACGGGAGATGCTTTAATGATTGAAGGATCAGGTTTAAAATCCCACAGGCAGTGCCGGTCAATCAGCGCCGTGCGGGATGCATCACTCAGCACTGGGATGGATGCTGAACACGTCAGGGAGGCCCTTTTGCTCAGCAAGGCAGAAAAGTGGAGACTTGCACAGGTTTCCTAAGAGGCTTCCATGATGCCTTCCGTTTCATACACAACAAATAACATGCTTAGCTGGCTCTGCATAACATCATCTTTTGGCTTCACGCGAGCATCCCAGGCTAGGAAGGTCTCTCATCCCTCCCAGATGATGCTGAGCAGTGGTACTGTGCTCACAACTCTTGAGATGTCCTAGGTTCTGGCTGGACCCCACTGTTAGCAGCACACACATTGATTCTTGGTTGTGGAATGAACTGTTGTTCTTTCTCTCTTATCTATAATTAGCAATTAGAGGTTGGCAGCAGCCTGCTTCATCAGGCAGAGTCATGTGGAGCCACCAGAGTTTCTGCCTGCCCAGTGGGTTTGAACAGCCCCTAGTTAGGGCAGGCAGTTTTGTGAGAAGTGATAAGCAGAGAGCTGTGCACTGCAAAAAAATGTAGGGGGAAAAAAAAAAACAAAAAACAAAAAAAACAAAAAAACAAAGGCAGCAATAAGGGGGAAGGCTTCAATGAAAGGATTGTGTCTAATTATAGCCATCATTAAAACAGAACCCCTGTGGCCCTTCATCCATCCAAGCTAACAAATGAAGGACTAGGAGGCACTGGGACTGTGTTATTTTCCACTGCATGAACTGGAAATCTTCCTTCAGCTGTGTTATTCCCTCTTGTCTGGAGGGGCACATTGCCCTTCTTTGTGCAGCATCTCACCCCACAAGCCCATGGGCCAATACAAATTATATCAGCTCAGAGATATTACCCATAGCCTGGGTAGGAAAAGACCATTAAACATCACCAGTGCAGCTCCAGGACATGGAGATGCTTTTCCTAAGCACGTAGCACCAAAAAGGGTAAGAGCAGAACTGGTCATGTCAGCCTGAGCAGGGTCCCTGCCTTGCTGTGAAGTGCTCCCAGCTGTCAGAGGGTTTTTTTAAGAGTTTTTTCAGTGTGGCCATGCCCTTGCCAAGGACTTTTTCATTTTCACGTGTTCATTTTCCCAAGCAGAAAGGCTGCAAAGCTCTGTTTGGGTTTCTTTCTGCTGTAAAGCTATCAAGGGTGACTCTCCCCAGCTCTTTTCATTGCTCTTCCTGGGAGGCTTGGGAATGTCTCATTACCTTGCAAAGAAGAAAGTTTTTTGGTTGTTTTTTCCAGACTGCTTGGACCCCTTTTGCCTTTCCAGTGAGTAAGCCAGAAATGTAGGAGAAAAGAGATTCCCAGACAAAATTTTTCAAAGCTGTCTTCAAAGTTCTCTGCAGTTATCTCAGCCCATGCTTCAGTGTTTTTCTCACAGGGTGCAGCCATAATAAGGAAAGACCATGAAATCCAAGGTACCCTTGCTGGCAATTACTTCATTTTTTTCCTTTTTAGGGATTGTAGTCCTTCAAATTTGTCCCTCTAACCTCCAATTGGAGGGAGAAGCCCATTGCAGGAGGAAGAGAGAGGGGCTTGTGTGAGCAGCTATCAGCAGAGGTTCCTGTAAAATCTGTCCCAGCCATGCCTTTACCTTCTCCTCCCCATTTCCAGGATGATGTTCATCTCAAAAAGCCAGGCATCTAGTCAATATCTGGGGTCTTTTGAGCAGAGTGGGGAAAAACTGATGCAATCAGAGGGTGGTTTGTCTTACAGCCTTGCAGACTATCTCAAGCTGCACCAAATCACAAACCTGCTCCAGGGTTTCCACTGCCTCCACTGGTTGTACATGGATAATTTATTCTGACTCAGTGTTTAAGCTGTGGACATCAGAAATCAGGGACAGAGGTCCCATATTTGCATGTAAACTTAGAAAAAAAAAAAAAAAAAAAAAAAGGAAAAGAAAAACATTAAGGAGCTATCTTTTTCTGTTTCCTCCCCTGGTGTCCCAGTGACCTCTGGCAGAACTGGACAGCTAAATCCCTTTTGCATCCAGCTGTTTCCTCATGGATCCAGCCTCAAAATGCCTGTGCATCTGCAGGAGCAGCTGGAACCAAGGACAAAAAAAATCTTGGGGTTTGGCACCTTCCAGCAGCACACTGGCCAATGTCTGACAAGGTGACTGGGGTCCCTCTGCTCTTATTTCAGTGGCTTTTTGGTGCCTGTGTGTCCCTTTAGGAACTCTTCTTTCATTTGAAGCACTAGCTCCTGGAATCCTACGAGTGGATGAAATTAGCTGGTATTTTAGAAGAAAAAAAATTAAAAAAAAATTTAAAAAAATTTTTTTAAAATAAAAAAAAAAAAAGCAGAGGAAATTGCCTTCAGCATTTAAGAGGAAAACAGGAAAATCTGAACTCATAATCCAGAAAACAGAGAAAGGAGTCTTTAACATTTTTATTTACCAAATCTTGTGATTTTGGGGACTGAGCTGGGAGGGCAAAGAATGCCAGAACTGCTGCAGTGCTTCTAATGTGCACGTATTAAAAAGTACATCAGCCCTTTCCTGGCTGTGCAATCACTGGATTTGTGGAGAGAGAGCCCATTGTTCAAACAGAAAGCATTGCAAATACCACACTAAACCCAAATGCAGCAGTGCAAGCCTGCAGATTAAAGGAGAACCTTCTCGTGTTTTTACAGTGGTAACAGAGAAATCACAGCCCTGATTAACCTGGAGGACTGGGATGCATCCTATAGGTGTAAAGCTCTATGAATCTTTTTTTGGGGGGGGAGGTGGAGAGGGCCATCCTGCTGACACCCAGCAGATAAATGCAAAAAGAAAATTCTTAGCTAGAATTTGGAATTTCTTTGAGAAGTGAAGCCATCTACTTCAGAGCCATTAGATTTTGATATGATCCTCTCTCTGGCAATGGACACAGCTCCCATCCTCAGGGGGAGGGGAAGCCCCCACTGCTTAGGGGGATGAAGACCAAGAGGGAGGGAGTACAACAAGGGGGAATGAGGGACCACTATGTGTCCAAAAGTGACTGCTTCAAGTACCCATCCTTCTGTGAACCTCTCAGGAGGTCTGGCCAATAGATCATCTCCCCCTCAAGTAGCCATGAACCTAATAGGGACATCCTCAGCTGTAGTCATCTCCATGGGAAGCATCTAAGCAAAGGTAGTAGGGACACTTAATATCTGGAATATTTCAGCAATGCCTTGCTGGGCCCCAGCAGGTGCCCTATGGGACACCTATGCCACACCTATGCCCTTGGTGTGGCTCAAAATATCAGATCTCTAAACAAAGAGCAGGGTTTGGTCCCCTGGCTGTGCCAAAGGCTCCCTGCCATGTCTCCAGGAAAGTCTTGTACCTTCTTAATTTCTTTGTTCCCAGGGGGCAGATAAAGCCACACGGATTTCAGGCACATTGATGGGAGAGCAATGTAACCATGGAGCAAGAAAAGTGGAAACTAGTTCAAGCTGAACACAAGGAGCTCCTCGAGGTCCTCCAACTTGTTTGGTGATGGCCTTGTCCAGGAGAGCAAGGACAGATGTGGGCTCTGTGCCCCTCCAGCAGGATGGTGGCATCAGGTCGCTGCCCAACACATTACTTCAATCCAATCCCAAAGCCCATTTTATCCATGAAAGAGGTGGAAATGTCCATGTTTTCCCCTGAATCAAAAGGCCATCATGTTAAATTTGGGGGGGGGAGGGGGAGCAGGGTCAGGGGGCTGTGCAGATGGCTGAGGTGCCCTCAGCAGGGATGCTGACACTCCGGGCTGGCCGTGTCCCCACGTCTTTGGCACGGAGCTCACCCCACACGTCTGTCCCTGTTTCAGATGAGAGGACGCGGTCATTTTTAGACATATCAGACAAGAGAAGCCACATACTTCACCAAGGAGGAGGGAGGTCCTCTGCACCCTCCGTGAAGGAGCTGTCTGCTCTCTATCTCTCCCAGACAGCTGCTGCTGACGCCGGCAGCCCCGCACAGCCGGTAAGCATCATCCTCCCCCTCGCAAATCACCAGCGGCATCCCAACAATGTCCCGTCCCAGTAAGTGGTTGTAAGAGGGTGAGAGAGAACATGTCTGCTTTTGTAAGCCTGGTGAAACACAGTGAGTGCTGGGTTTTCCAAAAATGAGCAGCTTTCCCTCGTCCTTTGGCAAATACTCCGTCAATGTTATCGGCGGTGCTGATACGGAAATAAATAGAATCGGAAATTCATAGAATTGGTTTGGTTGGAAAAGACCTTTTAGATCAGCAGGTCCAGCCATTAACCCAGCACTGCCAAGGCCACCACTAAACCATGTCCCTCAGCACCATATCTACACAGCTTTTAAATCCCTCCAGGGATGGTGACTCCACTACTGACCTGGGCAGGGCCTGACAACCCTATCAGTGAAGAAATTGTTCCTAATATCCAACCTAGACCTACCCTGGTACAACTTGATGCTTCTCAGTCTTTCAAGCATGTACCAGGGCTCTGTGGTGGAAGAGTCCAAACTTCAGCAATCCCAAATGAAAAGAAAAAAGTGGAGATTGTGATTGGAAAACTACAAGAAGTAGTTGGAAGTAGTTAGAAGTCTAAGGAAAAAAAAAAGTAAATAAAATAAACACAATTTCAAAATAATTAATTACATAGACCATAATGTGATTACAAATGTAGATCAGTTTTAATTTTTAAAATATTGGAAGTAATACCAATATATAGGCTAAATCAAACTTGGGAGAAATCAGTGCTTGTTTTGGTTTTCCCCCAGCTCTAAAGCAAATGTGTCTGAGGATTTGTTTGTTGACTGGGACTTTTGGAAACTTTTTCTTGACTTTTGGAAAAAAATATTTCTGACTGACCTGGAATAAGATTGGGTTTTGCAGCTGTACAGAGCTGCCAGTGAACCAAAAAAAAAACCCCTCACTTGTAATGACTGCCAGGTCTCTAGCTGACACTCAGATATAAATATATATATGTATAGTTAACACATCTTCCTGTGAAGTTTGATGTCATTTCTCTTCGTGTCTTTTCCAGATTACTGTGAAGGACAACTCCATTCACTCTCCTTACAGACAGAAAAAAATCAAGGTAGGAAATATTCAAGATAAGCACTGTTATCTAACCAAGTGTTTGTGGACTGTGGTGGAGTGTGATTTAAATACCCACACAAGGCAGTGAGGAGCGCTCTTGTTCTGAATATAGCTATCAGCTGCTTGGTTGCCCTTCCCCACCTTTACAAGTTCTTCACAGATCAAAAAAAAAACAAACCAACAAACAAACAAACCCAAAAATACTTTCAAAATGCATTCAAAATTTGTTGGCTCATGTTTGAAGATCTTCCTTTTACACATGCTGCAAAATACACCGATTTCGGTATTCTGGAGTGTTTTGTTGCTTTGGGTTTTGCTTTTTTTTTTTTTACTAATGTTCAATACTTATTTTTAGCCAGAACAATCTGTGTGTAACAGAGTGAAATAACACCACACGCCATTGCTTTGAGCAACAACTAATAATATTCCTGGCATAACTCTGCAGACGTAACCCCACAGGCATGCCAAGGGTCAGCAGATCTGTTTACAGAAAGGAAAGCCACCAGGATTACAGTCCCCGTTAGATAATGATTATCAGCCTCAGCTACCTTACCTCTGGATAAATTCTGAGCCAGAGCAGGTCGCAGGTATTTCCATGCAGCAGTTGGCACCCAGGCCTCCCAACTGAGGAGGAAAAAAAAAAATACAGAAAGTGAGGCTCCAGAGTAGGCTGAACAACCATGGTCCATCGCATCAGGGCTGTACCAACCCTGCAGTGAATTCAGGCTGAGGTCAGGCCAACGGAATGTCAACAGATCTAATTTTTGGTGGGCTCCATCTTCAGGTGTTATCCAAATCTCTGGTGTTTCAGCCTTGTTTTTTCCTCCTGAAAGAGACCAGAATTTGGGCTGCTAATGCCAGCATTTTGTAGAACTTAGTCAGCCTCATGCCTGTACAAGTCTGCAAGTCAAAAGCACTTTATTTAGGTCTCCAAAGGTGCTGTGCATCTATTCTTATGTAGAGGATGACATGGGGTACACCTGTGAGTCCAACAGAAAACTTTGTTAATCAGACAAATGTCCCTCATTCCTGTGAGATGGGTAGCCCATGGTGCTACCAAAAGCCCCTCACTGCCCCAGAATTTGATGAGGCTGTCCTCATCAAATCTGTTTGAGGCTTTTGATTTAGTTCCCTCTGCCCACTTTATTCTAGAGGACTCTTCAGAAACAGCACCTTGGCTTTCTCCTGCACCATATCCTATATTCTCAGACTCTCCACAGGTCCTCACACTGCCCTGGATACTTGGGAGCAAAAAGGAGAAGTAAATTTTTAGCTTGCTACTCCAAAGACAGCCTTCTTCACATTATTCTTGTGGTCCCCCTCTTTTGTCACAGTCCAAACTGGGCACCCCTGTTATGCTGTAGCTGGACCGAACCCTGGGGACTGTAGAGTAACCACCCCACATGCCTGGATTAGAGACCTTGCTTTAGAGTGCATTGATGTGGAAGCAGAGCTAACCCCAAGCCTGGTGTGATGCTTTGGAGTGCTGTTGTGCTACTGAACCAAAGGTATGGAGCTCAGTAGGTGCATGGATTTGCCTTCTTGGCTGCCTTTTCCCTTTGCCATTCTTGCTATTAACAGCCACGGGGTTGGGGGTGAGAGGTGATGCTGACGTTTAAAACTGTTTCCCTAAAGATGTCAGAAGCTCAGAAATCATCTAATGGTGCCATCAAGAAAATGGAGGACGACCTACCTCCCCCTCCTGCCCTTGGCTCAATCCAGGCCATCACTCCAGGGAGCCAGGATCTCAACCTGCTCCCTGTGCCTCCTCCAAAGCAAGCTTTCTCCAAGTTCTACCAGCAACGTCAAGTGAACGAGCTGAAGAGGCTCTACAGACACATGCATCCTGAGCTCAGGAAGAATTTGGAAGAAGCTGTGACTGAGGACCTGGCAGAAATGCTCAATACTGAAGATCTCAGTGCACAGGCATCTGTGAACTTGGACAAAGTCCTTCCAGGAGAGGTTCAGTCCATGCGCTGGATCTTTGAGAACTGGGCACTTGACTCCATCGGGGACCATCAAGCCACAAAGAAGCTGGCAGAAGAAGAGATCATTCCTGGTGGGGATGTGAAAAGTACTTCCCTGATGTTTGAAAATCAGGCAATCAATGGGGACAGTTTGTCAACATCATCTAAGGTATCAGAAACAGACCTTGCCAGAGGGGATGTCCATACTGCTCGGTGGCTGTTTGAAACCCAACCACTGGACTTATTAAACAAAAGGTATTCAGATGACACAGAAGTCCAGGAGGCAGTTCTCAAGGAGCCTGTCCAGGGAGGTGATGTGAAAGGTGCCAGGCAGCTCTTTGAAGCACAGTCCTTGGATGCCATAGGACGCTGCTGCTCGGTGGAGGAGAAGAGCATCCTACAACTCAAGTCAGAAATCCAGGAGCTAAAAGGTGATGTGAAGAAGACCATCAGGCTATTCCAAACAGAGCCTCTCTGTGCCATCAGAGACAAAACTGGGAACATCCATGAAATCAAGTCTGTCTGCCGGGAGGAAATTCAGAGTAATGCAGTCAGAACAGCTCGCTGGCTGTTTGAGACTCAGCCCCTGGATACCATCAACAAGGACACTTCCAAAGTGCAAATAATCCGTGGAATTTCACTGGAAGACATTGGAAGGCCAGATGTCAGTGGAGCAAGGTGGATATTTGAAACTCAGCCTCTGGATGCCATCAAAGAAATCACAGTTGAGGAACAGGATTTCAAGGCTTCAACAGATTTTGTCACAGGGGCAGATGTCAGTAAGCAGCGAATGCTCTTTGAGACTCAGACTCTTGATTCTCTGAAAGGAGAAGCTTCAGAAAGTGTCGTAGCTAAAGAACAGGTTATTGGAGGTGACGTGAAATCTACACTCTGGCTATTTGAAACTCAGCCAATGGAAACTCTGAAAGAGAATTTTGAAGTGGGGCGTTTACAGAAATTGGAGCTTTCAGCAGAGGAGAAGGGAGATGTGAAGCAGAGAAAACATGTCTTTGAGACCTGTTCCCTTGGAAGCATCTCCAAGGCATTTGAAGAAGAAACTGAAACCACCAGCATGGAAGAGGTAGTGAAAGGAGATGTGAAGTCTTTCAAGACCCTGTTTGAGACTCTCCCCTTAGACAGCATTAAGCAGGCTGATGCTGAGCCTGTCACCAAAGAAGAGGAGAAGATCCCAGCTGGCAACGTCAAAGCCAACCAAATCCTGTTTGAGACAACACCTCTGTATGCCATCAAGGATAGCTTTGGCAATTTCCACGAAGTCACCTCTGTAAGCAGAGAGCAAATCATCAGTGGTGATGTGAAGAACTACAAATGGATGTTTGAAACCAGGCCCCTGGACCAGTTTGACGAAAGCACCAAGAAGGTGGATATAATACGGGGGATCACAAAACAAGAGGTGGTGGCTGGTGATGTCAGAACAGCCAAGTGGCTTTTTGAAACTCAGCCCATGGATGTCATTCATCACCAAGCCATGGAAGGTGAGGAGCCCCCCACGGTGAAGAGGGAGATCTCCCAGAAGGGAGATGTGAAAACCTGCAGGTGGCTTTTTGAGACCCAGCCCATCCACACCCTGTATGAGAAGGTTGAAAAGAAGCAGGAGGAGGATGGCAGTGTGCCTCAAGCTGATGTGAAGTCATACACATGGATGTTTGAGACTCAGCCTCTGGACTCCCTGAAAGGTGAGGAGGAGCAGTATTTACAAGTCAGCAAGGCATACAGTCAGGAGGAGCTGCAGGGAGTTGATGTCAAAACTGTCAGGCACCTTTTTGAGACTGAACCCTTGGGCAGCAGTGTTGTTGGTGAAACTGACCGAAAGAAAACCATACGGTATTCCAGCCGTGTGGAGATACAGTCTGGGGAAGTGTCTAGAGTCAAGGAGTTCTTTGAAGCTAAGCCCTTGGATACAGCCACCAAACCAGCATCCCAGAAGGATGATGGGACAATTGAAGCTGGATCCGTGCACAAGTTCACTTGGCTCTTTGAGAACTACCCCATGGACTCCCTGAAAGACAGCTCTGAGGGCATCCAGGAAATCCCTCCAGAGAAGGATATGAAGGGGGGAGATGCTGGAGGCAAAAGATTTGTATTTGAGACCTATTCCCTTGACCAGATCCATGATGAAGTGGATGAGACAGAGCTCCAGAAGATCCAAAAAGACACCATGAGCAAAGCTAATGTCAAGTCTTGCACTATGCTCTTTGAAAACCAACCTTTATATGCTATCCAGGACAAAGAGGGGAGATACCACGAGGTCACCTCAGTGCAGAAAGAAGAAATCATGAAAGGTGAAATGAAAGGAGCCCGGTGGTTGTTTGAAACTAAGCCACTGGATCAGATCAAGAAGGAAGAAGAAGTGTTCGTGATTAGGGCTGTTACTCAAGAAGACATCACAAAAGGAGATGTCCAGGCTGCTCGGTGGAAGTTTGAGACAGAACCTCTTGACTCCTTCTCAGCGGGAAAGATGTCTGTGCCCAGAACAGTAGATGATGTGCAGAAGGGAGATGTTCAGTCCAACAAGCAGCTCTTTGAGTCCCAGCAAGTGGGCCAGAAGAAGTATGTGAGGATGGTCAGCGTCAGTGATGTTCAGAGGGGTGATGTGAGGACATCCACTTGGCTTTTTGAGAACCAGCCTGTAGATTCCCTGTATGGGGACGCAGAGAGAGGCTCATCCATCAGTACAGTGCAGAGAGAGGACAGCCAGAAAGGGGACGTAAAACGCTGCACCTGGTTGTTTGAAACCCAGCCAATGGACACCCTGAAGGACCCAGAGGTGACAGCCAGCACGGGGGCTCAAGAAGTGATCCCTCACGCTGATGTGAAAAGTACAACGTGGCTCTTTGAGAGCACACCCTTGGATAAACTTAGTGCTTCTGAAGGTAGCATAGAAACAGAACTGAAAGAAAGGACAATGAAGGAGACTTTAGAGACACTCTGCACTTGCCAGGCTATTCAGCATGATGGGATTCTCATTGAAGCCAATGATATGGAGAGTGTTAAGATGGTGAAGTACCAGCTCGACAGCCCAGGTGCTCCAGAGATCCTGAAAGAGGAGATTGTGGGAGGCCACTTGCAAAGGATCATGCTGCAGCTCCTGCACAGAACCAACGTGGATGCACAGAGTGTGCTGGTGGAGGAGGACAGAGAGGGCAATATCAAAGTAAGCCCACTGCAGCTCCTGGACCAGAGTGAAGCTGTTAAAGGCAAAGAGGACTTGAGTGGAAATGTAGCTAAGGCCTTGCAGGGTCTCCTCAGCCAAGACGCTTCCATTAAAAAGGGGATGGTCTTACAAGAGACAAGGTCAGGATCGATGAAGATGACTCTCTACTCCCTCCTATTCCATTCTGTCCAGCAGAAAGTTGTGAAGGGGGATGTGAAGTCAACGATAGGAAACCTCTTGGCTTCTTCTCAGGAGCAGAAAGCAGCAGCAACCGTTAAACGTGAGGACAATGAGAAGGGAAATGTCCAGCTTTTTGCGAGCTGCATTGAGAAGGGAGATCTAAATTACCTGAAGAATCTCCAGCAGGAGTCAGAGATACAATCTCTCATCTCTTCCCAAGCAGAGCAGGGGGCAGAGGAGGGTGCCCCAGGGGTTGTGCAGGGGGCTAAGATCCATATCTTACCCAATAATGAACAAATCGAGAGATTCATTGCAGAGGGCGAGACAGGGACTATGGAGAGAGCAAAAAGGGTGTTTGCATGTGAAAGTCTGGGCAACGAGGGGACCTTAGAGAGAGAGGCCATGCATGCAGCAGGGGTGACAGGCACCACTGAGCAATGTCTTGAGAAGCCTTTGCCCACAGTGATGGGGAAGGAAGAAATTCTGCCAGGAGGGCTCAAAGTGACTAAAAAGTCAATCCAAAGGGTTTCGGAGGTCAGCAAGAAGGTAGAGAAAGAAGAAGCCACAGCTGCCAGTTTGGTGGAATGCCAAGCTATGACACAAGGCACATTCCCAACCCAAGTGATGGCTCAGAGGGAGGAAGTGGCTGGGAAACAGTGCAGTGGGGTTGCTGGGGAAAGCAGTCAGATGCAGCCGGAAGAAAAGGCCCTCGGGACTGATCTTCAGGCTGCAATGCAAAGCCTGAGGCTAGCAACAGCAGAAGCAAAGAACATTCAACACCATGTCCAGAACAAGCTACAGAGGAACAGGGAGGAGGTCCACATGGCCTGCAGGCAGCAGGCAGCCAGCACAAAGGGGACAGTGACCCTTCAATCCACCGTACATCAACAAGACTCTGCACCTGCCCCACGGGAGAGCACCAGCACTGCCATCAGGACCACCACCACTAGAGTCCAGGAGACATCTAAGACCCACACAAGCATGTCTCAGAAGAGCATAACATCACACAAAAAGGTCAGTGCTTCCGAGGAAGTACAGGGAGGACAACTATTGAGCCAGGAAAGCCCAGCTGTGCCCGGTAGAGATTTTAGCGTTAAGGATGGCCTTTATACTGCCACACCCGTGACAACCTATGTAAACCCTTTGGTTGAGTCTGGTTACAAAGAGCAGCAATCAGTGCAAGAAGAAAGAGATGTTATTGTCAGAGGGGATGTACAGACAGCTCTCAGAGCACTGCAAAGTGCCGCCACAGAACAGCGCCTGGTAGAAAAGGAGGATGTTGTCAGAGGTAATTTAAAAGCCACTCTTCAGTCACTGGAAAAGTCTAACGTTAATGTCTCCAGAGGGGACTTTAAAGCTGCTATGATTTACAGAAATGCAGGGCAGTCCTACTCGGTGTGTAAAAAGAAAAATGAGACTCAAGTCGTTAGTAACCAAACTGCTGTAGTGGCTTCGGGGTCGCAGGCTGATAATGACTTTCCTCCTCCTCCCTCAGTTGCTGTGATGAAAGCAGAGCATTGCTCACCCACAACTAAACCAACAGGAGAATGTGCCCTTCCACTACCAACCAGCAAAGATGAAGCCCCAGGATGTTCTGCACCACTCCAGACCCCTCTTCTTTCCCCCCCTTCTCTGCCCTCCCAACCCGGCGATCAGAACTCTGCAGAGAAGCCCAGGATTCCTCCAAAACCAGAAATTATTGCTCCACCCAAGAAAAAACCTGTTCCTCCTCCAAAACCTGAACATCTCTTACACGGGATATATTCTGCCTCTGCAAGTAATAGCACAAGCAGACCAACCAAACCCACCCCTCCCCCCTTGCCTCCAAAACCTGTGGGCCTGAGGGACATCTGCAAGCCAAATCCTCCCCTTCCTGAGCTGGGAAGGAGCTGCATGGAAGTACGTGAGCAATCAGTCCATGAGGAGTTCCAGGAAAAACACTGCACTTTGGAGTCATCGGTGAACAAGTCTGTCACAGCTCAGGGTATGAGCCCTGAGCAAAAGCCACCAAAAACCACTGCCAAAACTCCTCTTCAAATGGCAGAGGAAAGGTACAAGGCCAGCAAAGGAGGACAAGGAAGGGTGGAATCAGACAGCACCAAGACTTCAAAGACAATGAAAAATGGAGCTCTTGGTTTTGAAGCTGAGCAGGGAATGACAAATGGAAAAGCAGCAGCTCCAAGGAGATGCCCGGGTGGGGTGGTTCAGAAGCATATAGAGATGTGCCAAGATGAGAGCAGGTGCTCATCAGCAGTGCATCCATCCTGTCCTGCTAGAGCACAGACACACAATGTGCCAGGACAGACCGAGCCAAGCACCTCCCCTGTGGGTCACTCCATTCCCCCCAAAAGAGATTACATTGAACAAAATGCCTCATCCAAGATGGAAAGAGAAAGTGTGTCTAATTCTTATGGATTGTGGGATAGTCAGAGAGTCGTGCAGCAGGTGAGTGAGAGGAGGCAAACGTGTCACTCAATGTCCTTCCATCAGCAGTCAGTGAACTCCTATGAAGAGAAAAAGCAGGTGAATAGTGAGCAATTGAAATGTCCTGATGGGAAGGCAGAGGCACCTGCCCAGGAGAAGCCAGAAGTTGTTATGAGAGAAAAAAACAAGAGAGAAACAGAAGATGAGCGTCGGAAGAGGCTGTCAGTACACAAAGAGGAGATCATGAAAGACAATGCCAAGGAGGCCATGGAGATCTTTGAGAACCTCAGGAGACAGGAGGAGCTGCAAGAGATCTTGGCTCGGGTGAGGGAGTTTGAGGAGGAGACAAGTAAAATGGACATGAAAGCTCTGAAGAGCTTCTTTGAGAAGGTCCCTGAGTGGGTTCTTCGTCAAAAGGCCCACCAGGCCAACAGGGCTGAGACATTGGGAAAAGAGGACAGTGACAGTGTCTCCTCCGTGGAGCTGGCATTTGGGGACCTGGAACGAGCAAGTGCTGAGATCGTTCACCTGAAGGAGCAGACCCTTGCCAGGCTTGCAGACATTGAGGAGGCCATCAAGAAAGTCCTTTATTCTGTCTCGAGTCTCAAGTCTGAGTCAGACATTGCTGGGCTTTCAGGGCTGTTCAAGGAATCTCTAGGGAACAGCCAAAGCTCTGTGAGCAGCAGCAATATCCGTAAAATCAGTATTGTCTCAAGCAAAGCCAAGCAGGAGGGAATGACACTGGAGACAGGAGAAGCAGCATCCGTGGAAAGTGCAAAGGTGGCAGAAAAGGCTGAGGCAGCCAAGGCAGAGCTAGAGGTCCCCCGCGTCGTTCAGTCCCGTGTCAGCTCTCCCTCCTCACCTTCCTACATCTCCATTGAGTCTGCTGCCAGGAAACCAACAGAATCACCCAGGACAACACATTCCCCCTGGGACATCCCTTCATCAGACTGTACTGATGCTCCTGGAAAGAAGAATTCTTTTTCTCAGGATACCTTTAGCTCCTTTAACCATCCGTCAGCAGGGTCTGCTGGGCATGACACAACCTCCTTTGAGAAGAGACCAGAGCCAAATCAGTCAAAAGTTGGTCTGGGCTCACCAAAACAGAACACCCTTGGCAATGCCAATCATCCGATGGGTGAGAAAGAGAGGAGCCCTCTGGACACCTCTAAAGGCAGCTGCCAATGTGGGATGAAAGGAGGCTTTTCAGACTACAGGTCCCTGAATACCCCCAGCCCACAAAATCCACGGAGGCAGAAAAGCATCTTGGAGCTGCAGACAGGACCTGATGGGTCCAAGCTCTATGGAGCGACCCGGACTGTCATGGAGCAGTATGAGGAAATGGACCAGTTTGGAAACAAAATCATCACTTCATCCACCACAGTCACCAAGCAGTCTGAGACACAAACAGCTTCCACGTGTGATGTGGTCTCCCATCCCCAGTATGAGGTATCTGCCTCACCTGTGTTCCGGAGGTATGTGAAGAGCCAAGGTGAAGAATTCCACACCAATGGCAGTTTTCAGGAGCCAGGAGTGGTCTTTGTCACCTTTGGCAACTCCAAGACGAAGAAATAGGAGATTCTGGAGAGCAAGAGAGAACTGTATAAGACAAAAGAGAAAGTTCACAACAAAAAAAGAAATAAAATCCTGTTTTATCCACGTTACACACAGGGATTCATCTGCACCCTAAGGACTTCTCAGGGCCATCACCTTGGTGTTTGCACACAGGACAGATGCCACCTGCCTTGACACTGGAGGAGACCACTGGCCCTCACCTGGCCAACCCAACAGACTTGGTGCTGCACCCAGAGCCCTGACACTGTTAGAAGCACAAGGGAAAAAAATCCATCCATGGGTACCTTAGGGTAGCTCCTTCCCCCTAGAGTGTTTGGGAGGTGGGGCAGGGGGGGATTGTTTTGTATCAGGCTTCTCTGTACTAATGCAGAAGAAAGGATAGGTAGGGTCTACAAAAGAACCAATCAATCTGGTACTGACAAAGACCTTGACACTATCTACATTTTCTGATTTCAATACAGCCTTTCCAAGAAGGGCATCCTCAACACAGATATAGGCACATGGAGGTATTGAAGGGTGGGTTGGATAGGTTCTCTTAGCCATTAAGAAAAGGAAAAAAATATATATATCTCAAGATGCTGTCACTGTTGGGGTTGGGGGAGGTATTTGTCAGTTTATTTTTCAGTTCCTGGAAAGTGCTCAATGCTACTGAAAACTGTCAAGCCAAGAACTGAAGCTTTTATCAGTGCTGTTCCCCCGGAGAAAGATGCTATGAAAGATTCTCTGCTTGAGTCAGGATGGTTACTGCTTTTCTTTCTTTATTTTTAGAACTGTAATTTATTATTCAATATATACAAAAAACCTTATCTTAGTATTTCCATGCTTTCATACATGTTTACTGTTTAAATTCATTCTGAGACTTTGTAAAACAATTTTCTTTTTATTATGACTTTGTTTTGTACATCCTCAACTCAAACTTTTAGATATTTTGTGGCTTTTTGGTTTTTTTTAACTTCTATTGCTGCGTTCTGAAGGTAAACATTACCTCTAAAAATACTTTGGTCTGGCTGAGTTTCTTTTGTTGTGTGCTCGTGTCCTTTCAAAGCACCTGGAAATCAACTCTTAGTGAATCAACTGAATTACATATTGAGGGCACTTTAAAATGCTGAAGGGATTAAGTCTACATCTGCTTTACTATGTGGGTGGATTAAAAGCCCTGAAGCAAGCAACATTCTTACTTTTGCATGAGTTGGGACCAGGGTGATGCACATTACCCTGTCCAGGACCCTGTGTAGGGTGATGACCAAGCTGCTGCTTGGTGCTGTGCTCACACCACATTTTGTCCTTAGTTTAGGAATGAGAAGAGGGAGCATGGAGTTTGCTCCAGGTGCAAGAGAAGGTGAGGAACCTACAGAGTGACTGGATGGGTCCTCAAAGAACTTTGTCCTACCACTTGGTCACTGACCCCTGGGCCTGACTGCACACCTCCTGGCTGATCTGTGAAAAGCCACCTCATCCCTCAGTGCACAAGATTAATTTCTGCAGAAAGGGACAGCAAACTCATTCAAAAAAACCCACCATGTCTCAGTCAGATGTTGGTGCTTAATATTTTCCTTTTTCCTCTGAGGGAAAAGGGCTCCAGCTGACTAAAGAGCAGGATACTGGGGAGGAAGGGACAGTTCCAGCATCTACCACTTCATATCCCTGTGTCCAGAGGTAGATTTTTAAATCAGAGATAAACTCTCACCTCATGCAATACCTTGTTCAAGGTGTTTTTGACCAAGTAGAAGTTCTGTTTCAACCCCCAGAAAAGCAGGCATGTACCCTCTTCAGTTTGCCCCTAGGATCCCATAAATTTAAAAGTGAGATATGCCAAAAGAACATCATTTTCAGTTCCACCAAAGGCTGAAGTAGAGCAGCACATCATCATAAACTGATCTGGTTTCAAGGAATCAGAAAAAATAACTGCTTAGACCTTCACAGTTCTTTTATTAGGACCAAGTGTATAAACAGGGGAGAATTAGTAATTTGGAGCTGCTCTTCAAAGCTTTTCCAACACCACTTTTTTTATCTTTATTGTTTCTCATCTTAACTCATTTCAGGATGCCCATAACACATTTGTTTCATTTCTCTCAAGAGAAGCTGCAAACAGGTTGCTTGGGCAATGAAAACAATTCCACAGGAACTCAAATAAACCCAAAAACCCTGCACTGCCAGTGCTTAAAAATACTGATCTTATTGTTTGTGTTTCTGGTTTTACAGGATTTCTGAATGTCTAAATGAGCCATTTATGAAGCTAAGATCATTTGAGACATGGTTCTTTCATGGTATTTCCATCAGCCAGGAACAGAAGTATCACTGGGGGGACAGATGCAGCATTATTTCAGGACCATATGTGGCTCCTTGAAGCACTGAAAGAGCTAAAGAAAAAAAACAAATGCAAAGATTTGAAACTCAAATACAAGCTGAATGATCAGCCCATATTCTCAGACCTTGCAATAATAAACCAGCACAGCATATACAAGCTTGCAAATCCCAAATGAGCTGTCATAGTGGTCCTGTGATCTTTGGATACAAGACATGACACTGTTCACCATTCTTTGCCCTAGCATGTCACTACATTCTCTCATGGTGCTAGCTAGATATTTTCAAGAGCAAAATGTATGGGAGAATTATCAGGGCCTGTGGACAGAGGACAGATGACCTTGTCTTAGCTGTACCTCCTCGAGTGGTCAAAAGACAAATTTAGCTACAGATCTGGATCTCTTGAGGCAGTAGACATGGAATATGCTGCATTTGAAATGCCTACATCAAGTACAACCCTCCCCAGCTCCATTTCAGCCTCTGGTCTCCCTGAGAATCACAGAGTTGTTAAGGTTGAAAAAAGACTTCTAAGATCACAGAGTCCTACCCATACTCAGTCTCAGGTCAGAAAGCTTTGTGCTCACCATCTTCTCCACCTAATAATAAGCAAAAAAAGGCATTTTCAGGTTGACCTCTCCCACTATAAAAAATTTAATTCACTTAGGGAAAAAAGGCAACAAGAGATAAGCCATAAGCCAGCTGCACCTTTCAGCATGGCAGGAATCAGCAGTGTGCTAGAAGAGCCTTCCAGGAGCACTCTGCAACAGCTTTTCACAGAAGCCTTGAGATAATTTCCTTGCCCACAGTGCCATTCAACTGCTGCTAATCACCTCTCTATCTTCCAGGCCATTAGGAAGGCTTATTCCCAGGGCTGATAAAAATACCTCTGAAAAGCAAGAGTGTTTGTCAGGCATCAGGCAGTGAGTGCTTAAAATAAATCCCTTGGTGAGAGAGACCTGCATCTCCCATAAAAGATTATCCCACTTTGGAAACACACTCTAGGAGTACATAAAGTCATTCCCAGCTGAGAATAGAGAGACCACGTTTGTTTGCTGAACAGCTCTGCTTCCTTCCTTGGTCATGATTCAGGGAACATATTTTTTTTTCTTATACAACAAAAACATGGCAATAGTTACTCCCCTCTCTGCCAGGACACAGGTGCCTTGATGCTGTCTCTCTTAGAGGAAATGCTGCCAGAGTACCTGGATCTAACTGTGACCTGTACTGCCAGATACATCAAGGTTGATCCATTGGCTGAGATTTATTATCACCAGGACTGGCATTTTGCTCTGCTGTCACAGATGATGCTGCACTCATGCATCTGCCACCACCACTCACGTTTCTTTGACAAATACCCTGCTCATTTCCACCCCTGAAATGTCATCCATGCCAATGGTGCAGAGCTTCAGTTTCTCTTTGAGAAACCTGCTAACATGGCATCACTTTCCATTAGGTTTCCACTACCATTTTCCACTTGAAGGATTTACCTTATCTTTGCACAAAAGCTCATTTCTGCTTTTTAACCACAACCTCCTGTTGGCCTCAGCAACAGTTCTGTGCTCATATGGGTGAATTTCATCTTGCCTAACTGACTGGTTTTGTCCAACTACATGGGTCTGGTTTAAGGTAGGTGAATCACCTTCTAGAGTCCCTTAACTGGGACCTTCACTGGGTGTACTGGGAGTTTAAACACCCATTATATGCATGGACACTTACAGAAATATGGTCTCCTCTCTGTAGAGAACTGGAATAGCAGAGTTGTGCTGAGATCATGAAGACTGAAGGAAAGACCTGGGCTTTGTTTTTATAGTTCCCTCCAGAGAAAGGGAAGAAACCCAAAGACAGTAAATTCTTCTTCAAAGTGTTGTCATAGGCAAACAAAGATGACTTGAGCTAACTGGTATGTTCACCCATCATGTAGATAATTTAAAAAAAAACATGGCTCCTTCACCCATCACATAGGTAATTAAAAAAAACCCATGGTTCCCCCAGTTGTCTGCTGCAAATAAAAGACAAGGTTCTTGTTCCCTTTTAAACTCATCTCTTGAGATACAGAAACACCTTCCATGTTTCACAGAATCATAGAATCACAGAATGCTTGGGTTGGAAGGGACCTTAAAGATCATCCAGTTCCACGCCCTGCCATGGGCAGGGACACCTCCCACCAGCCCAGGTTACTCCAAGCCTCATCCAACCTGGCCTGGAACACTTCCAGGGAGGGGGCACCCACCTGGGCAACCTGTTTCCTCCAGTCAAAGGTAAAATCTGGCCATCAGCCCACCCCACACAACAACAGAAAGTAAACTTCCCTTTTCTCTGAGCTGACAACACTGCAAACCAGGGAGTGCACCCTGAGGGTCCCTGGGCACTGCACACAAAGTGGTGTTGGAGGAATCAGGTTCTGGCACAAAATCAAGTACACAAAGTAAACACACTGGAGCAAACTACCAGGTTTCTGGAGCTGTTGAAGCTTTGATGCTGAGATGTGCTGCCTTTTTAGGGACTATGTGGAGTGTGTGGTCTGCAGCCATATGGTATCAGTGATTTCAGAAGTTGCCCAGCCAAAGTTTTTGAGTCAGAGCCTCTGAACAATGTTTCTGACCTCACCCAAGGCTTTTAAATGATGGGTGAATCATTTACTCTCAATCAAATGAATAATTTCTCTCACCATCCAAGGGTGTCTTGTCTTTCTGTCCTGACTGAAAACTGATGCTGTCCTCCCCAAGGTGACAAGTAAATGGAGTCAGACAGGAATCTGAACTTTCACAACAGATCTGCAAAAGAACATCAGGAAGAAAACCCAACAAAAATCAGAAGACTCAGCAACTGAGCTTGCAGATGCAATTCTGAGCAGTTGTGATTCAGAGATATTTAACTTCAGTTTCTCCTTCTTCTTCAGCCCATGTTGCAAGCAGTGTGTGCCTTGTGTCTGCAGCCTGTCTACCCCAAGGAGAGCGTGGTCACTGACAAGGGCTCTGTGCACTGCTCCTGTTTCTGCTGCCAGGTCTGTGGGAGGAAGCTGAGGTGAGTGGTAGGACCCAGGTCCATTTCTTTTTGAGGAATATCCAAGTGCTTTCCATCACACTGGCCCAAGGGTAGTTCCAACAGGGCAGGCTTCAGGAAAGGAGAAAAGACAGAGTTCCCTTGATGTAATCTGCCTCTCCATCACTGGAGTCTTAAGACTGCTCACCCCAAGCCTGTAGACACCTGTGGATCAGGAATCTGTTAGGTGGTCCAAGGGTCAAAATGAAAGAAATATTTAGTGTGGGGACACTGTTATAGACTTTAATTTGAGGAAGTTTTTGGGTGTTCGTGGAGTCAGGTAGGTTGGAAGGTAACTCTGGAAGTCCCCACTCAACATCCTGTGTGTCCAAGGAAGGCTCAGGAATGTGTCCAGGAGCTGTGTGAATGGCTCCAAGGAGGGAGATTCCACAGCCTCTTGGTTGGGGCCCCTCATTCAATATTTAAACACCTATGAAAAGTTTTTTTCTTGCATCTCATCACAATTTCCAGTGTTACATTTTGTTCCCATTGCCTCTCATCCTCTCACTGTCCCCCTCCAAGAGCACCCCAGCCCTCTCTTCTCTCCCATAAAGCAGACACACAAAGCAATCAGTTCCTCCCTCTTAACCTTCTCCTAGCCAACCCAGCTCCAACCCTCTCCTCAGATGACACATTTTCCAGGCCCCTGACACCTTGATGTCCCTTTGCTGAACTTCTTCCAATATTTCAATGACTTCCTTGCACTGAGGAGCTCAAAACTGGACCAAGTATTCCACATGTGGTCCTACAAGTGACAAGGGCTGAGGAGCAGTCACTTTTTCTGCCCTTGGTGATGCAGCCTAGGTTGTAGTTGGCTTCTCTGTTACAAGGAGATGCTCCTGGCTTGTTTTCAGCTTCTCAGTCACTGAGACACCCTGGTGTTTTTCTGGAAGGCTCCTTGCCATCCTCCTGGCCCCCCAGACACTTCCTCCCATCATTCAGTTGTTGTGTCAGGGGAGTTCTCTGCAGTGTGACCCATATGGTCCATGCTGTGCACAGAGGGGGAGATGAAGTGCTGGTATGAAGCCTGGCCTGTAAATGAGAAAGGGATTGCACATAACCTGGACTACACCTCCCAGAGGTATTGCAAGGAAATGTTTCATTTCTCATGCGTTTTGAGTTTTGAAAGAAAAATCAAATATATCCTCAGAAACCCGGCACTACTTTTGAAAGGTTTCATTCTTCCAGCTCCCCTCCCTTCCCCACGAGCTTCACTGAAAAACTGCTTTGCCCAAACCCTTTCCATCAGTGCTACTGTTAATCCACCCCTCCCATGCAGCCACTGACAGCTCTGCCAATGTGTGTTTTCCAGCTTGCAAAACTATGCTGCCCTCCATGGGGTGTTCTACTGCCAAGTCCACTACAAGCAGATGGCTGGAGCTAAAAGCAGAAGTGAAAAGAAGGAAAAGCTGGAGCACCAGCTAGGAGACAACAAAGTTCAGCCAGTAGCAATGGTAGGCAGAGGACCACAGCCCAAGGACGGGTGTAAAAGGGGCAAAAAGGAGACTGAAGCAAGAGAGAGCTCCACACCCTCGAGTGCTCAGCTCAGATCACAGCTGGCTGAGCACAGGCAGGAGCTGAACAGTGGGTCTGTCCTCTTAAGGAACAAGCTCAGAACGAGCTGGCCACCTTCAGAAACAGCCTTGTTGGCTGTAGGTGGGAAAGCTGGAAAGGGAGCCTGTTCCTGGGAAAAGCCTGCACTGAGCTTGCAAACCTACCAGGCTGCAGGCAGCAGGGCAGGCAGGATGATGCTCAAGGGCCAGGAGGGAAAATCAGCAGCAGAGGCAGCAGTGGAGAAGGGAAGCTTCTTACCTGGTGTCACCCATACCAAGGAAAGAGCACAAGTGGGCTCCTGGCCCAAGACCAGAGAGCACAGAGATGGTGACAAGATTGGAGATGGGGACGTGACCAAAGGGAAGCGAGGGGGCAAGGTGTTCCAGCAAGTGGCTGCCATCCAGCAGGGCAAAACCCAGATGAAGAGAGGAGCTGCCTCTGTCTCCTCCCCTCTGGTCCTAAAGCCTGTGAAATCCCTGCCTCCTGGCTCAGTTGTCCATCACACCACACATCAAAGCACCAAACCCACCAACTGGGTGTACCTGGGGGACACAGGGGACTGCATCAGCTCTGCTGCAGAGGTCCCTGTGAAGGAAAACAAGGTCTGTGGGTCCCCAAGCACACCCAGAGGAGGAGGCATAATGCCTGCAATGACAGATGACACCCCAGAGCTGACCACAGCCACTCCAGATGCTGCAGAAGACAAGCACCACCTTGGAGAGAGACTGAACAGCCCCCAGCCCATCTGTGTCCCAGGAGGACCTGAAACCAGAAACACCACAAATGTAGAGCTAAAAAGTGGAGCTGAGGGTGCTGATCTCCCTGAAAAAGAAGGTGAAGAAGCTCATTGCCTCTCTGGTGTATCAAGGACCACTTATACATCTTCTGACTCCCTGGAGCTGGGAGAGCTGAGTGGATCACCCAAGATCTCTGAGCTGCTGAATGAGACATCAAAGGCAACCACTGGTGAGTCCCATGGGAAAGAGATAGCAGTAACTTTGGGGGGAAATATGCAGCCATCCAGCATAAGTCACTTGCCTGGAACTGAGAGCAAAGAGGAAGAATTTGAGAAGACAAAAGAAGTGAAACCAGTAAGTCCATCTGGGTTCCTGGGAGAGCCCCATCCTAAGCATGTACCTGAGGAAAACAAAGTAGAGAAGAGTGAAGTCTCTTCATCTGGTTTGCCAGGTAAGACAGATGACCACAGTGTGTCCTGTCTACAAGAAACAGAACCTCAGGGCACATGTGGCCCACTGATAAATAGCCCTCATGAGGATATTCTAAGACATGATATAACATCCTCTGGCAAGGAATTTCTGGTATCTGCAGACACACCTCTGAGTGGCACTTGGCCCACAGATAATAGAGTCAACAATTCCAAACAAAAAGATCCCAGAGATGTTCTTAATGAAAATACCTTTCACATTGCTGAGCAATCAGCCAAGATATTAGACTCTTCTGAACTGAATATATCCTTGGACAAATCCAGAGATCACCCAGTGGGTGAAGAAAAATTGGATCTGAAAGTCGCAGGCCAAAGCACTTTGCATGACTCGAGGTCTGGTGCGCAGAACAAAGAGACCAGAAGCAGTCAAGCCTTCAGAGAGACATTAGGTAAAGGCTTCAGGCTTGGGAAAAACCCTTTAACTACACTTTTTGGTTCTGAAGAAAAAGGCAGGGCTCCCAAGAAAGAAACAACCCAAAGGAAAACCACTAAGCCCCAGTCAGCCCTTGTCACTTTGTTTGGTTTCTCCTCAGAGAAGAAGCAGAATCAACAAGAGACACCTGCAAGATCTTCAGAACAAACAAGTATTGATGAGAGGCCAGAAAAGTCCTGGGGCCTCCCCAGCTCCTCCAGCCAAGCAAAACAAAAAGCCTCCAAGAATGATCATCTGACACAACAAGGAAAAACAGAGGTCTCCCATAACAATATCCAGGAGAGCTCTGGAAGCTTCTCAGGCTCTACTGGGGATGTGGAGAGTGATGTCCTGTTGTTAGCTCCTGGCAGAAGCATTTATTGCAATGATGAACATGGAAAAACTGAAGTTGACATTCATGACCCACCAGCTTCCAATAGTCAGGGTCAGCAGCAGTGGGACAGCTGTTTGCTGTCTCTCATGCCAGCACAGGAAAGTCAGAAAGAAGCTGCAGTAACCTCAGAAAGTGAAACAAACCCTCTATATCCTCCTTCAGAGCTTGTGCCTGTATCTGGTAGCAATAAAAGTCTCATCAGGGAACGAAATCATTATGATGCTCATCAACTAGAAATTCAGAACCCACTGAGTTTGGATATCCAGGACACAGTAATAGGGGATGGGAGATTTTTTCCACCAGGCAAATCAGAAAAGTTACCCAAGGAACATGAGCTTCAGTCAGACAACATGGATTTTCTGGAGAACAGTGACTTCTTCTTTCCTGGAGGACAAGATTTTCCCAACATAGCAAGAAAACCCCAAAATTCAGACTTGCAAATTTCAGGGGCAGAAGCTCCACCTTGCTTTGATCCAAATCCTTCAGATTTCTGCCAGGGAATCCCAGCAGAAACAAAAGCTCCCCTCATGCTGTGGGACACCTCCAGTCTCTTGCTTCTTTCTGGAGAGGATGAGATTAATACTAGAGACCAGGAAGAGATTCAGAGCTGTGCATTACTGCAGCAGTTGGATCCACAGTGCCAGGCTGCAAATGCTGTAGAAGATACATCTGGATTTGGTCTCAGTGCTGAAGGTTCAATAAACAAGCATCTCTCTTCACAGGAAGAAAAATTTCCCCCAGTGTTCCCCAACCATGCATCTGAAGCCTTTAATCAGAGTATCTTTGATCCTTTTAATGTTGATTCAACTAAAATAGGCCAGGATGCTCCTGAAAAAATGAACAGGAGCAGAAAAACACTAGGAGTTGAAGAAGGTTATGCCAGTCTCTCTTCTGCAGACCTGAACATGTTAGATGATGACCTTTTAGAGCAGGAGTTCTTCATATAGGTGAAAAAAAAATCATAAAAAAAGCACCCACCCCTGTAGCACAAGTTAGCTGATATGGGACAAAAAATGATGTATTAAATCATTTTAGAACCCCCCCACTCCTCTGGCACAAGATAAATTCATTTGTGCCTGGACTGATGTGTTCATGGCTTAAGGAGCTAAACTTCAGCTCTCTGCCCTGGTCACAGTGCACCAGTGCTCAGTACCCAGAAAAGAACATTGCAAGGGTTGGCTTCACTGTGAGGAACCTCCAGGAAGAGACAAACCAGGACTCTGTTATCTTCTGCAGAGGGGATTTTCTGCACAATCTGCTGCCAAGGTCCCTCAGAGGATGTCTGCATGGTCCCTGTCTGCATGGCAGAGGAGACACAAACCTATGAAGAGGTCCAACCAGCAAGCAGCCATGAGCTTATCAAGAGCTAGAAACTCAAAGGAGAAGAGGATACCTTTCTCAGGAAGGAACAGAGTCCTTGGCCACAAGTGCACAAGTAAAAAGCGATGGGCAAAAGCAAAGCTGAAGATCTGCCTCCATATTAGGTGTCTGCAAGATGAGAGTTCCAATGTAACCCAGATGCTTCAGCCCACATCAGAGTCAGCAGAGAATTAACAAGTACAGTCTGGGGAGTGACCCAACCCATCTGAACCAGACAACTGCATTTGAAAAGCTGTCAGCTCTCTGGACACAAGTAACTGTGTTCCCTCAGTTCAAGAAGGACAGGGAAGTGCTTGAAAGAGTCCAGCGCAGAGCTACTAAGATGATTAAGGGAGTGGAGCATCTCCCTTATGAGGAAAGGCTGAGGGAGCTGGGTCTCTTTAGTTTGGAGAAAAGGAGACTGAGGGGTGACCTCATCAATGTTTTCAAATATGTAAGGGGTGAGTGTCAGGGAGATGGAGCTAGGCTTTTCTCTATGGTGACCAGTGATAGGACAAGGGGTAATGGGTGTAAGTTGGAGCATAGGAGGTTCAAGTTGAATATCAGAAAGAATTTTTTTACTGTAAGGGTGACAGAGCCCTGGAACAGGCTGCCCAGGGGGGTTGTGGAGTCTCCTTCACTGGAGACATTCAAAACCCGCCTGGACACGTTCCTAGGCGATGTACTCTAGGTGGCCCTGCTCTGGCAGGGGGGGTTGGACTAGATGATCTTTCGAGGTCCCTTCCAACCCCTAGGATTCTATGATTCTATGATTCTATGATCCATCTCCACTACCTGCAGTCCAGCCTTAGGTCTCTATTTCACTTGTAGGCAACTACATTTAGACATTTAGAAGCTGACCCAAAACATCATGGACCTTTTCATAGCTTGCCTACACTTAAAAATAACAGGATCTCACACCCCTCATTCAATTTTTCTTCCACTAGACTGCAAAATTGCTTCACTCAGGAGGTCGCCATCATTAGCAAAGATGAGTGAAAGGACTTTGCCAAGGTCACCTGATGAAAAGAAAAGGGAAAACTCAGGTCTCTTGAAACCCGAGGTGTGAGAACATCCTGCACTCTGCCCTGCCCTGCCTGCCCTTTGCTACCATAACATCAGTGTTCTGGGAGTTAACAATTACACATGGATAAACACACTCCCCAGGAACCTCAGAGGATCACAGCAAGAACACGTGTGCTGTGGGATGGATTGTGGAGCTTCACCTGTTTTAATCAGTTGTTTGCAAAAAAAAAAAAAAAAAAAAAAGTATTTTAAAAATAAAATTAAAAAATAAAATTTAAATAAACCAACCAACCTTCCTGCCTCACCAGTGCCAAAATAACCCTGGCTCTGTCAGATCTTCAGATCTGCTGCTTAATGACTGTATCTGCTGCAAAGCAGTGTGTCAGTGCTCTGACTGTTCCATCACCATGGATCAGGAAAAGGAGAGATGTTCTTCTGGGATTCTGTTATTGAAAGGCAGGTGACTCGTTGCTGAAGTTTCATAGAATTTCATAGAATTTCATAGAATTGTCTGGGTTGGAAGGGACCTCAGAGATCATCAAGTCCAACCCTTGATCCACTCCCCCCGTGGTTCCCAGCCCATGGCCACATCCAGTGCCACATCCAGGCTCTTTTGAAATATCTCCAGGGATGGAGAATCCACTGGTCTCACCTTGCAGTGTCAGACTTAGGACAGAGGTGCTGCCATCTGACAGGCTTGGTTGAAACCTGGGAAAGCTGTGTTTAGAGACAAAAAAGGGACCTAAAGGCTTCCAGGGATCAAGCACCTCTCACTGAAGCAGTGGGAACGTGGGGGTTTGCTGCCTGTGCCAAAGATGCTCTGAATGACAACCCTGACCAAGGTGTCACTAGCACATGACACCCATAAACCTGATCCCTACCAGCACTAAGAGGAAAAATGCAGGAACATCACAGCTGGTGGGTACAAATTGGTTCTGGCCACAAGTCAGCCCAATGTACACATGTCCAAAAGGGTCTCCAACCAGAGACTGATGTTCAGAGCTGTGTAAGAGAAAAGCCAAGTCCATGAATTACTGCAACAATGCCCTTCTGCCCATAGCAGCCTTCTTCCCCAGGCAGTGGTTTCTCTTCCTGAACCCTGGGATGTGCCCTCTCCCTTCCCCTCGTCCTTGACATTTGTACATGGATGTACAGGCTTTCCAGATGTCCATCCCATATCTTCCCTGAGATCTGCTGATTCCTCATGCCCTCTGGTAGGGGCTTTTTCATTTCCAAGAGGCTTTGCAAGCATTAGTAATCCACTTGGGCAAAACTGTGGGACAAAGAGAAATAAGAAGCCCTAGCACTGGGGCTCCAGGAAACAGAGCTGCAGGGCTGACCCATCTTTTGTCCCTGAGAGATCTCCACCATGCGGGGTTGACCCACAGATAATGAAGACAGTCATAAGAACAACACCTTTCTATAAGAAATGACATCTTAGGGTGACAGTTTACAAGGGACTGAAGCTCTCCCAGGGCTTCAGGAGATGCTTGTCTGGTGACATGAGGAAGAACAGCCTCAAGAAGTCACATCTGCTTTAGCACATGAGACTGCAGTCATAGATGGGTCACTCCCAAGGAGGTTTTGTAGTCAAAATCTGACCTCTTTGCCACAGGAGATGCTGGTGGCTGAGGAGCAGGAGGGAAAACCATGAGCTGTAAGTAACAGGTTAAGCTTGAAGGCTTCAGGTTGTTTCATGCTAATGTAATAGGCATCTACTCCCTGTTCAGCAGGACAGGGTCAAATTGCCTCTGCTACAAAGGATCTTCTAGGCCAAATCACCCCATGACATGGCCAGAGATGTTCTGAGGGCAAAAGGAACCTCTGGATATTGCTTAGCTCAGGTTCCTTTCATGTCTCTGAATAATAGAAGCCCTCTATTCCTTCCAGGGATGGAGCTCCTGAGCCCAGTTCTGTGTTTGTGGTGCACTTGAGACATGCACATCACTGGTGCAATTTCACATTACTCCTTTCTTTGTTACTCTCACAAGCATTAACCTCTCTCTCTCTCCCATCCCAGCTTAGAGGGTAAGTTCCTACCTTCTACCCCTCTTCTCACTTCCATAAGCACACCAGTGCTATACCCATCCCTGAAACACCAACTCAGACTCGTGTGATCTTCAGTAGCTTCACTGGAGGCTCAGATGTGCTACGTAGGTTGAGACTGAAAGACAAAGAATTTCAGAGGAGACATGGAGTGAGCAGGTGTCTGTCGAGTGACCTTGTCCTTATGGCTCTGGTGAAAGCAGCCAGGAGCCCTTTGGCAAATTGCACAGCAAATTCCCTATGCTGACACCAATCCAGATTTTAATTTTCCAGGAATTAACACAAACCACTCAAGGGACCTCTTACATTCCAAGGTAATATTTTTTTTTTTTTTTTTTTTTTTTTTTTATGATCTGCCAAACAAAGCCCAACCATAGAAAGGGTCAAGTGCAGCAGATTTTATTTGACAATTGACACAGGCAAAAATATAGAGCCAGGCAAAAGAGGGAGAGAGGAAAAGAAGATACAAGAGAGGGAGAGAGAAGTGGGAAGAAAGCAGGAAGAAAGAATGAGAGAGAAAAAGAGAGTCACCACCAGGGGTGCAGCTGTCCAGTGAGTTTCTTCAGGATGATGCTGATTCTGGACAGGGTCTGATGCAGAATGGTGGTGGGTCAAGAGACAACCTCAGCCACAGTATGGACAGCCAGATATACACCTGAGTCCCTTTTGTTCCAAAGGGGCAGCTGTCATTCAGTCAGGTTTTTTAGAAAACAGACTGCCTGGAGGGGAGTTTCTGCAGAAGGGTGCAGTCCCCCACCCAGTCATCAATTCTTATCTTCTTCCAGGTGCCACTCCTCCTCTGTTCCATCCACCTTATCCAGGTACTTATCCTGTCTCCAGGGGTGTCCCAGGATTGCAGGCTGGGTCTCAGGAAATGGGAGTAGTCTCCACCCAGTCATCAGTTCTTATCTTCTTCCAGGCACTATTCCCTGTTCTGTTCCAGCCCCTTTAGCCAGGTACTTCACAAGTACAACCAAGGTGGCTCAGTCCTGCCTGGAGGGACCACCCAGCATTGCAGGCTGCCCCTCAGAAAAGGGGAGCAGTCTCCACCCAGTAGGTCTTATCACATCCCAAGGTGTCACCCCCTGCTCAGCTCTGGCCAGCCAGAATATCCAAGGCTGTTCACTTTAAAATTGCTCTTTTGAGACAACTGCAAACCAGTGAGGTCAGACTCTCACAGGACCCTATCCTGGAAGCAGCTCAGATGTGCAGCAGAAATCAGGTCAATCTGCTTTTCAGGTGACATCAGAACTTCAGGCAAAGCCAAACTGGTGTCATTTCTTATCACCAAATCCTGTATGCACTCTGTGTCCACGTGCACGAGTTGTGTTTTTCTTATAGTACTCTCTCTGCCAAATCTATTTTAGAATTCTCTCCAAGATCCTTCAGTTTAGATATAGTTTTATGACCAGCCAGGGTTTCTACAAGGGCCATCTCCTCTAAACTGTGTTCCTACCCAGGAGGGTAAGACCTGATTGCCTCTGAGACCTCTTCTAACTTGGCATTCTGTGAAGTCATTCCCTGACATGGCCAGAGATGGACTGAGAGTAAAAGGAAGGAGGAAGACACCTTGAGCCACAGCTGTCAAGACCAAGTCTCCTTGACTACCAGCCATATTTCCTCAACCAGAGAAGTGCTTTTCTTCTCTTTCCTCTAGTCTCCAGGAAGGACTAGGTATTCATTAAATCATTAGTGACAGCAGCAAATTTATTCTATTTGCTTCACCCCACTTAGGAAAATCAACCCTCATTTGCAGAGTCCCAACTTCATGTCTCAGACCAGAACCCTGCAGTGCAGCACAGTTGCCTTCAGGAAGCCTGGGGAGAGAGTCCATGCTGGGAAAAGGCAAACTATCCCCACGATGTCCCCACGATGCCAGGTGTCCCCTGGCACCTTTGTTCTGCTCCCAAGAACAGGGAGGGGGTATGGCTGGTGACAAAGTACACCCTAGAGGACTTCAGTACATCATCATTATGGACAGACGTGCTGATAACAGTGCTCATTTTATCACATTTGATTAGGGGTTTAGTGATCACATAGCTTAAATATTAATATTTGAGTATTTAAGCAGCTCACCCCAGTGCAGCCTGGCCAGAGAAGTAGTCACCATGGTTGAGTTTGGAGATTTTATAAATGCTGTGGGAGATTTTGGGCTGCATCAGCAACTCCTGGTCCTATTCCTCTGCCTCCCTCAATTTCTTACTGCTTTCCATATGATTGGCCAAGTGTTCATAGTTGTGGATGTGCCTCACCACTGTGACACCAGCTGGATCCGGGCTGTTGGGCCCAACCTGACAGAGGAAGAGCAGCTGAACCTCACCCTGCCCCGGGATGTGGATGGGGAGTTTGAGCAGTGCTCCAGGTACTCACCAGTGGACTGGGACCTGGGCTCCATCATGGAATACGGCCTGAACACCACGGAGAAATGCATCGATGGCTGGGTGTACCCCTCAGCACAGCCACCATCCCTGCTGACCGAGGTCTGTAACCACTTTTTGACAGGATGGGCATGTGGAAGGGAAGGGATGGACATATCCTGGCTTCTGGTTTGGTAAGGCAGTGCCAGCTGTGGTGCAGTCAGGCTGAGATTTACATCGGGCACTGAGCGACCTTGCTTCCATCACACAGATCACAGCTGTAATCCTTGGGAGGTTGGTGCAGGAATCACAGACTCACAGAAAGTTTTAGGTTGGAGGAGACCTCCAAGATCATCCAGTCCAATCTTTGACCAACACCATAAGGTACATGCTAAACCATGTCCTTAAGGACCAGGTCCAAAAGCCTTTTGACCTCCAGTTATGGTGACTCCACCACTGCCCTGGGACATTCCAGTGCCTGACAACCCTCTCAATGAAAAAATGTTTCCTGACATCTGGCCTAAACCTCCCCTGGCAAAACTTACATCCATTTCCTCTCGTCCTATCACAGTCCTTAGACTAAGGAGAAGAGGCTGTTTCTCTGCTCACTCCAACCTCCCTTGAGGAATTTGCAGAGAGTGATAAGGACCATGACCCAAGGGCTTGCCAGGTGGGATGGGGCTTTGAGAGGATGTCTGCCCATGCGAGGGGGTTGAAAGCAGATGTTCCTTAGGGTCCCTTCCAACCCAAACCACTCTGTGATTCTATGATTCTATCTTCTGGTGCCTCCAGAGACTTTCAAGGATGGAACAAGACATCCCATGTGCCATGCAGTTGAGCAAAGTCTCTGTCTGTCATCATCCCCAACTTGTCTCTCTGGATCTCTGGAGCTTCCTCCCTTCCTCTTCCCTTCCTCCCTCACTTCCACCTCCAGAACCTTCTTGCCAGTACCTTTCTCTGAGCTGAACCAGAGGAGGAAGTCCAGGCTCTGGCATTTGCAAAGGCTTTTTGAGGGTCCTGGAGCACTCTGTCCATTTCACAACCACCTTCCTTGGAGGCTCCTCAGCAGCTGCTTCATTCCTTCCCACTCCAACCTCAGTCCTCCTTTACCAGAGACAACACTGCTCTCCTGCCCTCCTCCTCCCACCCTCTCCTGCCTTTGCAGACAGAGAAACAACTTCTAGGACTCGTATCCCAAGGTCCCACATTAAGGAAAGCTTTCCGACCAGGAATCTCCCTCAGGGATGCTTGGGCTGGAGGAGAATGCTGAAGGTCCCAGTGCTCTGAAGATGTGCAGCATGATGAAGAGGCAGGCTGAGCACTTTGTACACCTGTCCCACCTCTGGCTGGTGTCCTGTGTGCACACCATGGAGGATCATGTCCTTAGGGGGTGGGATCTCTGCTCCTAGGGGGTGAAGAAAGAACTCAGGCACCCAGCTCCTGGGCCCACCATGGACCAGAAGGGCTGCCCCTCCTCAGAAAGCAGCTGGAGCCTGTTGAGAACAAAAGCAGCTGTGTTTCCTTCCTCCAGTTTGACCTGGTGTGTGACAAGAAGGACCTGGCTGACGTCTCCCAGGCTGTCTTCATGACGGGGCTTCTCCTAGGAGCTCTAACCTTTGGGCCACTAAGTGACAGGTGAGGAAACACAGCCACCTTCCCAGAGTTATTGCCCAGCACCCAGGGACAGCCCAGCTGAGAGTCCAGGATGTCCATGCATGGACCATGGAACATGGATCATGGAACAATCCCTCCACAGGACTCAATCCACTTGCCTGAGAAAGGGTGTTTGAGGCCACTTGACTTGTCTGTAGGTGTCTGAGGGTTGAGAACAGAGGGAAGCAGGTACAGTCTTATGGTAAGAGTCCTTCAGAAATCACAGGTCTAACCCCAACCTGGTCTCAGCTACCCAAAGGTGTCTCCAGGAATCCCAGAAAACTTATATTTGAGCATAGGGAGCACCTACCTTCATCTGTGTTACCCAGACCTTGTGTCCCTCCTTCCTGTGGCTCTGCTGACTTCATGGTGACCCAGATCTCCCTGGAGGATGTAGCCACACAGGGAACATGGGCAGGAGAAGGGCTCACAGGGTGCCTCACAGGGGAACCAGCACTACATCCCATTTCAGTCTGGTCCTCACTGCTCTCAAGACAAGGGACATGGGGGCCCTTCAAGGGCTGCTTCCTTTCAGAGCATCTCTTTTTGCCTTTGCTAGCAGCACCATGGGTCACAAGTGGAGATGCTGCATTTCCTGCCAGCAACTTCTTGGGGCACAGAGAGCAGCTTTGCTCACATGGTGCCAATTCTCCTCTGGTGTGAATCATTGCCAATTCACTTTGTCCTCCACCTGGGCTACTCCCCATCCCCATGAAGTCACTCCAGATAATGACTGTGTCTTCCCCCATCCTCCACAGGGTAGGCCGTCGGCCAATGTATCTGCTCTCCATCTTCCTCGAGGCCTTGTTTGGTGTAGGAATTGCCTTTGTGCCCCACTTCTATGTCTACATGGCCTTCAGATGTGTCGTGGGGATTGGGGTGTCAGGAACACTGATAATTACCTTGGCCTTGGGTGAGTAGGGTGTCCTTCACCCGAGGCAGACCCCAGAAAACCCAGTGACAAAGGACAGGGCTTCACATTTTGAAAACCTTTTGTTGATCTTCCCAGCTACAGAGTGGGTTGGTATCTCCTCCCGTCCCAAGGCTGTGATAATTACTCACTGCTGTTCTGCCATTGGGCAGATGATTTTGGCTGGATTGAGCTATGGCATCCGCCACTGGAGGCTGCTGCAGATTGCAGGATCTGCTCCCATGTTTGCCCTTTTCTTCTACATCTGGTAAGCAGGAGCAGGGCAGGGAGATAGCAGCAGGGGGTGGTGGGGATGGCAGGGAGGAGGCAACAGCTCAGGAGCAGGCTGGGTCTTTCCCATCATAGTGCAGATGATGGAAGAGCTTCTGCAGAGCTCAGCACAGCTCCCTGGGGTTACTGGAACCCTGAGAGCTGCAGTTGCTTTGCTTCAGGTCTTCCAAAGTGGCTTGGGGGGCCTGAAGGTAGGGTATTTAGAGCTTCTCCATCCACATATTGATGCCACTGCTTGCTGGGCATGGCCACAAGGAGCTGGGCTGTGGGGAAGCTCAGCAGGTCACTGCACCACCTCCTGATTTCATCTCCTTGGCAGGGTGCTGCCAGAATCACCTCGCTGGCTGGTCACAAAAGGCAGAATAGAAGAAGCTAAGAAGGCCCTGCAGAAGGCAGCATCCACCAACAAGCACACCATCCCACCAGAACTCCTGGAGCAGGTACCTGTCATGGCAGGGAAGGTGCTTGCCCTCTGCAGAGCCCTTCCTTGGTGCTTGGCTTTGTAGCAGCCCCTGGAGCTGAGCTCACTGATAAAAATCTTCCCATGCCCACTGGGGAGGATTTGGGGATGGACTGCAGAGCTGGCCAGGGGGTTCCTTTGCCTGCTTTGACTCTCTGGCTTTCTCCATTTTGCAGTTGAAGCCTGAAGCACAGACCAAGTCTGGAAGTATTCTGGATCTCTTTCGGAAGAAGCACCTCCTGAAGGTGACTTTAATCATGTCCTGTGCCTGGTAAGACACTCCCTTCTTCACCTCTTTCCAAACTTATATCAAAGTCAAGAGGAAGCTGAGGGTTGGCAAGAACTGTAAATTCACTTCATGTGATTTTGGGGGTCATTTTGCACCTGTCCATTCATCTGCTGATTTCTGTCTCCCCATACTGGTCCAGATCTCTACTTTGTCTGAGTATGGGGAGATGTTGATTATTTAAGATGCTGTGGATTTTTTGAGAAAGGCTGGAGAAATTTCAGCTTTTGGCAATCCCTGGGCCTTGGGGTAGTTTTGTGCCCCCTAAAAGTCCTGGGTGCTAAGATTTACCAAATACATCAGTTTCTCTACTGCTTTAACTATGTCCCCCAGATTTGCCACAGGTGGTGACTCAAAGAAAAACAGAGATTGATGGGAGTTTAAATGAGATGCCTGTGGTCTAACCACCCTGATTTTTGAAGACAAACCCCTGGAAAGCCCATCTGCTTACATGTTCTGTTCCACTTTCCTTGAATTTCAGGTTTGCAGACAGCCTTGTCTACTTTGGGCTGAGTCTGAATGTGACAGGTTTTGGGCTGAACATCTACCTGACCCAGCTTGCCTTTGGGGCTGTGGAGTTACTAGGTCGAATTTCCTGCATTTACCTTCTACAGTGGTTTGGGAGGAAGAAAATCCAATCCCTTCTGCTGCTGCTCTCTGGCCTGTTATGTCTCATCATCACTTGCATCCCTGAAGGTGAACAACCTCTTCCCAACCCAGGGACAGAGCCAGGAAGAGCTCCAGCTAGCTCTATCCTGGTTCAGACCCATCCTCCCAGCTTTGCTGACCACAGACCCACATTTATACCCTTCAGAGCTGTTCTGGGTCCTTCCACATCTCCTGGCCCTAGGCAGGCAGTGCCCATTGCATATTACAGCAATTCCACCCTCCGGACACCATCACCTCCACCCACTAGAGCCACCACCACCTCCTTTCAGAAAGGTGTAGCAGAAGAGGGGGTTTTGAAGCCACCATGTCTCCCTTCTGGAGATGAACAGGATGAGATAATGTCCATCCCTTATCTGTTCCTACCTACACATTGCCATGGGCCAAACCTCACCCCTGCTGCTGTGCTAGTGTTGTGAGTAAGGCTGAAGGGAAGAGAGTGGCTGCATGATGCTTCCAAGCTCATGGACTTTAGGTTCCCAACCGAGCTTTCCCTGAGGATCTGCAGTGGCTCACTCCAGTTGCAAATTTAGGAAATGCCCAAGGCCTTGAGAGAAATCTTGCTTCTCTTTACCACTTGTCCAGGGGGTATTTTCCAGGCAATGATATTCTGGGAATGATTTCCAGCGGGTCAGGCAGTAGATTTCCTTTGTAAGTCCATCAGAAAAGACTGTCCCAAGAAATGCCACTGCAGTGACCTTTGGTCACAACTAAACCTTCTCAATGGAGGTCACAGCAGCAGCCTCTTTACCTCCTTCCCCCAGACCAAGCTGTGGTGATCACCATCTTGGCCACCACGGGCAAGTTCACATCCACAGTCGCCTTCTCCACCTCCTACGTCTACACTGCAGAGCTCTTCCCCACGGTCATCAGGTGAGGTCTCTCCACTCATCCCTGTCCCTTTCCTGGTGCCAGTGGTGGGGCAGGAGCCTGGTTGTCCCCATGGTGGTCCCCACACCTCCTCACCACCCCTTACTCCCCCAGGCAGACGGGTGCAGGGCTGTGCTCCATGGCAGCGCGGGTGTCGGGGATCTTGGCCCCCTTGATCCTTCTCCTGGGCCAGTACCACCGGGTCATCCCCATGGCCATCTTTGGGGGTGCCACTGTGGTGATTGGGCTCCTCTGCTTCCTGCTGCCTGAGACCCAAGGCACCGAGCTGCCAGACAACATGGGAACAGCCACCCCCCAGCTGAGGTGGGTACCCAGAGCTTTGAGTTTAAAGCAAAAAAAAAATTTAAAAAAAAAAATAAAAAAATTGAAAGGAGCAAATCTAAGGAAAAGAGAAATATTCCAGAAACCAGGACAGGAACACTATCAGCTCTTCTTCTTTCCTTTTTGTCTTCAGCAACAAGACAGTGTTCAAGGCAGACAACGGAGCAGGCTTGGAGAAGAAGAGCTAAGATGCTTGGAGAGCAACTGATGAATGAACAGGCGTATCCTAACAGTCCAGTCTGATCCAATCCTTCTTGAAGCAGACCAGTGAGGCTTTGCTGCCTGGAAACTGATCATTCAGATCATCACCAGAACCTTCATGGTCACTCTGGGATTGGAAGAGACACACTTCAAACTGTTCCTGAAACCCAGTCTGTTCTGCCTGGCTGCCTGAGTCCTCCCGACCTCTTTCCCAATCCTTTGCAGCCTGGTACCCCTGGAACCATCCCTGTCGTGTTCTACAGCAATAAAGAATCACCAGTAGAGTGGTGGTACCGGGCAGGTGAGCGCCGGGCCGGGTCCCTCCTGCACTGATCACTTGGGTCGGTCCAAGCCTCGACGTTTGATCAGGATGTCACTGCAAGCCTGTCACACACCTCCCCAGCTTTCATTTCTATGTGGTGTTGAGTTTGAGTTTCTACATGAATAATATAAATTATACTCTGCGTTTGCTAAGAGACACTCGTAATGCAATATGTGAATAATAAATGGTGTTGATTTTTGGTTTTTCTCTTTTTTTTTTTTTTCTTTTTTTTTTTTTCCTTCTCTCCCCTGCTGTTTCACAGTTGGCCTTTGTAACTGCTATTGGCTCTGGAGTGTTTTCTACACAGAAATTGTAAGCCTGTAATTTAACACACAGATGGAAACGTGTTTGGTTTCCATCAGCCACAAACAATGCAGAAACAGAGTGTTAAAGCAGAATAACTGGGTTCAATTAGGACGTTGTTTTGTTTTTTTTTTCCCATTGCCTTCTGATGAACAATCTGTATTTATTTTCTCTACCAGCAGCTGTGGAATTTTCCTGAATCGTGTGGTGTACGCTGCAATTCAGTCAGGGAAACAGAGTGGGCATCTGCACAGCTTCCCCCACTCGTGGTCAGCCTTTCACAGTGACCTTGTCAGCCCCATTTTATTGTCATTTAGTGTCATGCAAAAGAAAGAGAAGTGAGGCCTCCTCTCCTGCATTACCTGCTTGCAAGCAGAGAATGTGCCTGGTGCCCTGTCATGAAGCTCTCTCCTCAAAGCACAGCCCAGAGGTGGCCAAAGAAGAAGGTGGTCACTCAGGTTTGTAGAATACTTTTGATTCTGATTGCTTTGTGCTGTAGTAAAGGGTATTTTGAAGGTCCCAAGTCTGGGCCAGACATGTCTGGACGTGATATTCATGTCATGTTTTATCTTTGGTGCAGAAAATCTCCCCAGCATCACAAGTGTCCCCTTAGCCACCCTTCCCAGCAGAGGCTGAGGAAGGAGATGATGATGTCCTCTGTTTAAAGGGCAAGGTCCAGGACCCTCACACCTCTGTCCCACTGACAGGAGCCAGGGTTGGAGCACAGTTTGTTGGTGTCACTGACTGCTGATTGTCTCAGTGGTCCCTGGAGGGCTCCTCTGGCAACAGAAGATGCTTCACCCCACAGTTCCTCACCTGAGGGAACACGGCCAGGCCAGGTTCTGCTGCTCCTCCATGCCTTAGACACCTCTGACCTTGCCTGATACAGGAACCTGGGTCCCCTCCAAAGGGTAAAATGCTGGTCAAGAGGTTCTGACCTGAACACAGACTTGCACTCAATGATCCTACAGGTCTTTTCCAACTTAAATGATTCTATAAGTGAGGGTAACACAGGTGCAGAGGAGCAGGGCCTTGCTGCCATGTTTGATATAGGAGGGCCTGGAGAAGGCTTGGACACCCATTGGTATGGTTCAGCAAACCCTTCAGAGAGCACCACCCTCACCTTCAGCACCTTCCCACAGCTGGATCTCCACTCATGGCTTGGTTTTGCCATCCCACAGACTCACAGAGGTTTTGCATCTGCTCTTACCATTTTGTCCTCACCTTCTTTCCAGCCCTTTGGCTCCCTCTGTTAAGAGATGTTTCCATTAATATCCTTGCTTAGCATGAGTAGCAAGATTTCCCAAAGTTGTAAACTTTCACCCAGGTAGATGCTGAACTTTTTGTTGAGCCTCTGCCTAGGTCAGTAGGAGAAGGCCTCAGAATATGTTCAAGCTGAAAGATAAGGACAGTGCAGGCACCAGCAGGAGCTGCATCCATTTTGATAAGAAAAGGAATGGCCTGTCAGGAGATCAAGAAAAGTTCTAGTAAGGAACAGGAAGACCCCAGACCCTAACATTACTGTTAGACCAAATCCTCACATGAGGGAAGAGGAGCTTAGAATATAAGGGTACAATTGCCAGAGGTTTCTTTGCTGGGGTCCCTCTCCAGAGGCATCCAGCTCAAGCTGGTTTTCCACTGCACCACCGGAGTAGATTATATTTTATATATAAGATTCAATATCTGAGACTCTGTTCTGGGAAACCTTCTGTCTGGGGGGGAAAAGAAATAGAAATATGATGGGTGCAAGGAAAGGCAAAAAACCCAAATATGTATTTATTAAAAAAAAACAAAAAACAAAAAAACCCACAACAAAAAAACAGGAGGCAAAGAAAATAGGCTCTGAGCTGTAAACAGAGCTGGGACACCACCACTTCTGGGCTTCATCTGTAGCAAGCCAGTGGTAAAAGAAAGTCATTAAGAGAAACAGGAGATAAGAGGAGGGGAAGCACAGGAAAAGAATGTGTTTTACTTCTCCATAATATAAGACAAAATGTTCTTAACTCATTTAAAGACAGAAATGGACACAGCAAGCGAGAACAGGCTCAAACAGAATGGAATAGATCTGATACTTCCCAAGATGATCTGTGCTTTCTTCTAGAAGACCAAGTGCCACAACATCTCCCATTTTCCTGGAACAGACAACTGACTGTGGTCCTACACCACAGCAGATTTGCTGTGAACAGAGCACCACAAGATGCTTTCATTTAAAGCCACCAGCACCGAGGGGAAAATCCTGCTGCGTGTCAGGCATCCCTGCTCACTCCTTGCTGCTTCTTCTACCTTATCTTGGTTTTTACTGAGTGTCTCGAATTAAAAAAATTAAAAAAAAAATAATAATTATAAATGAATGGTGTGAAGAGAGAGTGAGAAGGTCATGCTGGACACTCAAGAGAAATCAGTGCAAGTGTGAGAGGTTTTTTTGATGCTGCATTTACTCTGGCTTTCTCTTCATTGAGCACAAATATGTTTGATGCTCAAGAAGGTTTCTTGCTTGGACAAAGTTTACAGCCTCACCTTTCTGGAGATGGGACAGGAGAAATGAAGAGAAAAATGTTGCCTCCGTCCTGGTTTCTGATTTCTTATTTCTTTCTTTCTTTCTTTTTTTTTTCCTGAAACGAAGAGCCTCAGCTTTTCTCCAGCGGGAGCACTGCAGAGCAGCAGGGAGGACCTGCAGTGCCTGAGGAGCAGCTATAGAGGGGGGTACAGGAAGGCAAAAGAGGAAAGGGGAAACAGGAGTTGTCTGTGAGCCCTGGAGAGGTGCGGGGGGTCTGCACATGGAGACCCTGCCCGGCAGATCTGGGGTGGTTCTGCTACAGCCCCATTGCAGGCTCAGCTAGAAGTACGTGGTCTTTGTGGACTCGTTGACTTGGCCACCTTTTCCTTTCATGTCTCCCTTCTCGGAGGTGCTGTTGGCATTTTCATGGACCTAGTGAAAGAGAAAAGTGTTGAAAAAGCAAACGAAGTTCTGCCATCAGCTGATGAAAGCCTCCTCTGAGACTCAGAGCTTCCTGCAGCCTGGCTGCCCGTTCACCAGTCACTTTCTGGGCCCCCATAGACATCCTTCTCCCAGCTAAAGGATTGGGGTGTGATTCCACCCTGCCCCATGGACAATGGGGAGGTGGGAGCTACACGAGGCTGAAAGACACGGCTACAGGGCATCAGCCCTTCCCTGGTGGAAGGACAGGTGGAGTCCTGAAACCTCTAGGAGCCCTTCCATTCCAAAAATAGAAGTCAAAGGATGATGACCACCACAGGCAGGGCTATAGCATCTCTTTCCCTCCCTCTGCAGTGGGGCAGCCCCACTCCCTGCCCTCCAGCCTCTGTAAAACCTTGAAGAAGCCCTCAGCCCCTGCAATGCCAATGTCCTCCCACAGCCCTGGCACCCATGTCCCTGCCCAAGAGGCACCCAGGCCACCACCCGGCACCCACCTCTGGGTGGTTGATGTCCCCTATGTCATCTGCCAGCTCGGTGCCTTGGGTCTCAGGCAGCAGGAAGCACAGCAGCCCCCCCCACCATGGGGACACCCCCGAAGATGGCCATGGGGATGACCCGGTGGTACTGGCCCAGGAGAAGGATCAAGGGGGCCAAGATCCCCGACACCCGCGCTGCCATGGAGCACAGTCCCACACCCGTCTGCCTGGGGGAGTAAGGGGTGGTGAGGAGGTGTGGGGACCACCACGGGGACAACCAGGCTCCTGCCCCACCACTGGCACCAGGGAAGGGACAGGGATGAATGGAGAGACCTCACCTGATGACCGTGGGGAAGAGCTCTGCGGTGTAGACGTAGGAGGTGGAGAAGGCAGAGGAGGCTGTGAACTTGCCAGTGATGGCCAAGATGGTAATCACCACAGATTGGTCTGGGGGAAGGAGGTAAAGAGTGCCACTGTGGGAAGAAAAAGGGCCCAACACCACTTGGGGATAGAGACTGGGATGCACGGTGACAGGGAGACATCACCTCTGGGCAGTGCCTGAACATGGACTGAGGGGCAGCTCTGGCCTGGGAGCCACCTGCACCATGCTTTGCATCCATCATCTCATTTCCCCACTTACTGTGGGGAACTTGCTAATAGGTGGCCTACAGGGCTCAGATCTACCTTCTCCTGTCACAATTAGCAAAGGTTTGCTGATCAGAATGGACCTTGGGGAGGCATCAAAATCTGTGCAAGCCCAGGGAGATGTGAACCAGCCTGGCTGGGAGGAAAGGACTTGAACCTGCCAGGGCAGCACTGGGGGTCTGTGCCTCCCTGTGCCTCAGAGGTTGTTTTCTCAGGATGGGAAGAGGTTGTTCACCTTCAGGGATGCCACTGATGATCAGACACACCAGGCCACTCAGCAGCATCAGGATAGCCTGGGGTTTCTTCCTCCCAAACCTTTGCAGGATGAAGATACAACCAACGCGTGCTGGGATTTCCACTGCTCCGAAGGCAAGCTGGGTCAGGTAGATGTCCAGACCAAAATTTGCCACATTCAGACTCAGCCCATAGTAGACAAGACTGTTCACAAACCTAAAAGCCAAGCAGGGTGGCACTGAGCATGTCTATTGGCCATGAGCAAGTACAATATTGATCTGCAATGACAACATTTTGACCAAACCACAGCATTTACAGGGGGACATAAAATCAGACCTATACCACAGCTGTAACCCTTCCCTCAACACAGCATCTTGAATGGCCAGAGACAGAAATATCCATCAATAACACCCAAAAAAAAATCACAAGGCGAATTTATATAACTGTCTCTTCTTTTATATACATAAAACTTCACAGAATGTCTTACCAGGCACAGGACATAATTAAAGTCACCTTCAGGAGGTGCTTCTTCCGAAAGAGATCCAGAATACTTCCAGACTTGGTCTGTCCTTCAGGCTTCAACTGGAAAAATGGAGAAAGCCAGAGAGTCAAAGCAGGCAAAGGAACCCCCTGGCCAGCTCTGCAGTCCATCCCCAAATCCTCCCCAGTGGGCATGGGAAGATTTTTATCAGTGAGCTCAGCTCCAGGGGCTGCTACAAAGCCAAGCACCAAGGAAGGGCTCTGCAGAGAGCAAGCACCTTCCCTGCCATGACAGGTACCTGCTCCAGGAGTTCTGGTGGGATGGTGTGCTTGTTGGTGGATGCTGCCTTCTGCAGGGCCTTCTTAGCTTCTTCTATTCTGCCTTTTGTGACCAGCCAGCGAGGTGATTCTGGCAGCACCCTGCCAAGGAGATGAAATCAGGAGGTGGTGCAGTGACCTGCTGAGCTTCCCCACAGCCCAGCTCCTTGTGGCCATGCCCAGCAAGCAGTGGCATCAATATGTGGATGGAGAAGCTCTAAATACCCTACCTTCAGGCCGCCCAGGCCACTTTGGAAGACCTTAAGCAAAGCAACTGCAGCTCTCAGGGTTCCAGTAACCCCAGGGAGCTGTGCTGAGCTCTGCAGAAGCTCTTCCATCATCTGCACTATGATGGGGAAGACCCAGCTTGCTCCTGAGATGTTGCCTCCTCCCTGCCATCCCCACCACCCACTGCTGCCGTGCCTGCAAGAATCTCTGCCCGTGTCCCACTTACTGGGTGTAGAAGAAAAAGGCAAATATGGGAGCAGATCCTGCAATCTGCAGCAGCCTCCAGTGGCGAATGCCATAGCTCAATCCTGCCAAAATCATCTGCCCAATGGCAAAGCAACAGTGAGAAACAAGCACAGCTGTTGGCCTGGAGGTGACACCAATCCATTCTGTGGCTGAGAAGAAGGAGGAAGGTTCAGAATCATCCATGCAAATGGTTTCCCCTGATACTAACAGGGTGGTTTCCCTGGAGAAGATCCCAAGATCTCTCCAGGAGGTTGGGAGTGAAAGCCAGCAGTCAGGGCTCTGCCATCAGTCACCCATGCATGTCACCAGGGTTCCATTAGATGCATCACTTCTCCTTGTTGTCAGGGTGTCCTGGTCCTCTGCAAGAGGACATGAAGCTCGGGTACATCATCCCTCTCCTGTCAGTGCCCACAGAGCTCCTCACTGCCATGTCCCAGAGCCATGGGGCTGTCTCCCTGCACTGACCTCCTGGAGCTGGGAGACTGTCCCCTTGGCCTCCTCTGAGCACTGGTGTGGGAGAGATGATTCCTGTGGCTCTCACTCGGGCTGGAGAGATGCCAAAGTGCCAAAGGGCAGTGCAGAGCAAGACCTGACCCCAACCTGGTGTCTTTCAAGCCATACATCATGATTTTTGCTTATTTACAGACCTTTCCTATTGCATCTTGAGAAGCCTCATCTGTCTGCCTCAGGGTGAGGACACCCTACTCACCTAAGGCCAGCATTGACATGGTGATCCCTGTAACAGAAGCCCCCACAACACATCTGAAGGCCATGTAGACATAGAAGTGGGGCACAAAGGCAATTCCTACACCAAACAAGGCCTGGAGGGAGATGGAGATGAGGACGACGGGACGGCGGCCTATCCTGGGGAGGAAGAAGGAAGACACAGTTGGTATCTGGAGAGACCCAGTGGAGATGGGGAAGAGTCCTGAAGGTTACAGGGATTCTGTCACCCTTTCTTGAAGGTGTTGAGGCTCAGAGTAGGTTCTGGGTTGACAAGTGAAGCACCCCGAGCACACGCTGTGCTCATCTCCCTTCCACCCCCCATGGCCACGTCCTCGCGACACCCGAGAACTTTGGTCAGGGCCCATGTTAGTGATAAGTGGTGACAAAATGCTCAGGGTGCAGTGGCCAGGGAAGCTGGGAGTAGGGTGGCACTCTGCCAGCTTTGCACAGACCCTGGAAGGGTGGCTGTGTCTTCTCACCTGTCACTTAGTGGCCCAAAGATCATGCATCCTAGGAACAGCCCCAACATGTAGATGGCCTGGGAGACGTCATCTAGGTCCCTCCTGTCACACACCAGGTCAAACTGGAGGAAGAAAACACAGCTGCTTTTGCTCCCAACAGGCTCCAGCTGCTTTCTGTGGGTGAGCAGCCCTTCTGGTCCATGATGGGCTCAAGAGTGGGGTGCCCAAGCTCTTTCTCCAGCCCCTGAGAGCAGAGATCTCACCGCCAGGGACGTGATCCTCCATGGTGTGCACACAAAACTCAGTGGTGGGACAAGCCCATGAGGCACACTCAGTGGTGCACATCTCCTGAGCACTGGGACTGGAACGGGGATTTTCCCCAGCTCAGACCCCCCCCCCCCCCCCCCCCCAGGACCCTTCTGCTTGGCAAATTTTGCTTAAAGTGGGACAGAATTCCCAGCAGGTTTCTTCATCTTAGATTGCCTTCCCTCCCAGAGGAAAAAGGATTAACGCAGCTCTGGTTCCTGGGGCAAGCAGTTTCTGTTCAAGAGATGTCCTGCAAGTGGCAGCATCCAGAGGCCATCCACAGGAAGAGTCACAGAGGGAAGGGCATGTATAGGTTGTACAGAAAGGTTGGAAAGCACTGGAAAAAGTTGATCACAGCTCTCTGGGGCATCGCTGGTGTTGCTGAAGCTCCTGGTGACAATCAGATCTGTGGCTTTGCAAGCTCCCTTCACCAAACCTGGTACCTCTGCACAGAATGAGGAGCAGTGAGGAACCTGAGCTATTTGGAACAACACTCAGCCTCAGTGGACCCCGTGTCAGACCCCACAGCTGGTCACCCTGAGAGCTGCCCACCATGGGAGGGAGCAGACACCAAGAGCTGAGCTCTGCCTCCTGCCCCTGGCTGGGGTATCTGAAGCACAAAGCTGTGCCCAGGGAGAAGTTGGAATGTCACCCCCTGTCTGCAGAGGGAGAGCTGGGGCAGAGAGACCCAACAAGGTCCCTCCAGGAGGGATTAATCTCTCTGCCTGTTCTGTGCCTCTGGCCCTGCATACAGCCACACCTGGGGGCTGGGTGATGGAGCCAAGGTCCCCATCTGGAGGGACTCCCCAAGGCTGGAGTTCTGGCCCAGCCCGCTTGCACAATGGCTGACACCAACTGAACTGGAGAGCAGGGTGGTTGTTTGGGTATCCCCATCCCTTCCACATGCCCATCCTGTCAAAAAGTGGTTACAGACCTCGGTCAGCAGGGATGGTGGCTGTGCTGAGGGGTACACCCAGCCATCGATGCATTTCTCCGTGGTGTTCAGGCCGTATTCCATGATGGAGCCCAGGTCCCAGTCCACTGGTGAGTACCTGGAGCACTGCTCAAACTCCCCATCCACATCCCGGGGCAGGGTGAGGTTCAGCTGCTCTTCCTCTGTCAGGTTGGGCCCAACAGCCCGGATCCAGCTGGTGTCACAGCGGTGAGGCAGGTGTGGAACCATAAAAAGTTGGCAAAACTGATGGAAAGCCACACTGAAGCATGGAACCACAGTGAGCAGCACCAGCCTCTTCTGAAACAGCCCAAAATCCCCAACTGCCTTCAAAATTTCCCCGACGCCTGACATTGGCAGCCGTGTCTGGAAGAGGACAGAGCTGGGACAGACACTGCAAAAGGCTGGAATTAATGTTTAAACCTAAGATAAGCTCTGCAGTCGTCAGGCAGCCACCACAAATATGTAAAGTCAGGGTAGACTTAATGCCTGATGTTTTACCTAAGCACACCATGTAATACATTAATCACTTCTGTGCCTCCTGCAATCGTATGGTGCCCGCTGCTGGCTGGAGCAGGAGGACCCCAGACTCAGCCAACCTGGGTCACCCCCTCTGCCCCTCAGGTGGTACTGAGAAGGCAGAAGTCTCTTCTCCAAAGCAGCTGTGCTTGTTGAGGAAAGGAAATGTTCAGAGGGGCCAAGGTATCCCAGTGTGATGCAGAGCTGGGAATGGTCCAGGGAAATAAAAGGAGTTATGGTAATGGATGGGGAGACCCAGAGACAAGGAAGGGTGACAAGTTCTGTGGTCCTAGGCAAAGGATGCCCTGCAAGAAAGACATCTGAACAGGGCATGTGGTGACAGGGTAAGAGGTAATGGCTTTAAACTGGAAGAAGGGAGGTATAGATTAGACATTAGGAAGAAATTCTTTAGTGTTAGGGTGGTGAGACACTGGCCCAGGTTGCCCAGGGAAGCTGTGTCTGCCTCATCCCTAGAAGTGTTCCAGGCCAGGTTGGATTGGGCCTGGAGCAACCTGGGTTGGTGGGAGTTGACCCTGCCCATGGGAGGAGAGTTGGAACTGGATGCTCTTTAAGGTCCCTTCCAACTCAAACCATTCTGGGATTCTATGATTTCCTTCATCTTTTGCAGTTTCCCAGGCAACCATGAGGAACTCACACTCTCCATGGCCACTGTTTCCCTGTTCTGGGCCACCCTGGAGGCTGCTGGGGGCTGGAATAGAGGGGTAGGAGAAATCTGACACAGGGCAATGCTGCTTGAGGCAGGTTTGGCAAATCTGCTCAAATGCCTTTATGTCTTAAAATGATGATTTGAGAACATGAAACCAGGTCTGTTCAGCCCACCCCAGATTTAGGAGCAAGGAAGCCCAGAGATTTCCCTACAGTGAGCACCCACAAAGGGAAACATCTGAAGATGGAGGGAACTGGGGTGGGCTGCTCAGTCACAGGACTATGAGGCACTGGACTAAGTCAGCATGGAGGAGGAATTTCCTACAGAGGCAGAATTATATTCCAAAACTTGAATATAATTATCTTGAACTTTTTAAGCAGCATTTGGCCAAATACTGGAAAGATGGCAAAGAAGCTGCAGGGGATGAGATCCAGTGACCTAGAACATTTCTCACCATCCCATGTCTTAAACTTGGAACTCACATTCACCCAAAAGGAAGTTTTCTGGGTCTGCAAATAAAGAGAAATACATTAAGAGAATTAAAGAGCTGGTAATTAGCAAACTAAGCCCAGGAGCCTTAGAAAATAGAGTGAATTGGAGCACCCTAGAATGTGCTACAATCCAAGACCACCACCTTTTTATTTTGTTTTGGGTATGGGTTGTTGGTTTGGGTTTTTTTAAGCAAGAACATGCTTATTTTTAAGCAAATATGGATAGATACATCCCAGCCAAAAGGCCTGAAGAACTTGCCTAGAACTGGACCATCCCCCTCCCCTCCCAAAAGACAAACCTTGCCCTTGACAGTCCATGAAAGCTTCAGAGGAATCTCCATTCCCACACTGGGAGTGAGAAGATGCCTTCAGCTCCTCTCAGAGATCCTATGACCTCCATCAAACAAAACCTCACTAAACTCTGGGTAAATCCAAGTCCACAAAACTGCCAGAGTTTGAATGTACAAAACCCCTTGGGACCAGAAGACCAACACTAGGGAGAAGTTTCCAAAAGGACATCCAGGGATGAACATTAGGGGTTTTTTACTTCCCAGGTAACATTTCCCTTAATTTTGAAAAATTTCCTTTCTTCCCTGGAAGAGGCAAGGAATAATGAAGGATGTAAAGGAAAACTATGGCTTCCCCAGTACAGTGCTTCAGAGTTGGCTTAACAAGAGAGAGTCAGGCAGTCTGCTTGCAACCAGGCTCTTCTCTTCAGCATGACATGAGATGACACTAAAAGGTTGTAGCCAAGCTTGCTGTTAGAAGATGACCATGACTGAGAAAAGCTGTCCAGGTGCCCACTGCCATCAAATTGCAGCATTCACCATGACACATCTACTGCCACAATCACAGTGGTGGCTCAGCACCAGGTCACAGAAGTGTTGTCAATCTCATGGCAAGAGTTTTACCCACAGTCTGCCTGACACCTGCACACTTGGACCTTTCATTTCAGGCACCCCTGTGTTCTCACAGCCCAAAGAATGACTCCTGGCACACGGGTGTAATACAGCCAGGGGGACACTGGTGCTTAGAGAGGAAGAGCCCAGCTGGAGCTGCCAGGATGACCAGGGATGGGGACATGCCTGGGCTCTGCCTCTCACCATCAGCGCATTTCCTTGAAGCCTTGGCTCCACAATAAATGTAAGAGACCTCAGAGGCACCTCTGGCTCAGAGCTGCACTGAAGTTCCAAATTCATAAAGAAGAAGTATTGTGGAGATAGAGAGGAGGGAGCAGAGTTCAAGCTCCAAACACTTCTCAGGCTATAAATCATCCCACTCTCTCCCAGCCTCTGCCAACCCTGAGCTGTTCCTGGACAGGTGAAGTTTAGCCCTAGCTGGACAAAACATGTGGATCTGGGAAAAAACTTCTCAACTGGAGGTAAGCCCTCAGGGTACAACCCCAAGTGCCATCCAAGTGCTCCATTTCTGCACATAACTCCTGCAAAGCATCCCCACCCCTTCCTCACCTCCTTCCCAACCAGAAACCCCCCAGGGCTGCAGACACCATTCAGACAAACATCATCACCACCATCCAACCCAATGACATGTGAACCACACACCAAACACATGGTAATGGACAATTTGTTCTTTATTGATTAAAAATTAGAGACATGCAGTAAAATACAAAGTCCAAAAAAGGAAAAAAAGCCTGAATATTTTACATCTTTCATTATAATCTACAATACACCAAAGTTGTGAAGAGGATCCGTTTTCATTAACAGAGTATTGTCCTTAAAAGTAGGAACTAAAAATTACCACCTGCTTCCAGGTTCAGATGAGAAATTTGCACAGAAACCAAATTCTTAATGACACTGGAAAACAATTATGAACAGCATTGGCACTTACTGGAACAACATCTGAAAAGACAGTTGTCTAGCACTGTAATAGCCCAAGTAAATATTTTGGATCCCTACCCAAAACATCTGGAGATCTACAGAGCAAAAAACAGTTTCTTCCTTACTTGTTTTCTCCACTAAGGAACTAAGGAGCCTTGGATCAGTGTGAGCTTAAGCTCTCCAAGTCCTGGCTTTGGGAAGGTGGGGAATAACTTAATAAATAGATGTTGCATTGTCCCATTTGAGCAGTTTGAGTCCTATCTTTCTCAGCACCAGTGCACAAATGAACAAGGAGGTCCCCACAGCATGCAGGCAGAGGGAAAATACTGTACCAAGAGTACCTTGTCTCTCTATGCTAAAGGGTTTCATCTCTAGTGACCACAGGGTGACATGAAAACGAGGTGGCATTTAGCTCTTCCCAAGCCAAGAAGCTCAGTGGGGGAAGCCATAGGGAGTGCTTTGTGTCAGACAACAGGAGACAGTGCCAGAGGTGCCACATGCACATGGCATGAACACATTTGGCCAAACCCAGCCACCACCAACTCCCTGGTATTGGGCACCTGCTTCCTGGGCTCCTGAGAGTGTCTCTTCAGCACCCTGGGATGCTCTTGCTCCAAAATTCTCTCTTCTCCCTCTCCTTCACACTCACCACCCATGGGGACATATCCAATATCCACCTAGAGGCTAAAAGCAACAAGGGTGGTATCAAAAGAATATGCACAACTCAGGAAGCTCCCACAGCTGCTCATAGAGATCAAAATATAAATACAGATTATTCATCTGGAGACTTGGAAATGAAAAAAAAAAAAGTCCTAATTGAACCCAGTTATTCTGCTTTAACACTCTGTTTCTGCATTGTTTGTGGCTGATGGAAACCAAACACGTTTCCATCTGTGTGTTAAATTACAGGCTTACAATTTCTGTGTAGAAAACACTCCAGAGCCAATAGCAGTTACAAAGGCCAACTGTGAAACAGCAGGGGAGAGAAGGAAAAAAAAAAAAAGAAAAAAAAAAAAAGAGAAAAACCAAAAATCAACACCATTTATTATTCACATATTGCATTACGAGTGTCTCTTAGCAAACGCAGAGTATAATTTATATTATTCATGTAGAAACTCAAACTCAACACCACATAGAAATGAAAGCTGGGGAGGTGTGTGACAGGCTTGCAGTGACATCCTGATCAAACGTCGAGGCTTGGACCGACCCAAGTGATCAGTGCAGGAGGGACCCGGCCCGGCGCTCACCTGCCCGGTACCACCACTCTACTGGTGATTCTTTATTGCTGTAGTAGAACACGACAGGGATGGTTCCAGGGGTACCAGGCTGCAAAGGATTGGGAAAGAGGTCGGGAGGACTCAGGCAGCCAGGCAGAACAGACTGGGTTTCAGGAACAGTTTGAAGTGCATCTTGTCTGACCGCAGAGTGACACAGAACTCCTCTCTCTCCCTCTGACCATGAAGGTTCTGGTGATGATCTGAATGATCAGTTTCCAGGCAGCAAAGCCTCAGTGGTCTGCTTCAAGAACCAGACTACATCTAAGATGCAGAATGAAAGACATTTTGAGGAAGGACTGTTTCGTGGAAATTAAAAAGGTTCAGCCCTCATGCCAGGCCTGGCACTCATGTGGAGAGAACCAAAATAGTTTTTTTTAAAAAAAAAAAAAAAAGAAAAAAATTAAGGCAGTTTACAAAGGGAAGCTGACTTCTAACACTTCAAAGTGAAGGAACTTCTCAAAAACACAAACACAAGGGAAGGCAGCTCTCCCTCCCGTGGGTTAAGACTTTGCTTGCTTTCTCAGGTGCAAGCATTCAAACCAGCAGTTTTAAAAAACACAGCTGAAGGAGAAGCAGATTTCTCAGCACTCCAGGTGACCCAAACAACATGTACATGGGTGTTTCAGATAGAAGGAGAAGCAGGTGAAGAACAAAAAAGATCTGTTCAGTATTAAAACTTGTGCAAAAATAGCAAGTGAAAAAAAAAAATGAAACCACATGTAAGCAAACATTTAGGCAAGATCATCAGAGCAGTGGAACCCCCTGCTTCGTACTCAGTAGTATTTTTCTTTAAAGTAAGGCAATAATAAAACGAACATGCAGGCAATGATGTGTTGGATCTGCATGTTTGAGATGACAGATACAAAAACATGAGAGTTGTTTACAAAAGGTGTAAACGCCATCTGTAACTTCAGGAAGGTTTGTGATCCTATGAAGGAAAATGTTAAAGCTTCTAGGAAGGGGGCTGTAGTTCAATTCTTTGGCAGTAGTGGTTGTTTTGTTTTGTTTTGTTTTTTAGGCTAACAGAAGCATTACGAATATGCACATGTGGGTTCTCAGTTGGGAAACATCTCCTGGGATCATTGTTTAGCTGATGCTGAGCTGTGCAAATCCTATCAGTTTGCCATCGTCAGGAATATCTGAGCCTTCAACACCAGATGCCTGAAACACAAGGAACAGAGATGCAAATAACACACAGGCTCTGCCCTCACATACAGACCATGCTACATCTCACAAAGTGTATCAGACATGGCCTGGGGAGGGACCAGTCACAGGACAGCTTTGCACATTTGCTGGTACTACCCCCAAAGTTATAACTGAGAGTTTTGTTTCTTTTTGCCTTTTTCTTTGAAGCTAGGAAGGGCTGGGACTGAAGTTTGGCCAATGTCTGCTCTGAGTAGGACTACATGTGCTAACTACGTCAAAAAAAGTGAAAAGTCCTTACAGAAAAAGAGTCCAAACCAATGGCACTTACTGCTTCTCTGACAATAAACTGGTTACACCTTTGCTTTGCCACTCTAACTACCTCTGAAAGTTTTATCTGCAGTTTTCTCCTCCCCTAGCTTACCTTCTTAGTTTTGCCTTGCTTCTTTTGCCCTCTGCTCTTATTCCCCCCCCCTTCTCTTTACATTTCCTCCTCAGAAACAATGCCACTGGACCCTCCCCATCCTTCTCCTCCTCCCAGAAAGGAGGAGATGGCATTTCTTAGCCCACTTACCTCCCCTGAACTATTTCTGCCCTTTCTAGGCAAGTGTACACTCCAAGCCCAGAAAATACCCTTTTCTATGATATTTATATTCTGATTAGAGATGTTAAGGGAATGTCTGTGCTAGCACATCATCTCACACAGCTATTTCACCCAGGTACTGCTAAGAGGACACAAGCAGGGAGCCTGCATTGCCTACTTTTAGGCAACCAGTAGGAAGCTTTGGAAAAGAAAGGAGAATTTGGAGTGCATCCATTAGATGCTGAGCTGTGCAAGCATCTCTCTACATGCAATGCCTTCTCTTTGCAAGTGACAACTCAATTAAGGAACAGGGATAAATACCAGTTTGAAAGTGACGGATCTGTTTGCTTGGGGCTCTTCCACAATTTTCTGCAAATTAGCTGCAACTGAAATCACATACAGACACAAGGAAAATGGGCAAATATTAGGACAGGCTAGAGAAAAACATCTCAAACTCATTAGGCCTTTTGCTATTAACTCAGCAAACTTAGAACTTTTTTTTAAATGATAAAAAAGTTTACGACTCAATTAGACTCAATCTACTTAAATCTAAAGCTTTAAACAGTGAAAAGGCTGTAATTTGTTATTGTGCTGCTTTTTTCTGATGTAATCTTTTCTGGAAGTGGTGGAACTAGTAGCAATAAACTGCCCCACTGCATCTCAATATCTAGGTAATTCTGCATCAGCAGCCTCTCCAGATGTTGGAATCTATACACAAGGAACAGTTTTACTTGCAGCATGAGCAGTGCTGACAGTTTAAAAATCTCACCTGCTGCACAGGACACCTTTATTAAGAAAACTGTTGCTAGAGGTTGCTGCCTTCATGCACACTTCCTTCCCCAGCCCTACTTCAAACAAAAAAAACCCTGGCTGGTTCCAGTCCCAGACCTCTCTTGCACAGGACCTGTGAGCAGTACAGGCTTGTGCAGCCATTTGGCAGTGTGGATGTGTCAGATGAGAATGATTTAGCTAATGTACTGATTAGCCCTCTTTTTGCATTAGAAGGAACATTTCTTATGTTTCCAGCTATTTTTGTAGACTGGAGATTGCCTAAATGCACTGGCACAGAACTAACACCAGAACCAAGGCCACAGAAAACTCATCTAGCAGCCACTAATCAGGTCTTCTTAAACATACAAAAAAAAAAAAAAATTTACTGAAATGGTTAGAGGAGAAAAGAATATGTAATTACCTATTACCAGATCCCTGCCATCAACAAGACCTGCTGAAATGAGTTCTTGAGACACACCATCAGCAGTATCTGTTGGGGAGAAACCCAAAACCAATCACTACTTAACAGAAGTTGTCCAACTGATGAAGGCATCACACAGAAACCTGACAGAGCTTCAACAAACCAAGCAGCAAAACTCCTTTACACAAGACAGGTATCAGGTGCAATTAGACAGCTCCAAACCATGCCATCAAACCCTGCTCTGGAGTCCAAAGAGCTGCACACTTTGGTCACATCCATGAGTTTTATAAGAAAATTGTCCAAACATGGGCTCCAGAGCCATCAAACCCTCCTCTGGAGTTCAAAGAGCTGCACACTTTGGTCACATCCATGACAGTTTTACAAGAAGGGTCTTCTCACCAGCAGTGTCCCAAGAGCTACTGATCAGCCCAGCCCTGAGGCAAGTGCTAGAAACCTCTTTAGGAAGGGACTGGGGACTGATGTTTGTACAGGGTCACCACACACACAGCTGCACAACAAACACACAAGTTCCCAGTCACCAAAACCATCTTCACACACTGGAGTTTCCCACCAGCTCACCTCTCCCTGGGGTGAATTCAAATCGAATATCATTGAGCTCTTTTTTTGAATTCCTGTGGAAAGAAGAGAATTTTTTATAGAAGAGAATTTTTTCTAGACCAGACCAGCTCATTCCACTGATGGGTTCCCTCCCCAAAAGTACTGAATAATCTCCAAATTGAATTCATTCCCCTCAAAGGGCAAAAACCAATTAATTGGGGGGGTGTCTGGAAGCATTTGGTCTGCCTCTCAACCTGGAAGAGGCTGAGTGCCTGAAATGCAGAGTGGGTGGGTGAGTGGGTGAGTGGGTGAGTGGGTGAGTGGGTGAGTGGGTGAGTGGGTGAGTGGGTGAGTGGGTGAGTGGGTGAGTGGGTGAGTGGGTGAGTGGGTGAGTGGGTGAGTGGGTGAGTGGGTGAGTGGGTGAGTGGGTGAGTGGGTGAGTGGGTGAGTGGGTGAGTGGGTGAGTGGGTGAGTGGGTGCCACCTCTCTGGTCTAAGGCCATGTTGTTCCATGATTCAGCACCTCCTGCCTGTCAGCAGAGAGGTCCTTGGAGCACTCACTGACTGCAGATGCACACACATCATGCAGCTGTTCAGGAATGACAGACAATGCTCAGCAAGTCCCAGCTCAATGCCTATCAACAACCAAGATGCCCACAGAATGAGAGGCAGGTTCCTTATGTGACTGAAGTCATGTGTGGTCACAGCAGAATGAGCTTACACTGCTTTTCCTGGCTATTTCTAGGGACACAAACAAGAATCCATGCACTGAAGAGGACAAAAGCTCTTCACTCCCAGAACTGGCATTAAGTTGACCAGTGAGATGGTGCAGCACAAAGGCAAAACACCTGGATGGATCCCTGATTCCCCTCAGGGAACACAGCTAATCCCTCCTTTGCACCCCATTAGAGTTTAGGAATATTTATACAAACAACAAAAGCTTTTCCAATCTACACCTCCTGCCAAACTACAGTAGAAGAGAAACTTTTTCTGGGTCCCAGTTTTGGATGAGTGGATGAAATCCAAGCTGACAAACAACATATCACCACCAGCTTTGTCATGAAAAGGCAGGATGGCAGGAGGCACTACAGTGTCCCTTTCCACACAGGTTCACTTAGACAGAACAAGTCAGTTTTCTGTCCTTACCTTAACCTTAGTACAAGGCTGATAGGGACTTTTGTATCTTCCTGTACCGGAGCTGCAGTAGGGGCAGGTGGGGCCTGCAATAAGATAAGATAATTTTAAAGGAGAATAACACTTCCTTTATCTGGTTTATTAACTAGAGATAAACTATAAATACAAATAAAAGTTTAACTCAGCACTGGAACTATGACACAACAGCCCCAAAGAAGACAGACTAATGAAACAGGAGAACTTCACATTTAAACACTAACCCAGGAGGTTCTCTCTGCAATTTTCTCACAAAAAGTAAGAGCTACAGAGCTTTGAGAAATACCAAAATGGCACTAATCTTCAAAATGTAAAAAAAAACCTATTTGCTTTGCCTAAAATCTTAGGGTATGGGGGCATTCATGACAGCTTCAAGACCTCCTGTGTTTTAATCCCTGACCCAAACATCTGATTTAAAATCCTGATAAGAGTTACAAAGAGTATCTAGGAAATAATTTAACTGGCAGACTAACATGTACTGTGTTACTTTTTTTTTTTTTGTCAAATCAAAGGCTTTAAGAGTATTTTGTAGCAATTTTATAGCTGCCCATTTTCACTTCTAAATTACTTTTGAGTACCTACTGGAATGTGTAATCAAAGCATTTTATATGGGTCAGCAGCAGATTTCCAGTACAAAAGATCCAGGAGGTGTCCAATCAACCACCAAAAAAAAAAAAATATTGAACAGAAGAGAGAAAGTTTGGTTACTCTTCTACTGTCCAAGTTATCTTGCACAAACTGAGGTAGGGATTTCAAATCTGCAGTAACAAGCCATACAGAACACTGGGATGACAATTTAAGCCTAGAATACTTGACCAAATTCTTCATCTAGATCACCTGCTTTTTCATAAGAGAAAAAAAATAACCTTTTGCTTAATTACTTAGTAAAATACTAATTTTACTCCATTAGTTGGTTCTCTTGCACCAGCAATGGAGCTCAGGGCTTGTTATCATAACCTTGTTTCTGCTGAAGCAGAAAGCTTTACCAGGTCACTGAAAGCAAACAAAGGTTCAGAGAAGCCCAGAGGTCTGCAAAACAGTAACCAAGCAGCTCTGAGAACTGGAGGAAAGCTACAAAGAACACCACACACTGACACAGGGCTGTAAAGAAGAACCTGTTGACCAAAAAGAGCTATAAAAATGAACTCCAGTGACACCAGGAGCTGTAAGGAAGAACACAGACAAAAATATGAACTTCTCCTTAGGACAAGCTATCAACAAATAAGCTATTGAGCACTAGTGGCAAGGAGCAAGATCCTCTGCTAGTGAAAAAAATCAGAACAATTCCACTGAGACCAAACACTGCTACTTCATTTTACCAAACCAAGAGTCCTGGCCTTCACTGCTGCTGGTGTTTCAACTGCTGCATAAAATTCAGCAATTAAACACTGGCCCTTTTTCAAGAGATTCAAAGGGGTTTGATTTAAGTATTAAAACTTATTTTTAATGGAGCCAAGAACATGTCAGACCCCAACTTCATTATTTTTATTTAATGACTAGTGCACTGTCTCCAACAGTTTTGTAAAAGGAAACATGAGCTGACTGCAGGGAAGCAATATCATATCTTTCTAAGTTCTTTTAAAATTATATAACATTTCTAGGAAGGAGTAAGCCTGAGAGTTATTTTTCTGACCAACACTGCCAAGTCTCTTCCCCTTAAGTCTGCCAAAGGATGATGGCAGCTCAGTTCTCTCCAAAACTGACAGCCTCTCCCCACCAACAAATAAGAACATCAGTGTCTCTTACAGAAAAAGGTGCCATCATCCAGCAGGCTGGCAAACTCTGCAGTGCTTTTTACTTCAGCAAACCACAAGACATGTTGCAAGTGGCTCAGTTATGATTTGGGTTGGCCATTTTTCTCTTTTTACAGAAGTCAGAGCTCTTTCCTGACTTTGCTGTGCCTGCCTATCTGACCTAAATTCTACACTTCAGGGTGACACAGCTACAAATTAAACACAAACTTGTCAAGCTTTCACATTCTCTGTACTTCTCAAAGGACCACTCTGCTCTCTGTTTGAAATGGAGTTGTATGAAAGCACCACAAGATTCAGTTTCCCAAAGATGGAGTTTATCCACATTTTCCTGCTGCAAGGAGAGTTTTAAACTAGATCTCCTGTCTCTCAAGACTGCTCCAGGCTGCACTTTCTAGCTTCTTCCTCTCATGGTTCTCTCCAGTTTTATCCCATAGATGCCAGGGTTGCTGAGATGCACAGTCAGAGCCTGTTTATGCTGCACCTTAAATACCAGGAACAAACAGCAACCACTTAAATGAGATTCTGCTTTTTTCTTACCTTTAACCTTACCTCCAGACAAGAGTCCACACCCTGAAGAGCATAAAAATCACTGCTCCTCCACAGAGTAAGAAAGGAAAACTGCTGAGCCCACAACTATTTCTTTTGCAAACCACCAGGCCAGCTTGGGTCACTTGTGCACAAACAGCAGCACTACTGCAACTCCAGACAAGCAGCTCTCAAGGTTTTGTGTCCTTTTAGCACTTCTTGAACAGAATGGTGAAGTGCAAAGCTGAAAGGTGGTACACAGCAACTCTGGTCTTACCTGGGCTGCTGCTGGGGCTGCTGGAGGAGCCTGACTAGGTGGAGGTACAGCAGGTTGAGGTTGTGCAGGTGCCTGTCCTGCAGCCTGAGGTAGTTGAGTAGGTGCCTGTGCTGGAGCATTGAGTGAAGGACCTGTAGGCTCAGTTGATGGGAATAGCTGCAAGCAAAAAGGCAATTTAACAAAAAAAGGGAACTCTGAGTTCTCACTCAAGCAACAACTTTCAGAAAAGTGTCTGCCTGCCACCTAAATTCTTCAAAAAACACAGGAGAACACTATTTAGGATTAAGCTTAAAGTTAGCCCCTTGCAATTTAAAAATGCAATTGATTTGAGGCTGAGGTAAAAGAGCTTTAATGAAAGTTGAATCTTTTTTCTCTGTTGCATAATTGAGAACAGAAAGTGATTTTGACACTGTAAGCTTCATGGCATTCCTTCAGTGTGCCCTCTAACTCTGTTAAACTGCTGGAAATATAAATTATCTTGAATATTGAAAACCTGAGCAGCAGACCTCCAAATCTCACCATATACCTCAAGGAATGTATCAAAATGGGGAAATTAATCCCAAAGGGATTCTGGTTTCCAGCTCTTTGAATAGAGTTCATGTGAAATCATAATGCCAGAACTGCAACCTTTCTTAAGGTCTCTCTTTATAATCAATCCATGGAAACAGATGAATGAAGAACAAGACAGTCTAACCCAAGAGGAATTTCTAGGAGACAGATCTGTTTGTATCTTTCCACACAGGTAGGGAAAAGACAGACCTAGCACTGTCTCTGCAAGATAAGCATTCTCTGTCACTGCAATTTAAGATACACAAATATTCCTAATGTGGGAAAAAACAGGAATTGAAGGCAGATTATAAATTGCAATGGAAGCCTTGTTTGCTTTAAAATACTACTACAGATTTATTTCACAGTTCTGAGCATAGGTTCCAAACCAGTAAATTAGCCTATACAAACTAGGTATTTTAAACTGTGTTCTGTTGGGGTTTTTTTTAATGAGGAAATCAGAACAGTTGTTTTGCTTAGATTGCTCTTGTAGCCAATTCATTACTTATAACAAACAGACTTTTGCCAAAGCAAATAAAGCTGAAAAGAGATATACACCAAACTTACCTCAGAAAGGCTTCCTAGTGTTACACAGCTAATGATTCCTTTTAGAGAGTGTTTTCAAGCAGAGCTCAGCTAGATACTACCTTCTACTTCAAGCAGTATTGTTTTCAAAGGCTAATGAAAACACATTCCTTGCAAAACCAGCAATAACTAGGAGTCACCATTTTGGGAAGTGATATAATTTGCAATTAAAACTTACCTCGGAATTCTGTACAGGTTCTTTCACTCTAGGAGACTGAAAAAGAGAAAAAAGCATGTCATTGCCTGGACAAATTGAAACTTATTGATGAGATAGACTTGTCAGAACCATACTGGATGTAAGAAATCTACATAATTGCTTTCATATTTTTTATATTAATAAGTATAATAAAAGGGACACCCCACAGTTTGTTGGCAACCTAATCATACCATACAACCCAGAAACAGTCATGCTTCAGAACCTGCAGTTGGTGTTTACAGTGCCACACAATACCCTAAGCTGCTATCACCATTAACCAATAGCAAAATCCAGTAGTGCTGAAGATCCTTCAGACTGAATCAAATTACTTGTGTATCAGAATGGCAAAATCCATTTTAAGCTACCCAAGCCTTGAAGATAAGCCACATGAAGTCTGCCTTGCTGAATTCTGCCAGAACACAACCCCTTAATAAGCTTAGGGTGTGCAAACCAACTTACTTAAACCATACAAGAAAAGAAAAAAAAAAAAAAAAAAAAATCAGCCTTACATGTGCTGCTTTATAGAATGAAAATCTTTTGCCTGCTCTCCTTGCCCTTGGACTCTGCCCTATGCCACACTCTCCATGAGAGAAAGCAGAAAATTGAAAGCTCTACCCAAATTCAGCAGAGAAACAAAGAGATCAGTGGAAGAGGGAAAAGCATATTTACAGCAATGTGAGAAGTCTTTGCTTATCAGTAACATAAAGGAAACATACATTAGCTATTCCACTGAGCAGGAAGGAATTGCCAAGTATTCCTGTAAAGTCCTGCAATTAAGAGAGCCTGCAGCTTTCACTTCTAACAGGTCTAATTACCCTCTGGAGACAGACAGGTGGGACAGCTTGGTCCATGCTGGGATTAATAAAATAAATGTTCCTTCCCCACACAAGAGTCTAAAAGACAGGTTGTGATTAAGACAGTACAAATGTGACAGAAAAACTGAAGTCTCAACATGCAAACATCTCATCCTGAGCCAGTTTATACACTGACCAGTGCAGATCAGAGCCATTTGTAACACAGGACCCCGAGGCCTCTCAGGAGAGAAAGTAAAAGCTTTTATTCTCAGAACAGCAAGTTGCAAAAAACCCTCTGGCCAGGAAGAGAAGAACAGCTCCTTCACAGTGACTGTGTGTGAACAGGATGAGGAAGAAAGTCATGCAGCTGGGAAGGTAAAGGTTGAAATCCATCTCACTCTGTTGATCCTTCACTTGACAGGTAGCAGGCAGGATGGAAAACGTGGCATTGCTCCTAGAGATAAAAGCCATGCTCCACATCTGCAGCTCCATTCTTTCAGGCACAAGGCTCACATCCAAGAGCACCTGGATGCCTCAAGGAATCACTCAAAAGGAGCTTGTCTGAAAGATCAGTGTGATAGACACTGTACAGACAAGAATGGAAATGCTGGCCCTGCCCTACAGCTAACAACAAACCCAGATAAATGGCCAACAGAAGTAAACTGAGGAAAGACAGAAAGGAAACAGGATAAACATTTAAGATGTTTACCTGATTAAGGCACAAATGGGATGACTTTGGGGATGTGCTAAAATATATTAATTCTAACTTTTGCTTGTGTAATCAGGGATGATGTGAGGAAGCAGTGAAATGTGACCACACTGCATGCCACTATTGAGCAAGGGAAGGTGAATGATTTAAGAGCCCACACAGCACAATTGTTCTAATTTGACTTCAAGGTTTAAAAAACAGAGAGGAAAGAAGTTTGGTAAATCTTCACATCCAAAAGGTAACATTGAAGCCAGCATGTCAGTTATTACTTATATATTGATGGTTAATCAATAATCATGCTTCAAACTAATACTACTTTTTTTCCCTTTCATACTGAAAAGCTGCCTCTAAAAAAAAATCCTCCACTGTCTCACTCTTTCAATTCCAAAATTATTAAAAAACAGTCCACATCAAGCTACCACTTGTAGTGACCAGGGAACAGGCAAAGCCATTACAGTCTGAATACACACTGTTGCCCAAAGGGAAAGAAGACAATCTGGATATTTAATGTAATCTTAGTTGATCATTATGCATTACACCTCTGTTTCTGGGGGTTAGCCTGGGTTTGGAGTTCTTATGTGTATTCTGGGAGAGGGGGAAGTGTTTTTTGAAGTGTTTTCAAGTGCTAGACAAATCCCTGTGATTTCAGGGATGCTGTAACATTTTCTGGGACTAATTGACATCAGTGTAATCAAGGGGGCAGAACCAGGCCCTGAGTGTTTCCACTATCAGCCATAAGCACAGGCCCTATTGATTTTAACTCCACCCTAGAGAGGGCAGTAGGACAAAGCCTCTCCTGACACTTCTCGAAGAAAGCACCTCAAGCAGTCAGATAAACTGAAATAAATAGAATAAAAAGAATATCCTAGCTCAAGTGAGTTAGTATGCTGAGCTGGGAGCAGATTGTTTGAATTCATATTCCCAGTTATGCTCAACATCCCTAAATGACACCAGCTGTGCCCCAGAATAATGACAGGAAAGAGATCAATACAATTTAACCTTTGGTCTGCTTTCTCTAGGTCAACTACAGACTTGGAGGAGAAGGACTATGACTGTGTTTCATACTTAAAACAAGGCCACGTGCTTCCCAGGATGATTCAGATGTACCACAGTGAGTGAACAAAACAGAGACAGTAGGGCTGTCAGAATTTGAGGACCCACCCTGAGCTGTGAAATTGCTGCTCTGCCTTCCTCACTTTCTTCATCTAGTTCATCATCACTCCATTCCCAGCCACCATCTTCAGTCTTGTGAAGACGTCCGCTGGAACCTGGGACTCTTCGGACCTGCTCAGCACAAAGACAGAAAACAGACACTTCAAGAAGACAGTTTCTGGAGTTGATCTTTTGTTTGTTTTGGGTTTTTTTTGTAGAAATAGCACAGAAACATCTTAAAAAATAATAGGACTAATAGGAATGTTAGAGCAAGAGCCCAGGAGGTTTTCAGTACCTTTTTGGATCTTTCAGTGATTGTTGGTGCTCTCTGCAACATCTTCTCTTGCAAAAATTCTTTATTCTGCAAAAGAAAAAATACCAAACATTTGTATTGCTGAAAGCACCCCTTGATCCTTTCAGTATCTCTAATAAAAAAGACCTGTTAAGCAGCTTCCAGTAGAAGATGTTTTATATGTTTCATCCCCATTCCCCCAAAGACACCAAAACCTTTCTTCCTGTGGAGCACAGTACACAATGTTTCATCCTAAGTAACTTCTCAGTTAGTGGTAGCACTTTCTCTGTGCAAAGTGATAGGGAATTAACAGTCAAGGAGTTGTACA